>NW_024357947.1:0-141672 GCF_014805655.1 Passer montanus
CTATTTTGACACCCCAAGGAAATGAAATTGAAATACTTTAAAAAATAGACAATCTTTAGCCAGGTTGATGGATGGTCTGGGATTTATGTTTGCCTGTTTAACCCTTTCACTCTAAAGTCATTTCCACACCTTAAAGAAAGGTCATTTGTTATCTTTTTACATTCCTCTTTGAAATTGATGCTTTATATTTCTTTCTCAGACTTTGAGCTAACCCATGAAATCCAAAGAAGTTTCATGACTTTTATGAAAGAGATTAGCTAAACTCTTTTTCCGAAAGCCTTTCTTTATACCCTGCAAGGAAGACACCCCAAGAAGGGGAAAGAACCCATGTGCCTGGTGTACTGTTATTTTTCTAGGCACCTTTGAATTTATGTTGTAATAAAAACTCTTGAAGTGGCCTGAGCATCATCAGGCTTCTGGGCTGGAGGCACCAAGTCCAGGGGAAGGCATCAGAGTAAGGCAAGGATGAGCACACGCCCATGCCCCTGTCTGGGATCCATTTCCCTCACTTGTTTGTTAGAGCAGAGTCTCCCAGCACCGCTTCCTTGGGTGCACACAGTGCTCTCCTCGGTGTGTAACAAAGGCAACAATCTCCTCTGCAGCCTCTTCCCCTTTTGTGGACAGGTACAAGGCCCAGAACTGTCCCAACAACTCAGAGAATATCACCATCCTCAACAACTCCCCCATGGACGTAAAGGTCAAGTTCTCCTTTAAGAATGATGGGAAGACATTCATTTTGGACCCTCCCAGCATGACACTGAAACCAAAGGAGAAGCAGGTAGGAGAAGGACAGGTAGAGCAGGCGCTGTAGAAGCGCCCAGGGGCTGCTCCTCCTGCTCACACACAGAGCTCTTTTGATTTCTTCCTGTGGGGCCGTGTCCAGAAGCTGACCATTTGGGCATACCCCACTTCCCCTGGCTTCCTGGAAGACAAGCTCATCTGCTGTATTGGGAAGAACCCAGACCCAGTGGTCTTCAGCCTGTGCTGCCATGGGGTGCACGTGAAGCTGGAAGTCAGCCCCCGGCAGCTGTATTTTGACAAGCTGCTTCTGCACAGGTCAGTCATCCCAAAAGCACTCCAAGACATGTGACAAAGAGAAAATGTTTGGCTCTGGTTTCCAGGGCATGGATGGAGCTGCTCCAAGTTGCATTCAGTGGCGAGGCTGGTGTGACCATCCAGCAGCTGATGCCAAGTGCCTTCCTGTCTCTGCAGGACTGACAGCAGGACCTTGGTCCTGAGAAACAACACCCTGCTGCCCATGGCCTGGCAGCTCAATGGGCTGGATGACCTTGTTGAGGACTTCTCCTTGTCACAAAATAATGGCACCATTGATCCCCACTCAGAGTTTGAAGTGACACTGCAATTCAAGGCTGGGCAGATTGGCAGCATTGAGAAGACCCTCCGACTAGAGGTGAGAGGGCCTGTGCCCTGCCTGGCAGAGCAGGGCACAGTGAGCAGCTGTGTGCTCCTAGAGACAGAGTCAGGAAGAGCTGCACCTGACAGACACAAGGGTGCTGTGACCCCAACTTCTGCCTCCACACAGAGTTTGCCAGAACATGCAGTGCATCCACATCCCCCCAGATAACCAGACACTGCATCCTGAGCCTGTACCACAACCACCTTGTCCCTGTAAATAGTTGAAGGTTGTTCAGACTGCAGCGTGATCTCTACATTCCTCCTGGCCTTTGTCTGAAGCTCTTGCATAGTGCAACAAACTCTCCCCCTGGGATTTTGTTCCCCCTGGTTTAGGGGCTGTGTTTCAGACAGGGCACTGGGTGACTGGAGATGGTTGTCAATGCCACCTGCTCTGAGGCACCTCGCACTTCCTGTGGTTGTTCTTACACCCCTGTGCCTCTCAAGGGTGCTTTAGCAGCAACATTCCCTGCTGTAGGAGTGCAGAATTGGGCTGATAGGGTTGTTTACTGCAGCAGAATCCCACTGGGGCAGCCCATGAGAGGAACAGGTTAGCAAACCTTGGGAGTCCATGCTTGTGAAGCCAGGGAGGCCATAGAGGAAGCAGCCAGCAGAGACAAGGACTTTCAGGCTGTCTACCAAAAGAATAATCTGAACAGTGTTTGTTCCTTGCTGCCTCAGGTTTCAGATACAGAAAACATCCTGGGGATTGTCCAGGCTGAAAACATCAAAGTCTCTGCAGAGGTCTATGATGTCTCTCTGAGCATCGACATGCCTGAAGGTCAGTGGATGCTCCCAAACAAAGCAGTCCAGGTGCACTGCATTGCCTTGGGAGGTGGGCAGCCGATGGGATGGGATGGCATGGCATGGCATGGCATGGCATGGCATGGCATGGCATGGCATGGAATACAAGGATGGCATGGGATGGGATGCAATGGGATGCGATGCAATGTGATGAGATGGAATACAAGGATGGCATGGATACATAAAGCACGTACCCTGCAACCTGCATGAAATATAGCATTGTCAGGGAACTGACTTAGCCTTAAGTCTCTCCCCTCTGAACTTTGAAGCGTGCAGCTTCACATGCAGATTGGATTGGGGGGCTTTGAAACAACAGTGATGTGAACAGGCAGTTGGCAGCCCCCACAGGCTCAGCACAGCATATAAAGTAATTGGATTTGTGCTTGGAAATGAGGAAATGGAAACTGAGCTCCTTAGCTACTAAGCCTGCAGATATTTTGAGTGAGAAGAGAAAGGGAAGACAAGTAGCTGGAAAGCACTTTCAAGAAAGGAAACTTGCTGGAAAGGGTTTTGCACCAAGACCTCCATGTAGCTTGTGGCCTGTTGTGTTCTGCAGCAGCTAACACAAGGAGCCAAGGAAACACTCCAAACCCAGCTCAACACAGCGCTGGAAGCTCTCAGTGCTCAGCTGATCAGCTCCCACTCTCCACAATATTCCTACACAAGCTCTTGGTCACATCATGCTGCTGTCAGCTGCAGCGGGATGTAACTGCCACTGTGCACTGCTGGCTCTGGGCCTTAGACGGGCCATAGGAGTAACCAAGAAGGGAACATGATCCCCTTCCTTGAAATACAAATATTAGTCAAGCTGTTTTGAAAGAAAGCAGAGGTTGGGATTATCCTGGGGTTTACTCCAAGATGAGAAGGGGTTTTTGCACTGTGCAGACACCAGGCATTCATCATCTCTCACAATGCCAGTGCTCAGAACCAGAGCTCTGGTTGATGGGAGCACGGGGCAGTTTGCTTCCACAAACAGAAAAGGAAAAGGTTTTCTGTCCCTGTGTGCAGGAGAACTCAAAAGGCCCACTGAAACCTTCCAGCCTCGTGCCCAGGCTCATAGATGACACTGGAAGGCAGACTGAGAAATAGTACAATGTTGAGAGTGTCAGTTTTTTGTCTCCACCCCTGTTCCCCTGGTTACCCTCTGTCAATCCCTCCCTGAGTTCCTGCCCATCACACACTGTCCCCTTCCCTCTTTCCAGAAAGTTCTCCCGTCCTCGGTGGGTGATTGGATCGGGAACAAGGGTCCCTCCCTGTCACATTCCCTATTGGCTAGCCGGCATGTTTGTCACGAGTTTGTTCCCTCCCAAGTTCTCCCTCATTGGTTGAAATGTTGTATGTTCCGTCCCCTTTATAATCGGCTGTGCCCCCACCTCGTGGTCCCGACCCGGCTGGCTTCCCCTGGAGACATTAAAACTCTGGACTTTGCCCCCGAGTCCAGTCCCTCTTTTCTACTTCGCCTTCCTGCTGATGGCTGCTGCCTCCTGCTGAGGCGCGCCCCGGACGCCCCCGGCGCATCCGGGCAGTGCCGCCCGGCTGCCAGCTGCTGTGCCACAGCTCGGCCGGTGCAGCCTCCTCCCCAGCCCGGGGGAGCAGAGAAAAACTCGGACAGCAACTCGGCAGTGAGCATTTCCTCAGGTTCCCAGGCCTTTGTCTGGGATTCTTTTGTATTCTTTGTCAATGGCTAGAACCTGTTTCCATGCTGGCTACCTCATGGGAAATACAAAACCTGGGCTCTCTAATCTTAATTATTCTACCAGAGAATCCAGCCACAAACCAGCAGTTCTTCACAGCTCAGCAAGAGCCCAAAGCAGAGCCCCAGAAATTTCAGCCACTGAAATGCTGAGATTCATTGCCTTTCTTTGATGTTCACTTTCTTTATTTTTCTGAGACTCTGTAAAGAAGTGAATGAAAAATTTCAATGTCAAGGTTTCTTGCAGTAACCTTGTGATTGTCTGCACTCTCTGTCAAGATCCAGGACTCCCTGAGCAGAGCTGGATTCTCCCTTTTTTTTTGGTGGTCTTGTGCAAAGTCCTGGCTGTGCTGGTGGCACCTGTACGTTTAACTGCAGAGATCTCCATTCCTTCCCTTTCCCCCCAGTTTCACCCTGAAGGGTGCAGGTCCCAGGACACGAGATGTGGCATCCCACTTCACTGTTGCACCTCAGTCAGGCGTCCTGATTGCCTCCCAGCCTGGTGTGAATGTTGAGATCCTCTTCCACCCCACAAGTGAGATGCTCCTCAAGAACAAGCCCATCCTGTACTGCCAGGTGAGCTGCCTGGGCCAGGCTGAGTTATCACGCGGTGTTTTGGGAGCGTAAACAGGATAAGTGTCTCATGGAACAAGGGCTTTACTGGAGAATCCTCTCTCCAACATACACAAACAAAGTCTTTCAATACCATTTGGGAGGCTTCCTAAGTGGAGCTGAGAATCTGACTCTGGAGGAGGGGCTTAAACAGGGAGGGGTAAACTGGAGGAGGCTGGGGACTGGGGTAGAGGCTGGCCTCTTTATTGTTTACCACCTTTTCTGTGGACACAGGTGATAGATGCCAGCTCAGGTGAAGGAGGCCAGGCTGTCGCCATCATCCCAGTGAATGTGTCAGCAAAAGCTGTGTACAGCAAGTACAGCATTGAGCCTGCCTCACCCATCAACTTTGGAGCCATGATCAAGGGCACCAAGAAGACCCAGACTGTTGTGCTGGAGAACAAAGGCATGCTCAACTTCAAATTCTACATCCGCCAAGTACCCGAGGAGACATCTACATCAGAAAGCAAGAGGTATGAGAAGCCCTGACCACCCTTCCTGTCTGAGGAGGCACCACCCCACGGCTGGTATGTGGCAGGCAGCCAGGAGACCTGGACTATCATCCATTTGCATCCCTGGCTTGGGGAGAGGGGGCTGAAAAAGGCCTCGGTATCTGCATGTGTAGTATGAAGCTGGTGATAGAACTGCTCAGTCCAGCAATGGGAGCTGCTGGCTGCTCTCTGGGAGCCATCAGGAGCAGAAAGGCTTTCCTCTCAGAGGAGGAAGGCCAGCTTTGGCCTCGGAGAAAGGCAGGGGAGCTCAGCATGACAGATACCTCTGCTTTCTCCTCTCAGTTCAAAGCAAGGGGAATCTGCTCCACTGGCTACAAAGCAATCAACAGCAAGGAAACCAAGCTCCTTGACACAGGTGGGTGACTCCTGCTCCCCAGCAATGCTGCTGCAGGGGATGTGAGAAGATGCTGCTGTGCCCAGGCTGGGGGCTCATCGTCACAAGGTGGGATGTGGTCTGCAAGACCAGTATCTGCTCAGTCCCACTGACAGTCCTGTACTCTGGCTCTGACCTGGAGCTGTGGGGTCAACAGAGGGGAGCAGGTCCTGTGTTTGGTAGTTGCTAGCCAGCATAGGTCTGTGAACACCTCAGAAGCAAAAGCATGCCCACTGAACTCCCAGTCCACAGAGCTCAGACAACACTGCTTTTTCTTCTTTGCAGTCCCCTATCTCTCTCCTGTGATTTCTCACAGCTATTTCTGCTCTCCTCTGTTACCTACGGAGATTGAAGGATCACAGCTACCACCTTCATTCTTTACTCTCAAATTCCTTTCTCTCTGCCCCTTGGGACAGATTTGCAGCTCCTCTTGTCTTGCTGCTCTCAGTCTGGGGCTGCTTTTGGGCCATGAAGTCATCCTTCCTTGCTCTGGGACTGGGTGCTTGGGCCAGGCAGGACATACTCTTTGCTGGGGTGCTCAAGGCACAGCTGTTAGCCGTCAGCCTCTCCTGGACCTTTTTCTGCAGAGTCACCTCAGTCTTGGCATGTTCACGGTGTCCCCCTGCTCCGGCTCCATCAGTCCGTGGGGCCAGCAGAAGATCACAGTGGAATGCCTCGCAGGGCAGGAGGGGACATGTGAGGAGCAGCTCTACATTGACATCCCGGGCAGAGACCCCAGGGACAATCCCCTCGGCATTCCCTTCACCCTGACTGCCGAGTCCTGCCTCCCAGGTACATACTGCCCACAGTGCCCTTGGTCACACTTGCTGCTGATCAGCACCTAAACTTGCTGCTTGGATAGAGAGGCACACTCGCCCTGATGTCCCACCTTAAAATCCTCAGAGGTTCCAGCCCTCTTCAAGTCCACCAGTGGACTCATCCCCCCCAGGCTGAGAGGGATGCATGGAAGGATAAAAGGAAAGCAATGCTCTCTAAGACTGAGGCTGACTGGGCTCCATCCTCCCAGCCAGCTCCCCCACCCAAGGCTGGGTTTAGCAGTCACCTGGGCAGAAAGGGCTTATCAAGCCTTCTGAGAGGCCAGCAGGGTTCAGATAAACTCATCAGGGAGGCTTCTCCATGCTCACCCCTCTGGTGTGTCCACAGGATTTGCTGAGGATGTCATGTTAATCTTCGAGGAGTACCCGATCTGCAGCAGCACCGACCTCAGCCGCAAGCTGCAGTCGGTGAAAGGCCTGGGCCTGTTCATCAGAGATGAGAACAAATTCATCTTCAACAAGGTTCTGGTTGGGCAAGAGGCTGAAGCTCATTTCAGTATCTACAGTGCAAGCAGTCTGCCATGTGACGTGGTCCTCTCCATCAAACCCCTGCCTGGAAAGGTAAGAACAGGAGGCCAAGGTGGTGGCTGCCCTCTGAGGGCCATGTGAGAGCCTGTTTTGTTCTCCAGATGCATTGCTGCCTGTGGCCCAGACTAGTCTAGGTCAGTGCAGGTCAAACTGCTGGGAAAAGCAGCAGAGCCAGGGAACAGTTGTGTGGAATTCTGCATGTCTTGGGCCAGGTTTTGGCTCACACCTGTGTGTCTTTGATGGGAGAAGTGAGTCCTTCTGAACCTCTCTTGGAAGCACATGCAGAGAGGGGCTGTTATAAACTGACATGCCAGGGCTCAAAGCAGAGCATTTCGTCAGGCTCCCTGGCTTTTCCTCCTCTTTGAAGGCCAGTTCTAGGTTATTTTCAGGGTCTTCCATGCAGTGCCCACCTCCCATATAGGCTGGGGCAGCTTCCAGCATTCAAAACACCCAATGCTTTAGCACAAGGTGAGCATTCCCTGGGAGGATGGGATCCTGCCCAGGGAAGCAGGAAGGAAGACACACTGTCTGGGGCTGTTCTCAGTAATGCATTTATGATAAAGCTGTGTCATCTTGAAAGGTGTTTTCTCCTAACACTGCTCTCTGGGTTCTCCCAAGGAACAAATCCCTATCAAAAACATTTTCAAGTTGGATCCAGTCAAGATGTCCGTTCCTGGCTCATCCTGTGCTGTTGCTACAGTGACCTTCACCCCACCAGATGAGCAGAATTACAACTGCACCTTCAAGGCTTCCCTTGTCATCCCAAAAGGGTAACTGACCCTGTGAAATACTGGGGAGGCCTCACTGATAGCTGCCTCTCCCCTGGGAAGGCACAGCCCTCTTGTTAGCTCTAATGCTTTCAGTAGCCTTAGGCAGAGTACTTGGCATGAGATGATCTTGAGAGGCAGTAACTCTGAGATAGGGCAGAAAAATGAGGCTGATGGTTTAGCCTGCATGAGGAACTACAGGCAAATATTAGCTAGCCAACTGGAAGTTACTGAGATGTGCTACAGCTGAGCTGAGGGTTTCCAAGGACAAAGGCTTGGATGAACCAGTTTCTGTACCAGCAAGTCAGCAGTCACAATTTCCTCTTTGTTTCTGTAAAATTAGGTGATCCTCTGGAACTCCCTGACATTTGTTAAGCTGTTTTATGTGAGTGATTGGAGCTGATGTGAAAGAGGAGCCTGGTTCCTCTGCCCTGGGACCTGTGTGCTGGGGCTTTGACCTGCCCTTCCTCAACTCTTTAGTGGCTGAATTGGAATGAGAGAAGTCTAATGGCTAATAAGCAATTGCTTTTTTTACTGTTCTTGGAAATGATCTTTACTGATGGTGATGATGATGTGTTTTTGCCTTCTTGCTTTTGTACTGCTTTCATGCTATGCGTTTGCTTGTTGCATGAGTCTCATCTCACTGCAGCCAGGGGATTTGCCATACCTCATCTGGTGCCTCATTATTTACCTGCTATACTGTGTGATTCAAGTAAAATTATTTTTAACTGTTATTGTGGAAGTCTCTGGCTCTTTGGAGCAGGTTCCTCTTGTGAATGGCCCTGAGTGGACTGGGAAGAGGCTGGTGGGGGGCTGTGTTGTGGGGTGCAGGAGCACCAGGCAGGGAAAACACTGTGGGTGGCCCTCAGTGCTTTGCTCACCCGGTGAGAAATGGGTTAGTGCCAGCTGAAATTGTTTCTGTGCCTCTCCTGCAGCTCTGTGAAAATGAAGCCCCAAACGCTGACCTTCACCATCAGCGGGCAGGCGCACGAGCCGCAGCTGACGGTCGTGTGCCCAAGCGCCCGCAGCAAGCGGGGAACGGCCGTGCTGCGCTTCCAGAGGCTCCGGGTGGGGCGCTCCGAGGTGCTGCCCCTGGTCGTCCGTAACGACGGCATCACTCCTCTCAAGGTGAGGAGGACCTGCTCGAGGAGTGGTCTGCTTTGGGAACAAGTGCTTGTGGCACAGGGCAAGGGTCCCAAAAAACATGGCAGACCTGGAAAGAGGTGTCAGAAATTCTTTTTAAGCAAGTGACTGACATCTGTTCTCCAAGAAGGGAGTTCTTGGAAATTTTCTGTCCAGTCTGTCTTCTTTAAGTTGAACACAAGAAAGGTGACTATATATATATATATCTCAGGTCACCTTTTGTTCTCATAGACATGTGTGATTTCCCAGTTCCATTAGATTGTATTTGATCCCAGTTTACTACATTTTAAGTAGACTTAGATGTGGTTTAATTACATTCTGCTCATCACTTTCTGTCCTGCTTGGTTCTATGTCAGTTCTATCCAGATGCCTTTGAACACCCTTTTTTCTCAGCTGATTTGACTTTTGTGCTAAGTGCTGTTAGTAGTGGGAGAGGCGCTGGGTGGCCGTGTGGGACCAGCAGCACTGTGGTGTCAGTCCCTGTGCCATCCTGTACTCACACCAGCATCATTGTGCTCTGGGTTCCCCTTTCTCAGTTTATGTTACGCCTGGAACACGAGTACGGAGCGTTCTTCTTGAAAGGCAGGAACTCCACACTCAAGGTATTCCACACTGAAGATGTGGAAGAGGACTCCACTGGAAACGGTAAATTCATTAACCATGAAGTATGATCATGCACAGAGGGAAAATGTGTGCTCTGCTCTTGGCTTCTCTGAGCCACAGCCAGATGTTAGGTACAGTTTTGTTCCTTGGGCTCTCTGTGCCCCAAGCTTTTCCTGGGCCTTTTTGCAGGGTTTCCTCCTAGCAAGTTGTAGGCAGTTCTTCTGTTCTTCTAGACATGGTGGGTTGACTTGTGGGGGACTATCACTACCTCAGTGGACCCTCTGAGGTATTTGCTGCATGTAGGAAGGTACCAACCTGAACAGACACAGCCCTTGAGCCCACAGCCAGCCAGCAGAAGCCAAAAGCACTCTGGCTTAGCTTTGCATATGGCTGGAGCTGGCTGGAAGCAGATGGAATGAGGGCTGGACATCAGCCTGAGGTTAAGCTGCTTAAGTGGTGCTGTGTCTGGAGGTGGCAGTCTTGTGAACATAGCAAGAGGGTCTGGAACCACTGGGGGTAGAACCTGTGCTTAGAAGGCAGCTGGTTTCAACCTCTTATTCCTCATATATCCTCTGGAAATATTTCCTCTCTACAGCTGTATCACTTAACTCTGATTTCCACTGTTGTGCAGAGAGAAAGCCCACGAAGCCTTTCTTCCTTCTGCGTTGTGGGCAATCGACAGAGTTTGATGTCATTTTCAAACCCACCCTGGCTCAACGTCTGGAAGGGAAGATTCGTCTGTTGGTGGGGAACATCTACTCTAACAAGATCCTAGTAGAGCTGGTGGGTGAAGGCCACAAGGACAAATTCACCCTCGTTGGACTAGAGGAAGACACCCAGGAGAGGAATGCTAAGAGCAGTCTGAACAAAGACATCATTGATGGTAAGAGAGGAGAGGCTGCCAAGGTGGACAAGGAAGAGGAAAATGTCCAATCACGTGTGTCCTCTCTCCAGCCAGGCCTGGGCTGTCACCCACGGGCCTTGGTGGCCTGTGGGGGTGGCAGCCATGCAAGCAGAGCAGTGTGTGCTGTGCTGCACATCGCTGGCTTAGGGATGTGTCAGGGTGTTTCCCTGGAAGTGGTGGGATGGGGAACTGCCAGGGGAGCTCCCTCCAGACGGAGGAAGGCTTGGAGCAAGGAAGCATTGAACGTGCAGGTGTCTGTGCACGTGAGGGGGCGGGTGGAGCTCCCTGCATGCTGAGATCCCTTGCTCTCCTCCTTAACAGCTGTCAGAGTGAACCACATGCAGTTTGGGGACTGTCCTGTCGGGAAGCCCTGCCGCAGGACCTTCACCATGAGCAACCTCACCCGTCACCAGTTCATGCGCTTTGAGTGGGAGGCAGACGGCCCATTCCGGTTCTCCCCCAAGGTGAGCGTGGACTGCTCTGCCTTTCCCCATCGCTCAAGCCCTGCCCTGGTGTTCCCAGGAGCTGGCAGGAGTCCTCACATACCACTGAGAGCCCATTCCAGTGCCATGTAGGAGATGCAGTCCCTGGCTTGGATGGGCCAAGGCTGCCAACCTTGAAGAAAAGGCTTCATGTGGTGGGAGGTGGCGCCTTCTGTTCATACTTTTGTCTATCAAACTTCACACAAATCCACTCTGGGGTGCAGATTCCTGGCACTGCTGCTCACATCAGTCCCTTTTGCTGTCAGTCCTACCCTTGGCACTGCTTTCAGTTTGGTCTTGACTCCCTGATTCTCCCTAGGTGGGACACCTCCGTCCTCGCCGTGCCAAGGAGATCACGGTGACCTTGAAATCAGATGTCCCAGCCACCTTCAGGAGGCACCTTGTGAAATGTAAGGTGACCAAGATCAACTTTGAGCTGCCACCAAGGAAGGTTCCTGACTGGGATGACCAAAAGATCATTATATCATGGAGGAGTACCCCCAGCAAAGACTCAGCAGACAAATCCCCTAAAATAGAGAGGGTAAGAAGAAAAATGGTAAAAAAAAGCCAACCCAGCTTTTACAAAAAGAACCACCATAACACCATCACTGCTGGCTGAGCAGCTCCTGCTTCCTCTGACGTTGGACAGCCGTGAGGTTCACCAGCAGTGCATTCCAGGTGGATGCACAGTGACCAGACACACTCACACAAGAGGGGAAGCCTTTTGACAAGAGACCTTTGGCCACACACAAACCATCAGTCTGTGCCACAAGCACAAGTCTTACAGCCTGTGTTGAATGGGAGACAATGTTTTATGATTTTATCCCATTTTATGGTGTTAGAAATCTCTTCATCTCATTTGATGCCTTTTCACCAACAAGGAGTTAAGTCTGCTGCACTCTGTCTCTTTTCTTGAAGCGGAGAGAAATCCACTTCTCCTGCATGTGCTGGTGAACTCCCAAGTTTTATCTGCATGGATCCCAGAGAATTTGGTTGTGGTCTCTGGTGTAGGATATGGCACTGTATGTCAGTATGGAGGAGTCCAGAGAAGGATCATCTCCAGAGACTCTTGTCTTTATTGTCATTATTGCCACGCACACTCATCTTGGGTGAAGTTTTTTTCTGAGTTTCTGGACCATTTAAAGGCTTTTAAATCATTCTCTTTTCTATCAGAACATCTGCAGTTGAAGACTTTCTTAGTAAGATGTTTCACATCCCAAAATGCCCATCCCCAGCTCCCAGCAGTGTGGCTGTTGGTCCACACAAGACATCTGGAGAGCACTTTCTCCTAAGACAAGAAGAAAAAGGTGCTTTCTAGAACTCTTCACTCTTGGGGTTCTTCATCCACAGAGCTCCAGCAGGGGAACTTAAACCAAATTTTGAGACCTGCTGGATTTATAGGGGACCAGGAAAGAGTCAGTCCCTCTACAAGACTGAAGTACAGGGACTGGAACACAGCTATAGTCTCCCTGGGGATATTAACAGCTGTGGTAGTGGCTGCTTTGATCGGTGGGTAGAAGAATCTGCTGTAGCAGAACAGTCCCAATTGTGTCATCTTTCCAGAGAAGTAAAAGAGGATGGTGCTTTCTAGTCCCTGTATGAGGCTGATCTTGGAGGCCAGAAGATCCCCTTCTCAGCCTGACCTTCTGGGCTCTGCTCAGTGATTCCTCCCTCCTCTGTTTGCAGGTGGTCAAGATAGACCCGGAACCGGTCCACACTGTGGTGGAGGAGAGCAGCCAGGAGGTCGAGGTGTACCTCAGTGCTGTTGTTGGCTACACAGAGTTGAAGCTGAACACGGTGGTGGTTCAGTTCAAGGATACATTGCCCTTCCACACAAGGACAGCCACGTGAGTGCTGGAGGCCTGCCTTTCCCAGCTCCCAGCAGTGTGGCTGTTGGTCCACACAAGACATCTGGAGAGCACTTTCTCCTAAGACAAGAAGAAAAAGGTGCTTTCTAGAACTCTTCACTCTTGGGGTTCTTCATCCACAGAGCTCCAGCAGGGGAACTTAAACCAAATTTTGAGACCTGCTGGATTTATAGGGGACCAGGAAAGAGTCAGTCCCTCTACAAGACTGAAGTACAGGGACTGGAACACAGCTATAGTCTCCCTGGGGATATTAACAGCTGTGGTAGTGGCTGCTTTGATCGGTGGGTAGAAGAATCTGCTGTAGCAGAACAGTCCCAATTGTGTCATCTTTCCAGAGAAGTAAAAGAGGATGGTGCTTTCTAGTCCCTGTATGAGGCTGATCTTGGAGGCCAGAAGATCCCCTTCTCAGCCTGACCTTCTGGGCTCTGCTCAGTGATTCCTCCCTCCTCTGTTTGCAGGTGGTCAAGATAGACCCGGAACCGGTCCACACTGTGGTGGAGGAGAGCAGCCAGGAGGTCGAGGTGTACCTCAGTGCTGTTGTTGGCTACACAGAGTTGAAGCTGAACACGGTGGTGGTTCAGTTCAAGGATACATTGCCCTTCCACACAAGGACAGCCACGTGAGTGCTGGAGGCCTGCCTTTGCCCAGGGCTGGCCCAGTGCCTGCTTCCCAGAACTCTGCCCCAGCCCAAACCAGCACAGCCCCATTTACATGCACACAAAGCCAAGCAGGTGGGGTGGTCAGGAGAGGTTCAATGCTGCCAGACCTTTCTGCTGAGAGCAGCCATGGGTTTGCTTTCACTGCATGTCACCTTTCCTCATCTGCTCAAGAATAAGTTTGCAGTGAAACCAAGACCTAAAGTCCAGAGTAAGCCCCTTAGCTTCAGTGTCCTGGGCACCATGTTGGCCCTTTCCTCTTAACAGTATTTCCAAGTCTGAATGTTTTTGGGCCACCCAGCACAGCAGTCTGAGCATGGCAGGGTTGCCTGGGGAAGAAGCTGCTCCTCAGAAGAAAGTGGTACCAGGAGTCCATCAGACAATGTTGCTGTACTATTTGCTTTATATTTATTGGACTTTTTTTTTTAAATTCCTCCTTCTTGCTTTTCAGTTTCAGCATGCACAACACAGGGAATACAACCCTGGAATATTACTGGGAGGAACCTGCAGATAAACCAGTGAAGAAGCCATACTCAATCACTCTGATGCGTAAGGGCATTTCACCCCAAAACATGAACTGCTTTTTCATCCTTGTCCACACGTCCACTTTCATCAACATCTTCCCAGCTTCAGCTGGAGAGTTTTCTCCTTGTCCCTCTCTGCTTTTCAGCCTTTTCTGTTCTTGCTCTGCCACTTGTGCTCTGCAGAGGACTGAGCCAGGCTCTGGGGACGGCCACGTGCTGGGTCAGGACTGGGAAGGGGGACATCAGGTCATCTCTTTGAGAAGTCTGAGACTGGGAAAAATAGTCGTGTAATGAGTGAGCTGCCTTGCAGCCACTGTCTGTGTGCAGTTCCCACTCCAGGGCAAATGCAAAGTCACTGTCTAAATGCAGCTCTCCTGCTTTGGCACAGGAATGCGTGCTGCAGACACCTGCTCCCAGACACTCTGTTTCCTGCTAGAATAAAGTACTTGGCCAGAGATGATCCAAGTGCATCCCAGCTCCCCCCTTCCACCTACAGGTGGAGCAGGAGGCAGAGTTGCTGGGAACATAGGTGTCCTCTTGCTCCCTGCAGGTCGGTTCCTCTCCTATGAAACTGTGAAGAATCGCAGAAAGCTGCTGCGTCGTTACTGGCGGTACCTGGCCCGTCTTTCCAGGATGCGTCCTAAAGTGCAGCCGCAGGAGCGGCGGCCTGACAAGAATGAGCTGTTTATGCGGTGGTGGTGCCGGCTGATAGGGGTGGATCCCAAGGAGCTGATGGGTTCTAAAGTGCAGGAGGGTTCTGAGGATCAGGACGGTTCCAAGAAGCGGAAGAAGGGTTCCAAGAAGCAGCAGCAGCAGGATTCCGAGCAGCAGCAGCAGCAGGGTTCCAAGCAGCAGCAGTCTTCTGAGGAGGAGCAACTGGATTCCAAGCAGAAGAAGGGTTCCAAGAAGCAGAGCCACTCCAAGGAACAGCACGTCTCTGAGCAGCAGCAGCCCTCTGAGCTGCAGAAGCAGCAGTCTTCTGAGGAGGAGCAGCTGGATTCCAAGCAGAAGAAGGGTTCCAAGAAGCAGAGCCACGCCAAGGAACAGCACCTCTCTCACCAACAGCTGCAGCAGCCCTCTGAGCAGCAGAAGCAGCAGTCTTCTGAGGAGGAGCAGCTGGATTCCAAGCAGAAGAAGGGTTCCAAGAAGCAGAGCCACTCCAAGGAACGGCACCTCTCTGAGCAGCAGCACCCCCAGCAGCATCAGCAGCCGCAATCCCAACAGCCCGAGCAGCAGCCCTCTGAGCAGCCTGAGCAGCCCGAGCAGCAGCCTGAGCAGCAGCCCGAGCAGCAGCCCTCTGAGCAGCCTGAGCAGCCCGAGCAGCAGCCTGAGCAGCAGCCCGAGCAGCAGCCCTCTGAGCAGCCTGAGCAGCCCGAGCAGCAGCCTGAGCAGCAGCCCGAGCAGCAGCCCTCTGAGCAGCCTGAGCAGCCCGAGCAGCAGCCTGAGCAGCAGCAGCAGCCCAAGAAGCCAGTCCCTTCCAAGAAGCGACGCCGCTCAAAGGAAAAGCACCTCTCTCTGAAGCACGTCACTTCCTCCATGGAAATCTTCCCAGATTTCACTGATGACCTGGCACTGTTCTCCATCGACCCCTACCGTGGCACCCTTGCTCCTGGCCAGAAGCAGACCTTCCACGTGCGGTTCGCCCCGAAGTGCGCGGGGAAGTTTGAGACCACCATGCTGTGCAGGTGGGAAGCGTCTCCGCCAGCTCATGCTACCGATGGGTATCACTGAATCACAGGGTGGGGCAGGGTGGAAGGGACCACAGTAGGTCATCTGGTCCCACTTCCCTGCTCAGGTGGGGTCATCCCAGAGCACAGGGTTGTGTCCAGAGAGCTCTGGAATAATTCCAGTGAGGGACACTCCACACCCTCTCTGGGCAAGCTGTCACCTATACAGGAAAGATGTTCTTCCTCAGTTCAGGTGGAATTCCCTGTTCAGGTTCCGCCCATTGCCTCTTGTCCTGTTGCTGGGCATCACCAAGCACAGCCTGGTTCAGCCCCTAACACCCTCCCTTCAGTCCCTCTGACTGGGATGGGGAGGTGGGCCTGGAGTCAGGCAGCCCCAGAGAGGCAGCAGAAACACCCACAGGAGCACAGAAGGATCATCATCTGGCCTTGGTAGGGAGACACTGGGGAAAGACACTGTGTGAAACATCAAGCTCCTGGAGGGTTGCAAATCTGAAACGAGAGATCTGGGAACCAGCCTGTCCCTAGCTCTGCTTGCTTTTGGGACAAGCAAGGCCTGCTTCTCTACATGGAACCCTGTGTGCTGTAGTTGGTTCCCAGGCACTTAACTGATCACATTCCTGCCCTTGCACCTCTGCAGCCTCCATGCAGCAAGTGCAGTTGTTTAATCTGCTGCTCGCTGCTTGCACAGAGAGAGGATGCAACACTGTGTGCTCTGCAAGGAGACAGAAAAGCAGCTGGCTGGAAATGTTCCTCTGGCTAATACCAGTCCCCTTCTTCCTAGGATTCCTAACCTGAGGCCAACTCAGAAGAAAGTGCGGGTGATTTTGAAAGGCAGAGCCCGGGAGAAGAAGAGTTTTGGTAAACCGAAACGCTCTGCGTTACGGCGGAGAGAGGATGGCCCGAGACCCAAGAAGAAGGTGCACTGGAAACCAGCACCTGAGTGACAGCACTGGTGCCAGCTGGAGCATCTGGAAGGAGACAGCAACATCGTGCCTTCTGCTGCTGATGGTCTCCCACCCTTCACCAGACACCTCTGCAGCTACCCTTCCAAGCTCCAGTGAACACTTCTGTTACCTAAGTTAACTAACTAACTGTTAGTTAATTGTTAATTAAACAATGGCAATAATAATTGTCAGCTTGTCTTGGTTGGAAAGACAGGTGTCTGTGGGGCCTCTCTGGAATGGAGAATGTGACCCTCTTCCCTCCAAATTATTATAACTGAAATTAACGGGCTCTCAGGCAAAGATATGGGAAAGGAGTAGCAGTCCTTTACTAGTATGTATAACAAGGCAAACAAAAACAACAGTGGCAGCAACAACAAAAAGAACCAGATCCGCAACCACAGCCCTCCCTTGGCTGCAGGCACTTCCCTTTTGCTGTAGTTCTGGTCGCAGCTGGGCAGGGAATGGAGGGAGATTATGAATAAAGTAATTGCTAGAGAAATTTTAATTAAGCTACACCAAGGAATACACTGGAGAGCTCAAGCACTGTGTGATCAGTTCTGAAGAACTTATTGCTGTGAGGGAGTCTATACAGGAACCAAATAGAGACTGGACGATGCTCAATTTGTTAAAAGATAAATAAGAAAGTGATGAGAAAACACCCTAGTGAGGAAAGAGCCTAGCCCTTAGACCCTTTCAAAATGCAAATAGATTACACTGAGTTCCCCAGAATACAGAGATGAAAATACCTTCTTGTAATAGTTGATCACCTCACCCACTGGGTAGAAGCCTTTCCTACCTCAACTGCAACTGCCTCCAAAGTGGCTAAGATACTATTAGAACAAACCATTCCCATATGGGAAAATTGAAAGAATAGACTCAGATAAGGGAACACACTTTACTTCAAAAATTTTATATTCTAGATGTGTTGTATTAGACATTGGAAATTACATACCACGTGGCACCCTCAAAGCTCTGGATGTGTGGAGAGAATGAATGCTATCCTTAAGAACCATATTACCAAATTAATGATTGAAACCAGATCAGCATTATTACGGATCAGAACTGCTCCAAGAAAGGTCACAGGAGTTTCTCCCTATGAAATGTTATTTGGGTTACCTTATCTGGGAAGGAAGGAGGGTTTGCCAATGGCTGAAACTAATGACTTCTATCTCAGAAATTATTTCAGGCAATTGCACTCTCACGGATCTTAGAAGAAAAGAGTTGTTACCCTAAACATCACCTCTAGCCTTTCACATACACCAGGTAAAACCAGGAGATGGGGTTCTAATAAAATCTTGGAACGATGATACCTTAACAGCAGCATGGGAAGGTCCCTGTCAGGTACTTTTAACAACTGGAACAGTTACCAGGACTGCAGAAAAAGAACCTCTCAAGTCAAAGGGCCAGTGGAAGCTGCTCCCCAAACTTGGACAGTGGTACAAGGAAGTGACTCTTAAAAGTTAATCTTCAAAAGACGATTTCATAGTGAACAGTCAAGGGCAGAACTGGACAGACCTCTGTATTTGCCACCAGAGAGCCTTTTGCTCCACTCTGGGCTGCCATCCCTCGGGTGTTGAGCAGTGGGAATGTAAGGCAAACCAGACCTTGACAAAAGAGGAATAGCAAATGATGTTTTAAGACTCTGGAAATTGCTGGATGGAGTGTCATGGCGTCTGTGCTTCACCTCTACATCCCTGCAGTGTGCTGTTCTAGTGCACAGAACCCAGGAAGCAGGTGTGGATACCGAGGAAGGTAATCTTTGATGCTGCAGTTACAGTCTGAGGTTTGCATCATCTGAGCAAGCACGGATGGAACTGCTGATGGAGGCACTGCACACAAGTGTATCTGCATCCTACTTGACTTGACTTGGAGGAGAACTGTGGACAGCAATGTGAACTGACAAATCAGGAACTTTTAAATGATTGAATTTAACACCGACCTAATAAAAGACTGATTAATCTTATTTATAACTACTTCACGAAGGAGCTAGTTTGTGCTGACCAGACAGGGTCATTAAATCAAGGGCTTCAGCAATGAAAGGCTAATAAAAGGGAAGGGTGGATTGTGAGAGACAATTGTGCCATTTTGCTGAAGCCAAAAGGTTGTTAGGTTAAAAAATGTAAGGCGTTTGTTCTATGTGGTGTTTGGATTGTTTGAATTTCGTTCTGGTTGGTTCAGTGTTGGTGCTGGAACACCATAACCTTCCCAGTGTGCATGTGCTTATTTATTATATTAAGAAGAAATAGCCACTGGTGTTCCTCTGAGGGGATGAGGGAAGATGACCCTTTACTACATGGGCCAGAGAAGTAAGCACTTGGGTTTCTTTACAGAAAAGACAAATCCTCTCCGCACCCCTTGGCTGCTCCAGCTGCTTGTCTGCAGTGTATTTAATCTGAGATGTGTGTTTTACATGAGATGTGGTCATGCATACTCTGGAGAACTGAAAACTGCTGCGGGATTGAGGAGGAGCCAGGCCATCTGCTACTGTGGCACATAGTCTTGGTCACACATCCCACCTCAAGCTGCTGCCACTGGAACCCCTCAGCCTCTGCTGAGTCCCAAAGGGTCTCAGAAGTCCCAAAGAGACTGCAGGTCATGAGCTTCCCAGGGGCTTGGTTTAACCCTTTCCCAGAAATGGCTTTTCCTTTAAATCCTGCAGTTGGAAATTGGAGAAAGATCTGTATGGGGCCTGCCTGCATCCTGCTAAGGGGTGTCCTCATGCTATGGAAACAGTTCAGCAGGAGAGAGGAATTTGCTTATTATCTCCGGGATAGAAGCAGCAGTTTTTAGCCTGGATGGGTCAGCCGAGGAAGCAGGAGCTGCCGCACGATGGCATTGTCTGCTGCAGAGAGAGGCAGAGACTCTTCCAGCTCAGGAAACTCCGCAGGAGCCTTCCCTGGGGGGCAGAGCACTGTGTGACCTCCCTGCACTCGTGTCCAGGATAGGGTTACACTGCCACTAGACTGGACTAACCCTCTCAAAATGGCTTTTTCGTGATGGAGGAATCTCTCTGTTCCCAGCTGCTGGCTGAGGTGTTTGAGCAGAGCAATCAGAGCCTGGCAGGAACCCGCTCTTGCACTACAGTATTGCATGAGGGGGGTGTTGCCTTACACTGAGGGAAACTGCGAGCAGCTCTTCTAGAATTACATGGTCAGGAACGAAATTAAGTCAGCTGAGACAAACATTTATTGGTAACAAAAAAAAAAATAGTTTCTCTACTAAAGATGGCTAGAAAAGACAGAGCAAGAAGAAGAGAAATGGGAAAGGAATTTGTGGGGGGAGAGAGACAGAGGCCTGGCTTGGAGGCAGGGAGGGCTGGACACAGGTGGCTCAGGGACACAGGTAGCTCAGGGACACAGAGGTGAAGCAGGCAGGACATCAGTCAGGGATGCAGGGAGATGGGACAGATGTGAGGGCAAGCAAGATCCAGCAAGGGCCTCAGCAGGCTGGAGTCAAAGCAGAAATAAGACATAAAAGGCCCTCCGACTCAAAATGCAAGTCTCAAAGCCCCCCAAAAAGCAAAAAGCGCAGTCTCCAAAGCTTGCCCTCACTCAAAAAGCAAGTTTTGAAAAAACCCCACGGGTTGTGTTGCAGTTATTTTTATGCCCCTGTCTCCTCCCAAGGCCTGCCTGCTGGCAGGAGACCACTGTGCCAGTCCAATGTCCCAGTGCAGTCCCTCAGCAGAGACCTTTTGCCATGGATTGCAGAGTGTCTCTGGGGTACAGTGCCTGCTGACAGCCTGTCCCGTGTGGCACATGAACTGGCTGCCAGGCAAAGTGTCCCCAGAGACAAGGCTTTCCTCCATCTTCTCCTCAGTGCCTCCTGGACGTGGCACACGTATGACCCCTTCTTTCCCCATGTGCCTCTGAACAACTAGGGTTGAGACAAACCACAAGTAAATTGGCTCCTCACACAGGGTAATATGCTGTCATTGGTTTGGAGACTGATGTGTCTGTGCCACAGTTTCCCAATTAAAGGCCTCAATTTTCTCTTGCTTTAATGATTTAAGGTTACCTCCTCCCTTTTAACTTCAGTTGTTCCCTTTCTGATGTTGCTTGCCAGCAGCAGGGGATGTGATCACTGTACCTGTCTATGAGAATCTTTGATAGAATTCTTGGCAGCTCCCTCTAAAACTCAGCAAGACTTGGCTCTGTGTTTATCTGAGGAGGGCTGAGGTGCTCTGGTTCACATCTGCCTGCTCATCCAGGGAGCTGTCTGATGGTTGTGCTGTTCAGTGGTTTCTGTAGAGCTTTTGAAGTCTCCTGCAGGCCTCAGTCTCCCCAGCCCTGAAGCTGGAGCATGACTGCAGGAAGTGTGTTCTGTGGCCCTGATGCTTTTTGCCCACAGTACCTCAGACCACTGAACACTTAAAAGATTTCTTGCCTGTCCTGAAGGAATGTTTTATTTGGATAGGGCACACACTTTCAAAAGCAGCTCACAAGCCTTTTTGAACAGCTTCACATGGATTTCTTTTTTGATGTGCTTGCTTCCCATGAACTGATACCAGATTCTTTTCTTTAGGTATGTTTGTAGGGCACTGCATTTTGTCTTCCTTTCTTCATGTTCCTACCACGCTTCTCTCTCAAAATAGAGAAGGTTCAACACCCCTGCCACCACCACCTTGTTAAAATAAAAGAAATAACCCACAATGTTGACTTTCTGGAACACTGTTCAGCTTTTTCTAGCTTATAATTAAGCTTCTCTTTTAACTTGATTAACCCAACAGTAAATTTAACTTTTCCAAACTGAAGAAATTAAATGCTTGAATTAAAGATTTGAAAGTAGAATAAGCCTCTTCCATCTTCCTCCTATGGGGGTGACTTCAAGGTGATTAGAGATCCAGCCTCTTAGTGCAGAAATTCCTTTTTGGACTACACATGCTCGACTGTCCCACTGATTTCAAGGTCTCTGGGGAAACTTGGGTGACATTCAGCAGAAATAATTCTGATGCTGCAGCTCAAACAAGATAGTGTTGGTATTTGGATCAGATCTAGTAACACAATCCCCCTTCTCCAGCTGAGATTCCAGATACTAGTCAGCATCTCCATGTTTGAAGAGAGATGCTGGCTCATTACCTGCCATGAAAGGACATTGCTTAGCTCATTATTAAAATATCAGCCAGAAGGTTTCTATATCTTTTTCTTATGTGGGAAAAAAAAATCTCTTTTTGTAGTGCAAAATACCAATACCCCTAGAAACCTCAGTTTCCTTTGTCCTGACTTCACATCTCATGTTACTTCTTCCTAACTTTTATTTTTGGCTGTAGATATAAACTGCATTTTGAATTATTTCTTCAAAGACTAAAGCAAATGCCAGCACTTGTACTGTGATTTTACAAAGACACTCTTGCTGAATTCCAAATTCTTGCCTAAAGTGGTTTCTAACTTTTAATTTAAATAATCTGATAAATTGACCAGCTAGACTTTAGATATAGCTATACTTTTTAATTACCTCAAAGTAAGGGGAAATCAAAATACATGCTCAGGAAGTAGTTGTGGCCCTTCCATTTTACCCTGAAAGAAAAAAAAGATTTATCCAGAGTGCCCAAGTTTTCTTGCAGGTTTTCTTACACTGGATAAAAAATATCAAGCAAATGATAGTTTACATTGGTACCCAAGTGTGTTATGTCATACAGGGGGATAGCAGGTGTAATCTAAACTCCCACAGAGTCCTCATTTCATGAGGACTTTAAATGACTTTAAAGCTAGTGTCTCAAAAAGACAGAAACTCTTGAAACACACAAAGATCACAATCAGGCAGTGTCAGGACATTGTGGCAGTAAGCAGACCTCATTTTCACCCCTTAACTGGGACTTCAAAGTCTTATGTGGCCAAGTTCTGTCATTCATCTTTAAATACCTTCACTGATCACTTGTTCATGACAACTTAGCAATATTCTAATCAATCTGCACAATTTCTAGAGGGAGACGAATAAGAATGCTGCCCCTATACAACAAGATTTGTTTGCCACAATGAAAGAAGTCTGAGAATGCTCTACGGGCTCTCATCTCCTGACCTTTTCCCCTCAGAATTTCCAAACACACTGGCAAACCCTGGAGTTTATTTGACCAGACCTGATTTCTCAAAAGATTGGAGCACTGAAGAATCATTTTTCTTGGTTGCAGCCTGAAAGGTTTGCTATGCAGCTTTTACATTAATTTTGTCTCCAGAAATCACCTTTATCTAACATTTAGCTGATTAATGTTGAAAAGCACATCCAAAATTATTCTAATTCTTCTTCAAAGTCCCTAAATTATGTCCAGGTGTTAGAAACATAAATTACTTTTTGGTAGAATTGCTTTGTTAAGTCTAGGGCTTGACAGGCTTCAATGATCTCAGAGCTGGGGGAGGTTAGCAAAGCTTGGGAAGAAGGATGTGATTCTGATAGCAGGCACAGAGAATGCAGAATTTACAGGCCACAAGGACACTTTGCAGAACTCCCAAGATAAGGAGGAAACTAACAAAGTCAACTCAGCAACCATGACAAAATCATCTCCAACTGGGTAGAAGGCAGTTCAGCCAGGGGAGTATTGCAGCCACTAGCTCACAGCCCAAGAAACCCACTGTCTGAAAAGAGAAAGACTGAGCATGGGACTGATTAGCATGGGAAGCCAAAGAATCATTTAACCAATCAAAGGCAGAATACCAGGTAATAAGAGAACCAGGTAGCTTTTAGCCAGTGAATGCCGATACCTTTGTTTACTAAAATGGCGTGAAGTTTTGATGGTCAGAGAGCCAGCCTCTTGTGGCTTACACTCCAGCTCCCTGCTTTGCACAAACTAGAGCAGAAAGTAGAAATACCTTGCCTTGTGCCTTGGTGTGTGAATTGGCAGCGTGCACTGGGCAGCGAGCCCACACTGGGGTGAGAGAATGGCACAGTCAGTCCTCTCGTGTAGTTACACTGCTGTCAGCAAATGGTCCAATTTCAGACTACAGTGCCTTTTTTTTTCATTATCTTCCAGTACGGTGAACTACAGCTAGAGATGGAATAAGTACATAGAATCACAGAATCATAGAATGTTTGGGTTGGAAGGGGCTTTGAAGGTTACCTCATTCCAACCTCCTGCCATGGGCAGAGACATCTCCCACTATCCCAAGGCACTCCAAGCCCCGTCCAACCTGACCTTGGAAACTTCCAGGGTGGGGCAGCCACAGCTTCTCTGGGCAACCTGTGCCAGGGCCTCAGTAAAGGATTTATTCCTAATATGAATTCTAAATCTACTCTCTGTCAGTTTGAAGCCATTCCCCCTTGTCTTGTCACTCCAGGCTCTCACAAACAGTCTCTCTCCATCTTTGTTGAAGCTCCTTCAGGTACTGGTAAGATCCACTTGGGTAGCCCTGAAGCTTCTCTTCTCCAGACTGAATAATCTTAATTCTCTCAGCTTTCCTAAAGTTATAAAACTGCAACACTTATCCTAGTGTTATTATAAATATTTCATACTGTGCCATTATCAATAGTACAAGCTCACCCAAAGAACTTCACTAGTATGCTTAACTATAAAATAAGGAACTACTTCTCTAGGTGAACATGACATTAAGATTTTTCAGGCCCATTTCCTAATTTATGAGTTTACTTATTAAAATCAGTATAAAAAGAGAGATGTGGTTTTGGTTTTGCTGTGGGTTAACTCTAACAAGCAGGTAAACTCCACGCACTTTCTCATCTCTCCTCTGCAGTGGGGTGGGGCAGAGAGTCAGAAGAACAACACTGACAAAACTCGTGGGTTCAGATAAAGACAGATTCGTAAGTGAAGCAAAGCTTTATGCGCAAGCAAAGCAAAATAATGAATTTATTCTCTGCTTCCTAGGTGGGCAGATGTTTGGCCATTTCCAGGAAAGTAGGGCCTCAGCCATAACTCCAAATATAACTCCCCCTTTCTTCCTTCTTTCTCCCAGCAGTGCTTGCTCAGCAAGAGGCCATGTGGAATAGGATTCACCTTCCATCTGGTGGGGTGTCCCAGCTGTGTCCTCTCCCAGCTTCCTGTGCACCTCCTTGCTGCTGGGGTGGTGGGAGAAGCAGAAAAGACCTTGGCACTGTGTAAACACTGCTCAGCAATAACAAAAACACTGGTGTGGTATCAGCATCGTTAAGGTTGTAAATCCAAAACATGGCATCACACCAGCCTCTGTGAAGAAAAATAACTCCATTGCAGTAAAACAGAATGCAGGTTCTGAACCTTGCCTGCAAGCTCAAACGCATTTATTCAGTGAAAATCCCTGTTTTGACCAGCCCAAGTGAGATGCAATCTAGAAGCTATGTAATGAACAGTTCCATTAGCATCTTAAGAGTGCTCAGAGGAAACCAATCTCCTAATAAGCTGGTGTTTATATTTGGTTTTATGGGTATTTTTTTTCCTCCATAAGGATAGTAGAAAAAATACAGGGAGAGTAGAAGAGAATACAGCAGCATGCTCGGTTGGTTTATTAAAATCAATGAGTTGGAAAGCAGTAAGTAGCTATGGAACTGAGGAAAAGAAAATATTAATAGACCATGATAAAACACTCCATAGAAAACACAGTTATGCTAAAGAGTATCCTTGTCCTTTCTGCAAAAGGTCTATCACAGAGGGCATAACCAGGGTGGTACAGAAAGCTGCATCAAGAGCTTGTAGGGGAAAGAGAGTTCTTTGTGTTGTAATGCCTGTGGAAATTCTGTGCAGTGTCAGAGCTCTTGCAAGAGCTTTAAATTGGTACAATGCCTTCAGGATTAAATTCAAGCTAGAAGCATTCCTGTTCCCAGAGCAGCAACCTTTCTGTCACTACTCTTGGACTGCAGCTTCAGAAAGAGGCAAAACAGACCTCAGCTTACAAAACCTAAAAGCTCTCTTTGGTTTCCTTGAGCAGATTCAGGAGCCACCTGTATTATACATGTAAATACTGAACACGAAAAAACCAGGAGCCTCAAAAAGGCAAAACAGCTTGGTAATTTGTAGAAAGTGACTTTGATCTAAAATAAAATGTGCTAATAGTCTGAAGATGACATTCACAATGTTCCTGGTGATCTTGGGCCCTGTACTGTAACAGTGGATAACAATTGAACATAGCCAGTAGGATAACTGGGTGTGCTTTTCAAACTTAGTATTCATTGAATTATTCATTGAATTCTCATTCTTCTGTACACTTCATCTCTGCTGTAAACTTCAGAGACCTTTTTTTCACAAGCTTCTAACAAGTTACTCTGGATCCATAATTACTGAGACCAAATTGAGTCAAAATGCCAAGTGGGATTACTCTTTCTCAAAGCCTGGAGTCACACAGAATAAAGCAGAATGAAGTACATAAATCATCATGTGCATCCCATACACATAACTGCCCAGTTACTGACCATTCTACTTACAAAGTGACATTCAACACGTGCAATCATTTTTTACTTTTGCTACAAATTACCTAAAAGAATAAGCTACAAATAATATCTTGAATCTGTTTAAATTCAGGGATGGCATTGCAATACCCTAAAAATTTCTAAGGGTACCTAGTGCTGTTGCAGTAATACAAGAGAACTGTAAGTGTGTATTACTAGTTTTTATTCATATTAAAAGTGGCTAAACTCAGCTTTACAAAGCAGGAAACAAGTCATGGAGAGTTGAAATTATGGAGCTAGGAAGTGTAGCCAGTCTGCTTTTTATGAGAGATGCTCTTAAGCAGGGCAGTAGTAATGTACTCATCTCCTGTAACTTTGCTCCTTGTGATCTACTATCCACCTCTGCAATTTTTTCTGTCTTTTTTTTTCTATATTTCCTCAGTTGAGTACCAAAAGAAAACACAGAACTTCAATGTTACTACCAAAATAATGTGTACTTTTTTCAAAATAAAAAATATGCAGAGCTTTTAGAAAACACAACAGAAGTGTTGGAATGTCGAAACAGTACAAGATATTGAACAGTATTTTTACATTATACTACATCAGCTAAATAAATGGATAGTAGGGCTTGAGGAGCAAGGATATAAATGAAGTTTTGATAAAAGGGTTTATTTTGGTCTCTATGTGATAACTGTCATCACCATGATGTAAATACTTCTCAATCTATTTAAATTTTCCTAAGTTGTATTATTTTATCAACAGCTATGATTTATTTAATTTCTGTTGTACTCATCACTGAATTATCTGAGCACAATCTCTGAACAAGACAAATGGTAAAGTAGCAAAGGGCTACAATAACTGAGCAGCCAACAGGATAAATCATATATTGGCTTTGCCAAGTCCTCTGAGTGCTTTCATTTCTTTTCCTCTTTGGTTTAAAATGCAACACATTTTCATTACTTCTGATGATGCCAAGGAGCTCTAAACTGCATCTGCTGAAGGGAACTGTACAGTTCTTTTTAGTGCCTATGATCAGAGAATTGCTTCATTGCTGCTATGATTCATACAGAGCTTCACCAGCAAGAGAAAGCCCCTGGCTAAGATAAAATAAAATAATACAATTATCTTAATGTAAATCAACCTTAGGAAATGGAGGTCTCTCGTTTTTAAAAAGCCCAAACAAATAAATCTAGCATCCTGTACTCTTTGAGATTCCTTTGGAAATATCTTTGTTAATACATTCTACACAGGGATACAGGTGGGAAAAGACACTAAACCAATTTTCCTATTAATAAGACATGTTGTGGACTATAGGGCATCACAACAGCTTAAATAGGTGTTCTGAACATGTTTTCAAAACATCATTTCTTTCAGATTTCTTTTCGGCACTAGACAGAATTCAGTGACAATAGACTGTAAAAAACCCAATGTTTTGGAACTCAATGTATTAAAAACTGCCTAGATAATGCATTAAAGCAGCCAGAACATACATCACTATGATTTTCTAATTTAATTTATAACTACTAGAAAAATAAATAATTTAACCTAACAAAAATGTTTATAATACTTTATTCTAAAGACAAAACATGATTTATGCTCCAGAGAAAATTACTGAGATAAAAATTGCATTCTAACGGAGGATTTGTTTTTGCCATTTATGTGTTACTTCTTTGAGCAAAGTGATTAGTCCTTATTCAGGTCTTGTTGTTCTTGTTAAGGATGGAAACTGATACAAAGACATCAAGTCCTTCTTGAACACAAACTTCATTGTTCTTCCAAAATGAAGTGGTGTCAAGTACGTCAGGAGTATCTAGTGGGGGATATTTCTTTTGTACAGTGGTCCAAGAGTTGTTTGGTTTGCTTTAGTTTGCTTTGATTTGGTTTCAGCTCCACACAGCATCAAACCTTGCATTTAACTCATCTACTTCAGTTTTTGATCAGCCTTCCACTGTGTTTCCACTTCCACTTCCTCTTCCACTGTTAGAGGAAGAATTTGAAGTAGCAACTTCAAATTCTTCCTCTAACTTCCTCTAGTCAGATTTATCCTCAATGACTGCTCCACACCATGAAATTCAGGCCTGAACCCTCAAACATCTATAGGTTCCTTTGCTGAACAAAGGAACTTTATGTTCTGAAAGTAAAAGATCTGAATTGGGAGGAAGTGTTGACTGTGACTGCCAGCATTTATCCACAAGTACACTGATCCATTTCCCTTCCTTTCTGCACTGCATTTTAAACATCACTCTCTCAAAGAATAGACATCCCCAACTTGACCAGCAGGTACAGGAGGTGGTGAAAGAACTCTTAATTCCCTTCTGCTCAGTTTGTTCTCAAATGTTCATTAATATTGTCACTGCTTGTCTATATTCATCAAATCAAGTTCTGTATTTTCACTTTTGCAAGTCCAATCTACCAGCTGCTGAAGCCAGTGGAAAGCCACCATTGGAATGCTTTTACTGAAGGCTTAAGTGATATGAATGGCCATCCTGCAGACTCTTTCTTGGGTAGTTAAATTTACAGTCAACTGTCAGAATAAATCCTGCTTTTACATCAGTGTGTGCTTCTGTACTGCATCATCGAATATTCTTAAAGAAGTGCTCAGGAATTAAATCAAACTAATGGAATCATGATTATGCAAACTATCTGCTATACCTTACTTCGGTTGCCACAACTGACCTGTGCAATTACTGGTACTACCACACATCATGTTTCTACAAAATGGCCATCCTTCGACATTTTGACTTGCAGACAGTACAGTTAAGGTATTTAGGATAATTTACTTTTGGTTCAGGACCAAGGGGTAATAGAGATAGCTTTAAATCAGTATGGGGAGGCTTAATCAGAACCATTGCAAAACAAATGCAGTTTGAAGGCCCAGATGCACTTCTTTGGCTGCTGCGGACTGCTGGAGTGATGCGAGTGAGCGATCCCCTAATCTCTTCATCATTCTGGATGTCACTTTGTTGCAATATGTTACCTGCTTTACTTTCCCCCGTCACTCTCTGCTTTGCCATTCATTTGAGTTAGAGCTGTAACAAGATGCCAGCAGAGTGAATCATTTGGAGACAAGTGCATGTTATTCTTTATTCAGCTGCTGCCTGCCTGGTCATGCATTCAAATGGCCAGATCTAAAGTGACAGAACCTTGTATTCCCCATTACAGCACTGAATTAGCCAAGTGCAGGGAACAGGGAGGGGATATTCATGGTATTACCAGGGAGGAAAAAAGGTTCCTGGTCTTTAAAACAGCTGGAGCTTTTGACATACTGATACTTGGAAGGAAGTGAATGGCATTGCTTTAATATGTCACACATAAAATTCTTGATGGTGTTAATGAGCTGGTTCTGAGTCTTTGTCAAAACATATCTTCAGGACAACATAAGTGGTGTTTGAGGCATCAGACTTCAGTTTTGATAAAATCTGCTTGAACTTCTTGAGGTAATGGTCGTAGTGAAGCTTCCCTGAGGCTAGTACTATTTCTCCTTTGCTCCTAACATGTATTTATTTACTGCTTCATTTATGGCAGGCTGAGATGACAAATTCTCAGAAATGGCCTTTTAAAAATATGTTATCTAAAAGTTTTCACATACTACAGAGAAAAAAACCTCCAAAATTTCAAAGGAATATGAAAATTCTCTCCATTCCTCCACTATCTCACTTTATTGTTAATGAAAATGCTTTTATCCCATTACCTGTTATAGCTAAGATATTTCCAACATTTTTGGCTTCCTTCAAATACTTGAACATTGAATACATGACCCGAGATGAAAGAAAAGCACATTGTGAAATTAAGGGGTATTGATGAACTCAGACCACTACAACTCCACAGCCTAAAGAGAGGGGGGTCATAAGCCCCAACAGATGACAGAGGGGTCCTGAAGCTTCTTAAGGACTCAGCTGCTGCAGGTGGGGGTGATTTGATGGAAGAACTGTACCCACAGGGTACCCTCAGGACCACTCACCGTACACACAGCATGCTGCAATGAATTTTGGAACTCCATAAATACATGCGTCATTTTAGGCTGATTTACTCAAACCATGGGGCCATCCACAAATTGGTGCAGGGATCCAATACTGAACTCAACAGACACTCCACCAACATCCATGAAGCCACAACTAGTGATTCCCCAAATCCACGCCCAGCTGCCCCAGGGGAGGCTGCAGGCACTGACCCTCATTAACACACAGATAAGTGGCTCCTGTCCAAGCCTCTTCAAACCAGGACAGCCCCAGGGAGCTCTGCTGGCTGGGTGCCTTGCAGGACACCCTGTGCTCATATTAAAGGATTTAGCTTCCCACAGGAACCAGCGAACACCAGCACTGATCACCAGGTAAAGATCTGTTGTATAAAGGCTTAAAAGTGCTCTACAGCAGAGTCTCAAGCTTGTGTTTCTTGCTGCAAAGGTGTGTGCCAGTCTTGAGGCAGCTGCCCGCCCGCATGGTTCTTGTGACACCGAGAGTGCTCACTGAGCTGGGCCCGAGAAGAGCTTCAGGACAAGGAGCAGGGAAGGTGTGACTCTGCACACTGGGCTCCTCGGTGAGGATCAAGACCCAGGCATCTTGAGTGGAGATTTAATCCACAATGCCATGAGCTCTGGGGCACAGAGGGTGGCTGCTCCAGACAGCCTGGCCTCAGACTCAGCTCAGCGGCCTTCAGGCTCTGCACTGGCCTAGGGTGACAGTAGGGCTCTTCAGCCTGGAGAAGAAGAGGCTCAGTCAGGAGTGATCTTATGCCTGTCTTTAACTACCTGTAAGGAGGGTGGAGCCAGGTGGGGATCTGGGGATCGGGCTCTTCTCCCAGGTAACAAGTGACAGGACTTACTAAAGCTGCACGAGGGGAAGTTGAGGCTGGACATTGGGAAGCATTTCTTCACAGAAAGGTGATTAGACATTGGAATGGACTGACCGGGGAGGTAGCGGAGCCCCCATCCCTGGAGGTGTTTAAGGACTGGACGTGGCTCCCAGCGCCTTGCTCTGGGTGACAAGGTGGAGATGGGTCACAAGGGTGAACTGTGTGATCGCAGAGGTGCTTTCAAGCGGCGCGGCTCCGCGATTCCTGCCGGGGCTCTGCGGGGCTCTGCGGGGGCGGCGCGGGGCGGAGGGCGCTGCGCAGCCGGTGCAGTGCGGCGGGCGGGCCCCGGCGGCTCCGCGGCCATTCCGCACGGCGGCACCGGCCTCGCACGGCGGCACCGCGGGAGCCGCCGCAGCCCCGCCATGGCCAAGGAGGGAGCGCAGCGAGCCGAGGAGACGGAGCAGATGATCGACAAGGAGGGCGGCAGGGAGGCGGCCGAGGGCGGCGCGGGCGGCAGCCTGCGCGCCGGGGACGCCAAGGAGATGCGAGCCGTGGTGCTGTCCGCCTTCGGGGGGCTCAACAAGCTCCGCGTGTCCAAGAAAGCCATGCCGGAGCCGCAGGAGGGCGAGCTGAAGATCCGCGTCAAAGCCTGGTCCAGTATCGCCCCTCGCCCTCCCCTTGCCCCGGGCCGGGCGGGTGCGGACCCGCGGGGCCGGGCAGCGCTGCGCTCCGGGCGCGCCGGGCGAGCCCCGCTGCCCCCGCTCCGGAGCCGACTTCCCTCACCTGTGGCTTCCCCCGGGGAGCCCCGCTCCCCCGTCCCTTCCCCGGCTCCGGGCTCCGCGGTCAGGGCGGGCAGCGGGGCTCGGGTGCGCTCGGCTGGGTGCTGGGGGAAGAGGATTGACGGCGGTACTTGGCGCTGCCAGCCAGGGAAAGCCTGGCCGAGTGCGTTCGGGGTTTGGGTTTCTGTGAGAAATGTGGATGCCAGATTGTGCGTGTTGCTCAGCACCTGTCTCTTTCTCCCTTCTGACACACTGGCTGTTGTTTTTCTCCTGGGAATCACTTACTTAAGTCAGCATCCTTTTTCATCGGAGCTGCTGTGGCAGCGTGGCCGGAGCTCGGGATAATTTCCCAGTGTTAGTCCCTGTGTCCAGGTGACAAGTGTCCACCTGCAACGAGTTTTCCTAGATGGCTTTTTTTTTTCTTTTTCTGTTTGTTTTCCTTTCCTTTTTTTTTTTTACTGTTCTTCCTAGATTGCTTAGTTCTTAGTGCACATGTTCCTTCGTGAAAATAGGATTTTTTTTTTTTTTTTTTTTTTTTGAGTGGCAGAAGCCACATTAGGATCTTACTGCACAACTTGATGTTTACCAAAGACTGAATTAATTTTGCCTAGGATTTATCTTCTGTTGTCCTTTTCTGCTATATGAAAACATGGTGCTTCTGGAAGATAAATTCCAAGGTGAAGGCCAAGTTGTTTACTTTAGAAGGAACTTCTGTTAAAAATGTTACTGGTATGGGGGTGTGAGCTTGTTTTGAATCACATATCAGTGGATCTTCTTCAGATTTGGAATATCCTGGTAGGTTAATGTAGCTGAGTGTCTTGACCTGTTCAGATGCTTTCCATCCTGTTCTTAATGGGGCTCATAACTCATAAGAGCATTGTGAGTATTCCCTCTACCAAGGTCTTGTCTATGAAAAATAGTGATATCCATTAATCTGCATGAATACCAGTAAATAATGGGCTGGAATTTTTTGCATTCACATTTGGTATTGGGTTTTTGTTTTTTTTTTCTCTCTCTACTAGCCACAATGGAAAATGCAAGAAATTCTGTGCTAAATGAATAGAGCTAATGGTTCTTGTTTCCCAAGTGTTTTTTTTCCCAGCCATTGGGTTAACAAAAGTTAACATGCAAAACTAAAAATGTTATTAACACATGGATATAGTTCTCTAAATGCATCAGAGATTTACATTTTCCAGTACCTGTATGAATTCCACTTTCACGAAACCAACCAGTAGCTGTGTATGTATCACAAATAGCAAAGTACCTGCACAGGAGCACTTGGCTGTAAAATAGAATGGTGCAGCCACAGCTGCAGCTGCTCTCCAGGGCTGCAGTGTCTGCAGGGCTGTGTGAGTTGCAAGCGTGCTGTTTGACATCAGCAGACCTGCTCAGCTGCTCCACAGGTGACTGCCAGGTTGCACAATGCCCCCTGTGTTTTGGGAGCTTCCCTTCCTGTGGAGGAGCCTGCAGGCTGGAGAGCATCTGCTTGTCATTCCTGACTGGAAAAGGCCACAGGGCTGAAATGTCACCAGGTCACCAAAGTGTGCTTCCAGGCAAGGCAAAATCAATTTGCTGATCCTCTTGACCCAAGCCTGTAAATGCAGAGGATTGATTGGGATGATGATGGACTTGGGAGATTGAGTGAGAAAGGGGTTGGGTTTGCCCAGGGCAGCGTGCACATGTTGATGTGGGCAGTGCTGAACACACACAAGATGGGTTGTTCCAGTCATCAATACTTCTTACAAAACATGTAATTCTGTTGAATCAGTCTTGTAGTTGACCTCCACTAGAGATAAGTATTATTTTGACTCAACAAATTGATGGAAGAAAATAAGCTTTATTTTAAGAAGGATATGCACATGCTTGATAAATAGTGTACACGAGTAGAAGAACAAGTTCTGTGTGGTCTCTGAATTCCCTGTGGATAAAACTAATTGAATCACATGTTTAAACCCCTTAAGTTGTATGTATACACTTCGTAGTATGGTACTAGGAATGGAGGAGATGGAGGATATGCTGCTATTAGCACTAAGCCAGATGAATAATTCTTTTGAAGGTCTGGAATATCAGTGATCCAATTGAAAATGTGTCAGCTGAGATGAGTCATGTGTTAGGCTCATTCAATGACTAAGAAATGGAACAGCCATCGATGTCCAAGCTGAGTCACAGCTCCTGCATATTTCCTGAAATAATTTTTGATTGATAATGATGAAGCAGTTGAAACTCCTGTGTTTGTTTGTATTGTAATTTGCAGGCAGCAGAACGTTGGGATACAGAGTGTTTAAAGGATGACACAAGTAGCTGGAATGAACAGAAGCCGTATTTCAGACGGGTTGTGTGAATTAGCAATGGTGTCCTATGATTACCTCCCTCTATTGTTCTTTTTTCTCTTAAAATTATTTATTCCTTGTACTGCTGTACATGTGTATTATGAGGAATGAGCAGAAGTGACCCTTCTGACTCTGTGACTGTGAGATAAAGGCACTTTAAAAAACTGGAGCAGATAAAAGAAATCCTAAGTGTAACAGAGCAGCGGAAGAGAATCAGTGTTGCTCCTAAAGGCAGTCTGTTCTTGTGGTGTTGGTTTCTGCATAAAAAGCATGAGACCTGATAATTTTAAACCTTTCCTTTATGTATAGACATGGTTGTTCTTGTTGGGGGTTTTTTTGTTTTGTTTGTGGGTTTTCTTTTAAGATTGGGCAGTTTGCTGGCTGTGGTTAAGAGGAAGGATTTTAAGAATGCAAAACTCGATGGTCCTCTTGTTTGATCTGTGGCTTTTCATTAATTTCAGTAATTAATTTTAGTGGATTTTTACAGTGAAATAAGAAAGATCAAAAGCAGCACCTCTCCAAACCATGTCATGGAGTGTTCTGCATGATTTGGGATTTTGAAATGGAAGGCATTGGGCATCCTCAAGTGTGTGGAACAAGGAGAAACAAATTTACTGTTGCTTTCCACACTTAAGAAAAGGGAAATAAAAATGCAGCAAAACTAAACCACAAGTGTAGAGAATAATGTTAAAGGACCTGGTGTTAAGGTAGAGCATTGCAGAATGAGAAAGTCAGATTCAGATTCAAGGATAATTCCATGTTTGATAAAGTCTGCCTCCAGTAATGCACAGTTAATCCAGTCTGTGCAGATCACAGAGACATCCCTGCTCTGTCACATCCCTGCTATGTCAATGTATTGATCTGGATAATTCATATCCTTCCCTATTTTCATTTGCATCCAGCTCTTGATTTAGGATTTTAAAAAATGCTGTGTACTGTTTGTCACCGGATTGCTTTGCATTTACACTTCTCCCTCTGCATATGCCCTTACTTAAAGTTCAGCAGTCACTTTCTCTGGCTGCACACCAGAGCAGGCTATCCTGGTTTGCAGCGGTACAAGAAATAAATTGTGCTTAATCTCTAAACCTACCACTCTTCATGAAACATATTTTCTTGTGATGTTCTGTGCAGTCAAACTTTTCCTGAGTGTGCTGTTGATTGAATCCCAATGAAAGAGCTGAGTGTCTTGGGTGTAGTTACAAAACTTGCCGTCCATTTTTAGGCCCTCTTGGTTATTCTAAAGAAAGAAAAAAACAAAAAAAAAACCAAACAAAAAAAACCCCAAAAAACACAAAAAACCCCCCCAAACAAACAAACATCCTTTTTTAATGCTGAGTTGACCAATACACCATAATCATGCTTTCAGATTTACTGATCTTCAAATTTCTCAGGTAAAATAAAACTTCTGTCCTTCCTTCAAAATGGAGAAGGATAGGAATAATGGCATGCATGAGAGAAGCAGGGATGCCACAGCATGTAAGAGTAAAGGAGATGAAAGTGAATGAAGAAGAAACTCTCTATGAAAGTGACAAGAAATTAATAGAAAGCCTAGTCAACACTCCATGGTTCAACTAGTTAAATTAATAAAATAATAATAATAAAATAATAAAATAAATTAAAACAATAAGAACACATGACTTGATCATTGTTTACCTTATGTAGTGTGAGGTCTTGTAAGTTCATTGTAATAGAGATGAACTCCCAATATAATTTTGCTGCCCTTTGTCCCCCTTTGGGGAAAATACAGATGAAAAAGAAATGGAACTAGGACAGAACTGAGCTGCCAGTATTATGTCATTAGATGCAGAACTGAACATGTACCTTCTCAAAAACTGTCTGACAATTTACTTCATGAGAGAGAATCTGTTTGTGATCATTGTCATGAGCAAAGAGCAATGGCCTTTGCATATCCACCTGTCTCCTTCTTGCCTACAATTTATGACACCATGGGGTGTGTTCCTGCCCAGGTTCCCTCACCACAGTCCTGCCTCCAGCTGCCTTTTCTAGCAGGAATGTAGGGGAAAGTTAACTTTTTGTAAAATGCTTGCATTTACAAGATGAAAGATGCTTTTAAAAGACCATTGCTGAAATTAATGTACACAGACAGTGATTGCCATCATCAGTGCCGTGGAGTTTCTGGGTTTGTGGTTTGTTTTGGAATTTTTGCCTGTTTGTTTGTTTCTCTTCTCGAAACAATGGCTGCCTTGCAGGCATTTTGCTATTTGGAATTTCTCTTTCATGTCAAGATGTAGGAGGTGGTCTTGCCCACTGGATCGCTCCAAAATAATTTCAAATTTGCCGGCTAAACTGTGTGAAAGCCCCTCTTAACCTTCCATATGGTTGATATTATAAGCTTTGTGTATGAGTATTTTGAAAGGTGTGGGTTCGGGTTGCTCCTAAGCCCTCCACCACAATTATGAGTGCTTACATTTGGTGGGATTTCCTTCCCCCTCCCCAGTGACCTACATCCCATGAATGCCATGCTGTTCTTGTGCTAGGGCTGGTGTCTGCTCTGTCTGTTAATTTGTTGGGTCTGTTCAGTCTGTCTGTGTCTTGATTAGTATCTGACTAAGGCTGCATCTAATAAATCCTTGTGCCCATCAGTAATGTGGTGTATCCAGGCAGTTGCTGGTATCATGTGTGAGTAGGACTGGCTGTGTCCTTGGCTAACCATAAAAATAGGGCTGTGTTTTGGAAGAGTTTTAAAGTTTTAACTATGGCATTAAGGCCAGTAATCAATATATGCACATAGTAGATAAGTGGTGCCTTTATTCTTCTTCTTTTTTTTTTCCTTTTTTAATTTTTTCCTGTGGCTGCCTAGAAAACCACAAAATTTTCCTTAATAAAATTGCGTACAAAAGACAACGCAAATGTGCTTTAGGATTTTTGCAAAGCTGAGACTGCAGGGAAAGACCTGTATTTTTTTCTGAGCATCTAACCTGAGGACTTCAAAGACCTTAATAACTTTTGAAAAAATGTACAGTCATGATCCAGGAAGGAACAGTTTTAAAACAAAAGCCTATCTGGTACTTAGTAAGTTCATGCCAGAGTTTGGACTCCTGCCTGAGACAAATACAAGATGCATTCCTGGGGTCACATCAAAGGTTAGGACAGTTAGATCATGTTAGATCATTGGGCTCCTAGCCCCAAATAACTATAATGTGTGAGGCTTGGGGTTTTCTTCTTAAACTGACCTGGCTTTACATGCCCACTAGTAGTGCATTTGTAGCAATCACAGTGTTTCACTGCATTGAATTCCTCAATGCCCTGTGTGACTGCTGAGCAGTCTGGGGCTGCTGGCAGCTCTGCTGTGCTGGCACATGCACCCTCTGCCCAAGGCTCAGCATCCCAAGAGTGGGAATGTCTGCTGGCTCCCAGTGACCCTGCAGAGCCCAGCTTTTTAATGCTGTCCTGGAGTTTTCTGGCTGTGCCTTCGTTCGGGTCAAGTTTTCCTCCTCTACTTTGATCTGTGGTAATAGTCTTGATTTTAATTTTTCCTGTGTTTTACAGTGGTTTGAACTTTATTGATTTGATGGTGCGACAGGGGAATATTGACAACCCTCCTAAGACTCCGCTTGTTCCTGGGTTTGAATGTTCTGGAATTGTAGAAGCTCTTGGAGACAGCGTGAAAGGATTTGAGGTAATTTTTTTTTTTTTTTTCCAAAGTGATAGTTATAAGTCCCATATAAATAATCACCAGTTTCTAATCCCTTCTGCTCTGCCAGTGACAGCAGCCTTCACCACCCTGCTGAGATTTGAAAGGTCAATTTTTCCTTGCTGCTTCCCAAGCGTGAGAATGACCTCTTGAATTAGTTTCTGAATCCACCACTGTCATCTCCTTCAAATCCTTCCTGAAAGTCACTTGTGCCATGTGCACATCCTGATGGCTAAATAGGCACTGGAAAGCATGAGTGATGTCCTTTAATAAAATGAAAGAAATTAAGTTAACTTGTTAAGTTTCCTTTCTTGGCCCTGTTTCCTGTCATCACTGCTCTTTTACTCAAAGCCCAGGTGCTGCTGATTCTGGTTCCAGCTTTTGAACTCGAGTTAACAGAGCCCTGTTTACAGTAAGCATTGCTTCTTACAACTGTGTGCATTAATGAGGTGCAGATTAAATTAGATTCTGATTCTGGATATAGGACTTAGTCTGATTGCTCAGGAAAAATATCTATTTCACCTGACAGGTTGTGATAAATGACAGATATTTGATGTATATAGTAAAGTTGTCATAAGTAGTTATGGACTCTTTGGTATCTCTTATGGCATAAAAGCAGCATCTTGTCCTGCCTCCTATCCTGTTATTGATATTAAACATCTATATTCACTGCAAACTTTCATTTTATTGCCTAAGCAGGTTGAAAATTGTGGAAATAAATCCTGAGTTAACACAAGTCAATCCTATCTTAGTTATTTGCAGAGTCAGCCATGTCAAAAGGTAATCCTAATTCCGAATTCTTACTATAGCTGGATCTTAAGAAGATATAAATATTTTTATCTAAAGACACAATTTTTCTCTTCTCAAACATCTAAAATTTGTCAGTTGGATGAAGATAATGGCCAGTTTAGTTTCAACTATGGTTTCAGTGGTGAAATCTTAGGGGATTTGTCTCAGTTCCCTTCCTGCCCCATCTCTGCCTTGAAACAAGTTGCAATCTTTCAATGTATTTTGTTACAAACAGCTGAATGATAATTTTGCCGTTTGAAAACCTTTTCTGCTTCAGTAGATCTGCTCTAGCATCTGTACTTCCTAGCTGTGCTCCATATCAAAGAATATTCTCTGAAAGGAGACTATTGTCTAGAAAGCCTCTGCTCCAGATCAGCACTCTCATTTTTGAAGTTCTTGCTATTTTTAAAGGGCATCATAAGGCTACAGCATATGGTGCTTGTTTGAACAACACTGCACCTGACTGAATATACTGTGTCTCTTTTTAAAGTGACATCTTTGTTCTGACTGTGGAGCACGCTTGTGCACTGGTGCACTCCTGTCACTGAAACAAGCTGTATTTTATTTTTTACACATAGCCTTCATAGCCATGGCTGTGTTGGAGTGATCTAGAAAAGGGCCCACACTCAGAGTGGCAGCTGTGCACGGGTATAAATCCATCAGCAGGAGAACATGCCCTGAGGATGATGGAAGAAGGTTCTGTTGGTCACTTTATGGAATCCTTGCACAGAGCAGGGGCACAGCACATGCTTGCTGTCTCCTCGACATATGTTGTCACCTCTGTCCACAGCAATGGCAAAGACTGCACCCTGTATCTTCTGACCTCCTTTCCCTGGGTAAATCTCTTCCAGTTCAAGCCCTCCTAAAATAGGTGTAATGCCTACTCCTTCTCCCATTAAAAGAAAAAGCTGCTTTCTGATGATGACAGCTGTATCAGGCCTGATCTCTCTCCAGTTTTGGGGATGATTCTCAAGAAAAGACATGTAATCTGACCAGGCTCTGAATAGTGTCTGTGGTAAAATGTGGTATTTAATGTTACCAAGAAATGCCCTGGTAATCACCAAGAGGGACTTCTCTGCATTCTTTTTGGTAATAATTTATGATTTATGGCAAGGATATAGGGCATATTAACATCTGCACTAATTAGTCCTAGCAGACTTTCTATTTTAGATGCTTCTCTAAGAGCAAAAGGGAACCACAGAGTGATTACCAGTGAGGCATTGTTAATTTGAATGTATTTCAAAAGGAGGAGGCATTTCAATGAAATTGGAATGACAGCTCTGTTTCAGCATTCTCATTCTAAAAGAGACAACCCTTCAGAACTGTCAGCAGCCCCTTAGCTTCGAGCAAACCTGCAATATCCCAAAGCAAAAGTGATGACTCAGGAGACCAAAATGTGCTTGTGCTGTAAATGTTTGCCTGAAGGCAAAAGTGTTGTGCTTTACTCCATACCTGTAGTTCCTAAAGCATTAGAGAGCATGGTAGAATGTAAGAGAGTATCAGGCAGATAAGCAAAGTTATTTTAGAGGGAGAGCTGCTGTTAGTTTTAGTTAAAACACAAAGGCCTGGAGTTTGATGCTATTCCTGTCTTATCCTGTGTCTCCATTGCAGAGCTCCTTTCATGGTTCAGGTTGTTGTTTTGGCTGGTGTGTCCTAGAAAGGCAAAGGGTCTAAGGCAAGGTAGCTCCTTTGCTGAGCTCCTTTCATGGTTCAGTTGTTGTTTTGGCTGGTGTGTCCTAGAAAGGCAAAGGGTCTAAGGCAAGGTAAAAGATGCCATGGGGTTGCTGGTGACGAGGAATTATTGGGAGTTTGTAAGAGCTGTGCCTGTGAAGATTTTAATACACACTGGGCAAACATTTGCTCAGTGTCGCTGTCCCTTGTAGACGAGCAGCCCAATTTCTGCTTTCAGGTCAGTGTTGCTGTCCAAGTCTGTTGTGCCTTGTTGTTACTCCTGTCCATCTGAGAAGAGTCAGTGTCTCTGCTTTAAAAACCTGAAGCTGCAATGAAGGCCAAACACAAACAGTTGAGCTTGATGTGCCTGGACCCCTGAAGGGTTCCTAGGAGCAGCCAACTGTATCTAATATTTACAGAAAGGCTTTTTTTCTCCATAGTAAATTGTGCTTTCATCTTCTGTGCTTTTCAGAAGAAACTGATCAGAGAAATGTTGCATTGGAAGATAATATTTCATTGCTCTTTTAAATCTTGTCAAATTCATTTTGTAGATTTAACAGTGCCTTAAAATCCAAAGGTATATTTTTGATGTTTAAGGTGGCTTATTTGAAGTTGTAGAACTAAATTCTGCTCTGACACATGGCTGTGGAGATTACAATCATGGATATATCTTGGTTGAATCAGTTAATAAGATGGTAAAAATAGAGAGTGGGTACAGATGGTGTTATCTTCTGAATGAGAGCTTTTGCAACCCTTTCGTGTGCTCCATCTACCAGAGCACAAGGCCTTCCCTTCTCAATCCACAGAGGGGAAAAGTAGCTCTAAAGTGAAAATTATCCTAGGTATAATTTTCTTTATTCCATGCTTCTCATCAATGTAATTATAACCTTTCCCCCTCATCTCTTTCTCTTCAGCAAAATTCCTGGTTATTGCTAAGAATGCTGTTTTCATTCTTTACATTTGTTATTTGGGAGCTCTGCTAGCAGAAGATGATCTGTACTAGTGATGATAGAAAACTGCTCTATCAGAGAAGAGTGGAGCAAAAAAAAAAAAAAGGAAGAGGTGGTGTCTTTAACTTCTTTTGGTTATTTTTGTTGACATTAAAAACAGTAAAAGCCCAAAGCTGAACAGCTTAACTGCTATTTTTCCAAAGATGAGGAGCATCATTTCCCTCACAGTCAGGCAGTGAGCCAGACCTTGAACAGGAGACTTGCAGGTCTCACAGGTTGCTCCCTACAGTCTCAATTGCAGTCAGATCCTCAAAGTTGTTTTCTTCCTTGTTTGTAGATTGGAGACAGAGTCATGGCTTTTGTAAACTACAATGCCTGGGCTGAAGTCGTGTGTACCCCAGTAGAATTTGTCTACAAGATCCCAGATGACATGAATTTTTCCGAGGCTGCTGCATTTCCCATGAACTTTGTAACTGCCTACATGATGCTCTTTGAGGTTGCTAACCTGAGAGAGGGCATGTCTGTGCTGGTTCACTCGGCAGGAGGTGGGGTGGTAAGTTGGAACTTCTCTTCCTTTCCTGTCACTGAGTAACTGAAAGTCTGATGCATCTTCATTCCTGAAATGACCAGAACCTGCAGTTTGGTGGGATATTCCTCTGTGTGAGGGATTGCACCAGGAGGGACTGCATCTGTTTTCCCATCAAAATGCTGATGTGAATGGCTGGCAGGAGCTTTTGGTGAAATAAAAATGTTATGGATCTAGACTCTATGAAAAAAAATCTCATGGAAAAACCCCTAATTGGTTGTCAGCAGATCAAGGATCAACCATTGTCTCAAATATTGCATTCCTGAACTTACACATGTTGTACTTATACGTTAAAGAAGGGTGTAGTGAAAAGAATAAGCTCCCTGCAAAAGGTATTTGTATGTAACCGTAATCCTCTTTACAGTAAATGTCCCTCTCAGAATACTCCTGCACATATAATGTGTGAGTGTGTGTGGTGCTTTCACTGTGAAAGATTTCCTTTTCCCCTTTGTGTAGAGGGATTGAAAGCAGTGAAAAATCTTAAGAGAGCCCTGAGGAAAAGGTACAAATTTGAAATTGTAGCCAGTGGTGGCTGCTGCATGTTGTAGTTTGGATCATTCCTGAGGGAGCATTGTGTGGCACAGGCAAAGGGTGAATTTGTGGGAATACCAAGCCACACAGTGAAATAAAGAGTCAGCATTTTGTGGCCCTTGAAGTTCCTTTCCTGAAGTATGTTTCAGGAAAAATCTCTTTCTTTTGAAAGTATTAAAGTTTTGTGCAAAACATTGTGATATTGACTGGGGACTGTTTACATTTGAAATTATGCAGTCCTTTTTCATAAGACAGATTTTATAAGCTGAGACCGTTAGCAGATAGCAGCCTTTGAAACTCGAGTACCTTTTCTAAGTTCTTGTTATGCCTTATTTATGCTAAAATAATGTTCTGTTTTCTGCTGAGGTCTGGTGGGCAGCCCCAAACACGCTGTCCTTAATTCTGCGCCCTTAGCCCTTCTTTCAGGCTCTCATATAAATGAAGGCTGTAATCAAAGGAATAAATTCATGAGTTCTCTGTACAAGGTATTTTTAGCCAGCCATAATCCCAGTGGCAGCGAAGGGTCGGTGCTGTTGGAATAGAGGAGTAAATGAATGGAATTTATAATCGTATTATGCTGGGGCACAGCCCGGCCCCCAGTGCTGGGGCTGACCATTGTTCTGTAGTGCTCACTCTCTTCATGTGGAATTCAGGGCTGCTAAAGCAACATGAGGCCACACATGCAGGGGAATATTCTACAGGAATCAAAGTCCCAGCTGCAGCTCTAAGGCCATTTGCCCACCTGGCACTGTACAGCCCCTTTGTGGGCTGAGCGTACAGAATTAGCCCCAAAGCAATCCCTGCACGTACCTGTGCATCTAGAGAAGTTGAACCCCTCCTCCTTTTTCAGATTCCTGTGTTTCTTTCTCTTTCTGATCTCACTAGCCTCTGTTATTTCCTCCTTCTTTTCCTGAAGGACTGGTAATGCTTCTGCTCTAGTGCCTCTGTGCTGGGCTGTTCCTGGAAGGAGCTGCTGGCTTCCTCTCTCATCCCAGCTGTTCAATGGGCACTTTTGGCTGGTCCTCTGCTGTGGCTGCTCCAAACCTTCTCTGAGACAAGCTAAAGGAAGAATGGGTCCTGTTTGGCTGCCAGGAGAACAAGGAGAAATCAGATCCATCGCTTGCTAAGTAGTTAACTAAAGCAGAGTTTGCAAGGGAAAGGCCAGACGTGCAGGAAGAGCAGCCAGGCTGGCAGTAAGGGATGGAGGGCTGTGTAGGATCCGGGGGGACTGCAAGGAAGAGGAACACAGGGCTGGCCAGCCTGCAAGCCAGGATGCTGATCACTGTCCCAGGGGAGAGGGCCTCACACAGCCCCTTGTTTCTTGTAAGGGAAGAGCATAGAGAGCAAGAATTGGAAATTTTCCCATTGCTTGATAAGTTTTCTAGGTAAAATATCACTGAAGATGTGTGGATTTTTTTTTCTTTCTGCTAAGCAGACATAAAGATTTCAGAGGGGTCTGTGTTACTCTAATAATGTGTCTGTTAATCCTTTGAAAAATCTGACAGTTTCAGATCGAACACATCATTCTCACAAAGGTCTTTGATAATGAACAGAAAACTGGCACTGAAGATGCTATAGAAAGAGCTATTTTTGTGCTGTTGCTTTAATAGATAGAATGCCCTTCCCCACTTTCAGCAAATCTGTCCAGTTTGTTTCTAAATGTCAGGGAAATTCCAGAACACTTTAATGAGACAATAGGCTCCCTGTGGGACTAGAAGTTTCTAATTGTTCATTTCTCATTATGCAAGATCATTATTTTAGCTGCTTCAGGCAGTTTATTAAAAAGAACTTGTTGCTTCAAAAATGTTTGTGAGGTTCTTTGTTCTGGCTACTCAGTCCTCTTTAGGAGGATCCTGCAGCTTTTTCAGTAAGTGGAGACAGGCAAAATTCTCTAGGACCTTTACTCTTGTGTATTGCCTCAGTTTATTTATGTGGCCTTCTTTTGTTGGGAGATACTTTTGGTAGTGAGGTAACTATAGCAATTGTCTTCCCATCTGTGCCTGGAGTGTGATTAGTAGCTTTAATGTCTGACAGGATGCTTTAGATAAGTCAGGTTATTTATTCCAGAAGTTCCAGGGAGCATCAGAAGATTAGGAAGAGAAAAAGGAAGCACACCAAGATAACCTGTCTTGGGAAAGGTCTCACACAGCTGTCTCTGTGTCTCCATGTACCAAACCAGTGCCTTCCCTGCCCGCACTCCCTGGAGTGCAGGGCATCCTGCCAACTTCCCTGGTCCTGGAAGGGCAGTGGCCACTCGTAGGGAAGCACCTGGTGTCCCTGAGCCGGGGGACAGGGGGACAGCCCCAAACTCTGCTTCTGGCCCGTGGGATATTGCACCCTTCCCTCGGGGAGGAGGAGCTGCTGCAGTGCTTACAAGGGGACTGGAGGGAGAGGTGACGTTTGGTTTTCACAGGGTTTGCTTTTCATTTGGTTTTCAAGTTTTTCAGCTTGTTGATTTTGATTGCCTGGAAAAGGGGCTGCTTTGGCTTTCCTGGCTCTTTTTTCATCCTTGGGACAGGGGCAGTGAAGAGAGAGTGACTCTCAGCTCCCACCCTGGGCAGGGAAGGAGGCTGAAGATATTTCAGGAGCCTTCTCAGAAAGCACAGAGCAGGCTCACAGTTGCATTCCATGGTTCCCTCAGGCTCTGACAAAAGATGAACATTTTTTGAGTCCTGCTGCTGACTAAAATCTAACAAAGTTGCCATTTGCTCCCCTTTAGGCCTCTGCTTGGCAGGACACTTAGAACTTCTGATTAAACTGTCTAAGTGAGTATCAGGGCAGTTCAATAATTAACAAAAAATAGAATTGTCTCATACAAATAGAGTTTAAATACTTTAAGCTACAGAAATATTCTAGTGTCCTTCTGAACTGGTTGCTAAATCAGGGAGAAAGCCAGATAACACTAAACACCATAAATAGACATTAATGCTGAAAATAATGACTTTGCAAGAACATATTACTTACTGTAGGACAGATATTGGTCTCTCTTAACTGTACAACACTGCAATTAATGTTTGAAATGACTGCAAGACAACGGAAGAGTAGCTCCTTTCACAAAAAACACTCCCCCATCTCTTTAAAGTGAAGCAATGTGACAACTGAGGAGAACACCCCAAGAAAACTGAGCAGTCGTGTGCACCCTGCTGGGACTGGTCTGCCCTAAGAGGCAATTAGTTCTTTAAAATAAAAACTGTCCAAGTCAGTGCATTCAGTGCAAGTCACAGCACAGGCTTGTATGAGGTATAAAGCTGTATAAAGTTTTGTTCACAATTATTTATGTAAACTGTTGAATTAGTATAAATACAGGACTGTTGTAGTAAAAAAAAATCGTAAAAAGCATTATGATTTTCTCCTTCAGCTTCAATAAATCCAGTCCCTATTTCTGTGATATCTACCTGCAAAATTAATTCCTCCAGGGCTTTATATTTGTGAGAGAGCCATTATGTCCATTTGCTTGTTTGTTTGTTCTTCATGTACTTCCTCTTCTGAATATTTAGAGCACAAAGCTTTGGTTATTTACCAAGATTTTGTAAACACCATTCTCATCACTTAACTCCTCAGACTCAAGGCAGAATTATTAGCCAATTCTTTAGCATTTTGATCTTGCAGATGCTAAAAATAAGCTGCCTTCCCAGGAGAAGCATTGATTGCTTCTCCTGAAGCTGTTGTCTGACCTTCCCTTTCAGGCTCAGCAGCAAAGGAGGTGCAAGCAGAGTAAGTTACAGATGCAGTTCTCATGTTTGAATTTGAAGGGTAAATCTGACTTGGCAACAGATTTAGGCCATCCTGGCAGGATTTGTTACTGCTTGGCAGGAGCCCTCTTTTTTATTTTGTCTCCCCTGCATATATTGCAAATATTTGAGGATGTGTTCCCGGCTGAATCACTGAAGTGGTGACATTTTATCTGACAAAGAACTGGCATTCCTTAGTGAATCCAGTCACCTGCTATCACAGACAGCATATAGAAACTCTTGCAAGGGAATGATCTAACTTCTTCCTCAAAAAACACCTGTGTTTATCTGTTCAGATTCTCTCCACTCTGTTTTACCCAGTGAGAAACTTTGCAGACTTTATTCATGGCCAGTAAATGCATCTTTTAGAGTTAATGTATCTTCTATTTAATGATGTTGTCTATTAATTAAAATTAGGTCCTCTTTCTTCTTGGAGCACTTTTTTTAGATCTTTTTGGTAGGATATATATGTTCACAGCCACAACAAGCTCAGCATGAAATCTCTCCTTGGCCTGTATTTTTCAGTCTGAAGGCAGGTTTGTTTGCTCACACCTTGTTTTTGTAAGGTTAGGTGTCTCTTTCCTGGTCATCCTCCAGGCAGGTCCTGCTCCAGCAGGTGTGGATGCGTTTCCTGGGCTCTGAGCTGGCTGGGAGCACAGCAGCAGCAAGATGGTAGGAAAGCCAGATCCTGTTAAAACAGATCTCACAGCATTCCTGATCCTTTTAAATATTGCATGGGTAGACTGGCTGCTCTGTCTGCACTTGGAGGAGCACATTAAACAGCACTCCTGTGGTTGAGTCAGGACTCCCTGAATGTGAATAATTAGAATTGACTCTTCTCCTGTGCTGGTGCTGGCCAGCCCCTTGCCAGGGCATTCCTCCAGCCCACTCTGCTGGCACCTTCACCTGCTACCAGGGCTGCACTTGCTGTTTTCATACTGGCAGTTCACGGCTGTTCTGCATGTGATGAAGGGCTTTCCTCTTGTTTCATCTCCAGCAGCCAAGGATAAATCAGCTCACACGCTGTGCCACCCAGTCTGGGCTGCTCTAAGTGCCCAGCTGTGGGAGCCAGGAGGGCAGTGGGGCAGTGAAGGCTTCTGAAGCCATGGCTCTGCTCCCTCAGCAGCACCAGGGAGTGCTGGTGCCAGGGCCCAGCCCATTTCCAGACACTGCCTCAGAGCAGGATCTGCTCATCAAACACGAAAGCCCAGCCAGCCGTGCACAGAGAGCAATTTCCCTGACCAAAGCAGCTGCAGCCTCTGAAGGCCGTTTCCTTCTGCCTCTCGCAGCCCTGCACTCCCCAGAGGACATGTCCTGTCCCCAGCCACTGCAGAGCTCAGCTCTCCCCTGGCTGCTCTGCCTTTCCAGGGGGAGTTTGTTCCCCTGGCAGAGTTTTGCTGGGCTGGCTCCACTGAGCTGCAGAGGATTTGTGCCAGGTGGAGATTCAGCCCTGAGTTTTTGATGCAGCTCAGCTGCACGGTTTTGCAAAGGGGTAAGAAAAACACACCCGGCTAATTGTCGCAGAAAATGTTGTGAGGGTGAGAGAGATCATTATCTCAGGGTCACTGTCCCCCTGCCTCCACTCCAAAACTCATTTGTGGTGAGCTGAGTGTAGCAGATGCTGCCTTATGCTTGTCCAATAATCACATTTTAGTTTGTCCACTCTGCAATGTTCACCCAGTGTTTGGTTTCCAATTTCCTCTGCTGTAATTGGGAAATGACACCTTCAGGAGATGAAATGTTGTGTATCAGACTTCACCCAAGGCCAGAGAAGAGTTTTCCTGACACCACAAGATCAGTAGATGATTCCCCTTGCAGTTTTCTTACTGTGTTTGGGTACTGCACAGCACCTTCAGGTGTGCTTAGGTGGAATCAAAGCATTTTGGAACTTGGATTCTTCTCACATCCACTTCCAGACAAGTTTCTTGTGCAATATTAAGTCTGAATGTTCTTTTAAAAATGCTGTAGCACCTTTAGCCTGCAGAAATATATCATAGAAATGGTAATTCTTTACTGATACAGTTTTGCAGAGTGGTATCTTTTACATGGTTTATTCTCTCCTGCTATCAGGCTGCCCTCAGTTTGCACAGTAGCAAAAAGATGCTTTCTTGGAAGGATTGTGCCCCACATCTGCTGTAATTCAGTGTGCAGCTGGCATGTCAGGCTGGTGGCATTAGGTCAGACCCTTCTGAAAGCCACTCACCTGTACACCTTATTTATATTTCATCCAGCATTACGTTTGTGTTAACAAGGTAATTAGATTAGTGAGTTTCATTCTATTCATGCTTTCTATATTGACTTTTAAATATTGATTACTTTTTTTCTTTGAAATTGTTGAAATGCACTTAACAGTCTATTTCATTGTTACTTCCTAGAAAACTACTTTTCCATTCTTTTAGATGAATATCTTGGTATGAGAAGTTTCCAATTCTGCAGGCTTAGACTTAGGTTTTAAAGCAATGAAATATGGAGATTTTTTTTTTCTGGATCTAAAACTACTGTAAAGCTATAAATTTATATTAATTTCTGTAATCATATGTGTAGATTAGGTTCAACATACTGGTTTTATGAATTCACAGGATATCTTGAAGAGGAATCCATCAAGCAGACTGTGAAGCTGGGGAGACACATCCAGCATTAGCAGACATCTTTCATTCCACAAGCTATTAATTTCTTTAATCTAAGCTACTCAATCCAAGCCATTAATTTCTCTAAGGTTTCACCACATGATGTTCTGCCTCACTGGAAGTGTTCAAAAAATGTGTGGATGTGGCACTTCAGGACAACTTAGTGATAAAACATGGTGATGGTGCTGAGCTGGTGGCTGGACTTGATGGTCTCAGGGGTCTTTTCCATCCAGAATGACTCCATGATTCTGTGATAAGTAGTGTATAAAATATATGAGTATATTAAAGGAGATTGATTCCACTTTAAGGGAATATTGTGTAACCATGTCTATCCCTTCAGAGAATTGCCTGATTTTTTTCTATTCCCAAAGACTGCTAATTTCCATTAAAGGTAGCATTAATTGTCCAAGTGATAATTCTTTTTTGCCATTAAAACTTTCTAGTTTTCCTGGGTTCAGAAAGCAAGAATCTGGTCAGTACTGCTGTGTAGAAATTGGCATTGTATATGAAAAAATTAAATAGGTGAAGATTATTTTTCAACCCATGCTTGTATAGTTTAGCACCCTCTTGGAAGGTTTTGGAGTTCATACACTGTTTCTGCTAACATGGTTCTTGATTCCAAAGCCAGAGAGGCTGCTAGCAGAGTTGATGTGGTTCTGCCTGGGCAGGGAGGAGACAGAAAAGCCTCTTGCCCCTGTTTGCCACAGAGCAGTTGTCAGGATCCAAGTGACAGCACAGGGCTTCAGCAGCAAAACCCTTTGTGATGGTCCATTTGTGAATCGTGGGTATTCTGAGCACTGGTCTCAGTATTTGCAATTAAAATGCGTAGCCTGCTGAACAGTGGTGACTAATCCAGAGGCAGCTGCGTGATTTGAGGGATTAAAAGGAGACTTAAGAGTGACTTACATAGCCACGGTGCTGTTTTGGAGCTTAGCTGAATTCCACAGAAATTAGGGAAATGGTTGAGTTCAGTTCCCCTGTTTTGATGGGGAAAGCATGAAAAGTCCAATATCAGCCTTTATTCCTACATTTCTGATAGAGCTACTAAAAATACTTTGCACAGACATAAGTAAGAGTCAACTTCAAATTAAGATTTCAGAAAACTGTAGAAGAGTGTTTTGTGGAATTGCTTCAAAACACTTCATCCAATTATAAAAGAGCTGGTCATATGCGTCAGTTGTAGACTTCAAATATCTACAGAAAGCTGGAAGGTATTCCCAGCTGATCTGGGATTTTAGATAAGCTTATCTCTGGGGGGAGGGAAAGGTGTACTACAGAGTTTGAGTCAGGAGGAAAATAGGTTATTCACATCCCAATGTTTTTGTGCATTTCTCCTATTCATCTCACTGTCGGTTTGTTAAATGTTAATCGTCTTCTGAAGGATAAAAATCAACATGCTTTCTTCTTGAATATTTGACCTTTTAAACATTCAGTGGTTTTGATTCAGGATATACTCATTAGCCCTTCTCTGCCCAAGTTAGATTGAAAATGCAGAAAACTAATTAGAGAATAGATCAATAATGTCAGAATTTCATTCAACTACCATGCATTATAAATTACTGATTTATCTAAATCACTGTGGGTGTTGGGTTTCTGTGAGACACAGAAGTGAGAAAAGACAATTGCTTAGGAAAATTGCTAAGAAAAGAACAGCTACAAAATCCCCTAATTTTTTATTTTAATTTTATATTACATTCTTTGTGGAGGCTAAAATCTGGGAAGGGTTTAGAATGAGATGGTAAGTAATAGAGAAATGAAATATCAGAATAGTGAAACATTTTCTGCTCCCTGAAAACATTACATCTTTCAAGATGAGACCCTTCAGGAATGGATTTTCTTATGATTTTTGAGAGATTAGGGATTTCAGCCCAGGAAAATAATGGATACTTTTAAAAATAAGAGGTCATTTTTGATTTGGGGTTGGATTTACCATGCCAGGAGTAAGCATTGTTACCTGTGAGCTTCTCTGAGCTGCTGGATAAGCTGTTCAGCCTGCTGTGGTGTTCCATCCCTCATCTGCAAAGTAGGAATGAGAATGATCCCTTCTCTTGCTCTCTTTTCTGTGTGTGCTTGCCTGTCTAAAGATCTCCTAAGCTGTGCCTTGCTGAGCAGGCATTTACTGAGTAGCCCAGCAGGAAACCGCTCTGAAATTCCTGGGTGCCACCACGTGTAAACCATAACCTTGCCCTCTCTGGTGATGCTCAGCTTGGAGTTACATTCAGCAGAATCCATGAGGATGCCAAGACCTCCAGGCTATGCAGGGCTAGCTAATTATCCTGCTCTAAATAAAACCCAAGTGCTAATTACTGGGATGTACAACTAATAATCAGGGTTTCTGGCTGGAGTGAACAGAAATGTGTTTGTCCCTGGGTGGTTTTACTATCATGCACACAGTTTACAAAAGACAATCTTTAGGCTGTAGCTGTAAGTAAGAGTCTGCTGAATTCCATCTGATTTTTTTTTTTAGAATGACAGTGCCTTTTTTTAAACTTCTGGATATATCCATGTGCCTGTGCTGGCTCCAGTGGAAAAATGTGGTTGCAAGGGAAAGTAGGGTGTGGCTACCAAAAGTCTGGTTTTCTTTTGTTGGTGTGTTAAGAATAAAACAAAACCTGGGTTTGTAGAAAGATGACCTTTTAGGATGGTTTTTGAAATCTAGATGGCTCAGCTGTTAAGCTTCCCTTCTCTCAGCTTCATGAAATCAGAGGTTAAAATTCTATAAAGGCCTTCTGGGGCCCAAAACTGGAAACTCAAAGTACAGACATCTGATTGCACAAATTCTTCAATGCCCCAAGTGCTACCAGCATCTGATGGACCCCACTGGGCTCCTGCCCAGACCAGGAGGAAGAATAATTGTCCTGGATGTGCTCTGGGCTGTTTTATCCTTTTTGCTGTTGATCAGTTTTGAGCCTGGGGCCGTGCTTCAGCAGATCTCTCATAGCAGGCTGTTCCTGCATTTTGAATAATCAGTAATTACTATTGTTATCAATAAGAGGTAAAGCAGATTTTCTTTATTATGCAGCGCTTGTTACAGCAACTTGCTGTCTCCACTGAGACCATAAGGAGACATGATCCTACTGTATTAGGATCCTGCTTTGTCTTCAGAACATCCTTGTGATTTAGTGTCTTTTTTCCTGTGGCTGAACTGCATTTCAGTGGAAATAAACTGGTTTGGGAAGTGCTTGCCCACGCTTGGTCTCGGGTTTTGCTGCGTCAGGAGTGAATGGGCAGCTGCAAACTCTGTCAACCAATTTCCATGCCAGTGAACTAACATAATAATGTATTTGCAGGGTCAAGCTGTTGCTCAGCTCTGTTCAACCATTCCCAATGTTACTGTTTTTGGAACAGCTTCATCTTTCAAACATGAAGCAATCAAAAACTCGGTAACTCACCTGTTTGACAGGAACGCAGACTATGTTCAAGAAGTAAAAAGGTAATCCTGTGTTTTCCTGAGTCAGATCTGTATAGTATGTGGCAAAATACTATGAAAGGCACCAGGCTGATCATATTTATGGGAGGATATTACATTTGTGAGTTTGGGAGCTGTAGTTTATTCCAGTTATTCCATCTGTCCACTAGGGACAGGATAGCAAGCTTCTCCCTGTGTCTTGATAAGCAACATGAAATTTTTCAATCCCTGTCCTTATTGGGTCATCTGTTGTGAGCAAAGTAAATTAAGTGAAAGAAACTAAAGGTCTTAACAGAAGGATGTGCTTTGCCTTCATTTGCATATGTACTTGCTTACTGTAATGCTCCAAATAAGATATTTTCAGTGGATTTGTAAGGTATCCAGGTTTTGGAGTTCTCTGGTGTGCTTTTATCTGCCTGGGTTTTTATCCTCTGCCAGGGATTGATATCAGAGCACATAATGTCTGCTTTAATTTCAGATCCTTAGATTTTGTTTGTTTACATTCAGATTGAAATCATCCTGTTGCCTTTTGAAGTCATCATGTGTGTTTCTGTTTATGTGCTTTCAAACACTTTGGTTTTCAGTTTGTCTAACTGTTGATCCTGTTGTTGGTGGAGGTGGCAGAACTTCTCTGGGCTGTTAGCACTGCAGGCTGGTATTGCAGGAGAAATCAGGGTGGCTACAAGAGATGAAAAACCATGGGTGTAACAAACAATCTGTGCTTCTTTCCTGGCACAGAGGTGTTTAACGTCAGCTCAGCGAGTAGTCCTGATTGCAAGACAGAAGTGGCACCCTGTAGAATGTTCCAGTACTCTGATTTGTTACTCAGATCCTTCCATTTTCCCTTTGCATTGAAAAGATCTTTAATAAACCTACAGCAGTAATTCTGAGTGCTGCCTTGACAAATTGTCTCTTGGCAGCAGCAGCAGTGAGGGAATGGGGCAGTTGTTTGGTTTGATGGCTATTGGCTGTGTACTGTGTTCTGCTCAAAGTGTTCACCTCTTCAAAGTCTGTGAGCAGAACAGGATGGAGCTGTGATGGAGAAAGGACAGAGGCAGGAACCTGCTTTATTGTAGGTCACGGGGGCATTCAGCAGGGAGAAAACTCAAAAAACAGAACAAAACCAAAGCAACCACCAATGACTCCAAGCAAATGAAAAAAAACCTAAAAAAATCCATAAGGGATGTTATGAATTGGAAACGTTCATAGGGGATGAGGAATCATTTAACCAGGGAAGCCACCAAAAGCTATTTCGTTGTAAAATTGTTATTCCTCTACAGTGGAGGCTCATCCAGTGGCCTGAATAGAAGCAATTTATTGTCCCAAATGTGGCAGCAGTACCAGGGAGTGAAGTTGCCTGGTTTTGCTGCTGTTTGTAACCAATGGGTCTCACCTTTGTTTGTGAGGAAGCTGAAAGATGCATTACAAGGCCAAATCAGGATATTCAGTGTATTTTTTTTTAATTCTTCAGCATCATATTGACATTGCATTGACAGAGCTGTTGCAAAGTTATAAATATGTAAACTGTTTATTGAAACAGTACAAAATGGCCTGATTGTAACACTTGTGCTGGATTTCTACCTCTTGGTGACTTCTCTTTAAGCTTGATTTAAGTCTTAGCTGATATCTAGTTGATAAAATATCTGAAGAAGACTCTGCAAATAACTTTACAAGTAATTTTGTCTGAAAAGAAATTAGGATAAGATCTTTTTCCTTACAAATTCAGAAAAATAATATTAGATGTGAATAAGAAAAATATCCTTTTTCTCTATTCACAAGACAAGCATTTGCTGATATTTGCATGCAGTCAAAAATAACTTTTTATCTCTTGCCTGTCTTTTGCTAATATAATTTTCCTGAAAGCCCTGAAAAAGGGGAAGTAAGATGCCTAAGAGGGATGGGTTGGCTAGCCTGAAAAACTTGCACTGTGCCACTGGATGGGTCTGAAATGTATTTTGATGAGGGTAAAGTTTTCACAGGCAAAGTCTCAGCCTTAGAGCCTTTCTAAAGAACCTGGAAAATGTTAGCATTTGGTTAACAACCAGCTGACCAGCCCTGTGTATCTTACTGCAAAGTAAGAGATTTTTCCTTGTTTTAGAATCTCAGCAGATGGAGTAGATATTGTTTTGGACTGTCTTTGTGGAGAAAATACTGGGAAAGGCCTCAGTCTTCTCAAACCACTTGGGACTTACATTTTGTATGGTGAGTGGGGAAAAGCAGGTGCACATTTCAAAACTAAAGCTTTGCAGAGCTTAAAAGCATCCATGCCCCTTCTTCCAGAGCTGGTGATTCACAAGCTATGCTTGCTCAGTTTGATCATTTCCAGTCAACAGTTTTAATGAAGCTTACCATGGATTAAATGATTGATAAATAAATGGTAATATAAAAAAATGTTTAAAAAATATTTAGAAAAGTAAATCCAAAATGGAAAGGGAAGCTACACTACAGATTGTTAAACATCACTGGGTGATACAGGAGAAGCATGGGAGAAAGTTTGGATCTCTCATTCTGGGAATCATTGTGTGGCCAAGGAAACTTCAGTGTAGTTTTTGTGAGAGAGAAGCTTGAAGGAAGCATTTCAGGAAGAATGCTGTTGGGTTTATTTAACATGACTTTGAGGAATCCAACCCAGGCTTCTGTCCACAAATTTCCACTGCTGTTTGTGGACTGCTCCTCACATGGAGCAGACCCATCTCCCCTGCTGCTGTGCCAGGCTGCCCTGCAGGGTGGGGAAGCTCCTGTTGGAGGGCACAGCTGAAGGGATTCCTGTATTTATGGGCAGGTGCCCAACACAACCCAACCTGCCCCTGACAGTTTGATGGATTGCCAGGGTTGTCTCAGAATTCCTGTAAGCCTGGAGGGCTTGGTTGCCTTGGCTTCTTTGTTATTTTTTACTCTCAAAGGATTTTTACTAATCTCTTTTAAACCTGGGCATGTTGTTTTTTTCTTAAATATGAATCATAGAGATGATTTTACATGTACTAAATGGTCTGCTGTAGCTTGTAATAATAGGTTGTGTGTGAATGTGCTCATCTTTTGCAGGTTCATCTAACATGGTTACTGGGGAGACAAAAAGCTTCTTCAGTTTTGCAAAATCAGTAAGTGTCTCTGTGATGATGCTCTTTCCTCTAACTTTGGTCTTTTCTGTAGCTTTCTCATCTTCATAATTTTCATTTATCTCTGCTGAGTTACTTCTGATGTTGTGGTTTTGTGCCATGTTTTCTTCTGGCAGCACAGCTAGACCAGAATTGGATCTGTGTGCATTTCACATTGCCACTGAAATTGTCTGTGAGACACAGGTCTCTTACACAGCTAAGTTTAAACTGCATTATTTATTTATTTGTGGCAAAACATCACATCCATGGATATTATTAACTGCACCCTGAAGGTTTCTTGTCTCTGAAAACACTGTCAGGACCATGCAGTGAATTAAAGGAGATGTATCTCTTAATTGGGGCCTGTGTCCACTCAATTTCAGCTTTTCAGAGATTTCTTGTATACAGAAAAGCATTTTTCAATTCTCCATGTTCAAGTGACATCAAAGAGATGATGATGTGGCATTTGTTTCCTAATTGATGATGTCAAGAAATTCAAAGTTCAAATGTTCTGGTTTTTTTTTTTTTCTTCAGCTTACTATAACAGAAATCTTTGCAGAAATCCTAGAGATCAAAAGTAGGACAAATAAATCATATAAACTGCCAGCAAGAAATAAGTTAACCAGGAGTGAAAGCAATTCCTTCATACAGGAAAAACATAGGGAAAAATCTTTTCTGAACATCTGTCCTATGATCTTTTTTGCCAAAATCTCATTTAGAGCTTCCAGCAACACCCCCTTCCCAGGAGGAATTGGCTTCAAAATTCTCTGTGTAGCTGAAAGTCAGAGACTGTAGCAAGGAGCTGTTCTTTGCTTCCTACATTGTCTTAATGGTTGTAGTGGGAGGATCCTTGTCACTGTCACACACTTGTGACCAAAAACAAGATAATTATTGCTATGAAACCTTTTTACTGGTAATGTAAGAATATCCAGATGCATATAATGTGTAGGGTATTTTGGCCCAATGGAACAAATTTCAGCTGAAGTATTTTTCAGATAGTATTGGTATTTATTGATGGAATAAATATTAATAGACTGAAGGAATAAAAAAACATACAAATTTTGTATACAAATATAACTGGTTTCTTTGTGTAATTGTGCTGCAAAATTAACTCATAAAAATTGTATGAAAATTCTAATTAAAAATTTACCCGTTCAAATGAAATTTGCAGGGAAGTGGCATCTCTCACTCTCAGTGATGCTCTTGGGCTACATGAAATAAAATCCTTTCATCAGATACTCTGAGGCATGCTCAAGTGTCATAAACATAATCATGGATGTAGAGAACTGGCAGCTGATAGGCAGTGCCTGGTTCCCTTGGTTTGAGCAGAGCCATGGCCAGGAGCTGCCAGTGAACATCTGGGCACTTCAGTGGCTGTCTGGAGAGAGCAGGAGAGCAGAGGGGGCAAGGAAATCCAAACTCCTTGCTGCCAGACCCTCTTCCATACCCAGATGTGTTCACCTGACCTCCTCCAACACGAGTTTGTTTTATTCCTGCTTGTCAGTCAGCTGCACACTTTCTTTCCTCATCCTTAAATCAAATCCTTGCTGCTTTTCTTGGCTGCTGCATCAGACCTGGCAGATGAGTCCTTCATCACATCTGCACAGACAGCTTGCTTGTGAACTTTCCTGTACAATTCTTGAAAAATGGTTTTTCTAACCATGCTCTTGTTTATTGGTTTCCAGTGGTGGCAAGTTGAGAAAGTAAATCCTATCAAGCTGTATGAGGAGAACAAAGTCATTGCTGGATTTTCCCTGTTGAATCTACTTTTCAAACAGAATCGAGGTGGCCTGGTCAAGGGTGTGATGGACAAACTCCTAAATCTATATAACAGTAAGAAGATCAAGCCTGTGGTTGACTCATTATGGGCTTTGGAAGAGGTAGGAGTCCTCATTTTGAAATGTTGTAAAAATATGCACTTTTAGAGGTAAAAACATATTTAAACATGTTTTCTAGTTATTAACGTGTTCTGCTTTTTAGTTTGTGCCTAAGTTGTCTCTAGAGCCCCTGCTATTTGTAAAGCCAAGATCCAGAGTTATCTACATATTTTTCTACTAAGTAGATATTAATGGAAAATGCTAATAATAAATGTGTTTTTTCAATCTTAGAAAACTTTCTTTTTCCCAAGTGCATGAAACATGTGACTAACAAGTGCAGAGTAAAATGCAAACAATGGAATTGTAAACAAGTTAGATTTTTTTCCCTCAGAATGCATTTTAATACACAAGCTTTAGTTCCAGTGCCACAGTTGTACTAGCAAACCTTGGAAGTCTGCAGGTTTTCTGGCAGTTATTGAAAATGTGTCAAAGACCAAGAAATCAGAACTCACTTGAAATGTTGCAATTGTGCTCTGTGGCTTTCTTGTGTTTCTTTTTTAAATTCCTCTAATTGCTCAGCTCTCCTTAAAGACATGCAAAGAATCCAACTTGCTGACAGCCCGGGCAGTCACAAAGCCCTTGTTCAAAGTGCTGGTTGAGACATTTATAGCTAAGATGCTGGTGAAGGAAGAGAAGTATTTTTGGAGGTGTGAACAGACATTACCATATGAAGAAACAACACAATCATAGAGCACCACCAGATTAATACTCACGGTTTGTGTGTCTGTGCACTGAGCCTGGCACATCCCTTGGGATGTGTGTCTGTGATAGCTCTGCTGAGTGGGGTTGTGTCTGCAGTGTTTTGTTTCACTCTTCAGAGGGTGCTGCAACAAAATCCTCTCAGTGCTGGAACGCCGTAGGTGGTGTTACCATGAGGGAGTAGTAACCTGCACCAGGCTCAATCCACGAGTAGTGCTGTGTTTTACTGAGATTGTGGCTGCCTGTGAGCTGTTTCCTGAGCCAGCATGTCCCGTGCTGTCCCTGCAAGTGCCCCAGTGCATCCCAAGGTGCCGCTTCATGTGGCAGAGGTGTGAAGGGGCCAGCCCCTGTGGGCTCCTCCGTGGTGACAGCCTCCCCAGGAACCCCCTTCTTTTCCTCTGAAAGGCCTGCCTGAGGCCACAGTGTCACCAGGAGCCCCCAGGGACACCTGGGGCTGCTCTTCTGGGCATCCACCTGCTCCAGGAATGCCAGATGTTGTGATAAAGAGCAGCTGCTCAGGCAAGACCAAATCCTGAAAGGGAGAGCCCTCTGCAGAGAACCAGGAGTGGATCAGACTTATGGTTTTGATATATCTTTTGGAATTTAATTATTAAGTAAGCTTAAAAATGTAAGTGGCACAGGTCTCTAGACAGTCATTCTGCAATTTCTTTGTTCATGTAAAATACATACTTTTCATGTACTGGTGAGTAAGAGAAGGATAATTAAAATAGTAACAATAGCTTAAACAATACTTGATTGAGGACATGCCATAACATGAGAAATTACACATGGCAGGCTGATCTCAATAGTCAGCATGATGGGAATTTGGTGGGAGACTTCTGTTTGTTAACATTTCATCTAACATTTGGCAGTAGCATGCACCATCCCCACCAGTAGATTGTGATATGTGTAAATACATCTGTTGTAAAGCACAGTCTAGAAAGCTCCAGCTCATTTGTCACACCTGCTGGCTTTCCATGAGCTGTCTGAGAATTGGCAGAGGAGCTGCCTGGCTGTACCTTAAGGGATGCAAGAGTTCTTTATTTGATTGCAAAGTGTTACTGAAATATTGCTCATCCAGGGCATTATCATTTTTGGGGTACATTTTTGTGGGCATAAAAATAATGTAGGGCTGACTCTCAAATTAATATGATACACAGAGAATGTGTCATAGCTAAATAGAACTAGACTGAAGAAAGGTTGGTGCATTTCTGTTCTGTTTTGGTAGGTTTTCATTTTTAATTTCAGAGCTTGAACATCTCCTTTCACAGGTGGACATTTGATTGGTTTTCACTTCCTGCTGGATAAGCTTGATGAGCTCCAAATGTCCACTTTCATTTGCTCTCTACCAGCAGGCTTTAGTGGAGACTAAACCAAAATATGACCAGCTTTTACCAGGTTTCCTAAGGAAACTGAGAATGTGCATTAACCAGAGAGTGGCAGAAAGGGAGACTCCCTACATGGCATTTGAAAATGAATGGCTGATTAGTTTTCTATGGAGGAATATTGCCTTTTTCAGAGCCTCATGGGGGAATTCATGTGTCCTCTGTCTAGTAATTCCACCCTAGAGATTATCTTGAATCCAGTCAGAGACATTCAAAATGAAAATATTGTAAGGAAAATTCTCAAAGGAGCCTTCACCATGGAACACCTTTCCAAATGTTTTGTTTTAAATACCTGAATGTATCATCACATTCATAATAGGTTTGATGTCTGTATGAAAGGCATATCCCCAGCACATCCCTTCCGTTCTCTTTACTCACTCTGCATCTGCATTTGTTTTCATGTATTCCTTTGTGAAAATATCAATTCACAAATTAATGCAGACTCTCTAAAGCCAACATGGAAGACTCCTGGTTTTGTTTCAAAGCTGCATTACAGTACAAATGCTGCTCTTTTCAGTCCTGTATCAGCTTCAGAGCAGAGGACAATGAGTTATATGCACAGTGGTGCTCCCCTTTGCTGCTCAAGGCTGGTTTCCTTGCATGATGACCCCAAAACTGAGGGCTTTATGTTCCAGTGCATGTGAGAACAGCCAGAGACAGGCTTTGTGTCAGTTTACATCAGTCTTCATGAAGTGTAAAAAAAATACTTCATTCTTCTAAAAGCCTGGTATGGTTCCCTGAACAGCATTTATTTCTTAATAATTTCTGCAGGAGCACACAGTTAGAATTTTAAAGAATACACTGATGAGAGAATATTTTAATGGCAATTTCAAGTGGCAATAATATAGAACTTAGAGAAAGTTATTAGATTCCCATTGGCCTATTATGCAGTCTGTGTTAATGATGTCCAGCTGATCGTCATATTATTTTATAGCTAGAACTGCTCAGAAATTATTAGATGGACTTAATTTGATACTGTTCCTGTTGAACCATGAAGGTGTGCCCGAGTGTCCATGAGATCATTCTAATTAGGATATAAACCCTTCAAGTGTCCTCCTTCCTCTGCTTTAGGGCTGCTTTCAAATCTGTGGAAGGATTCCTGGTTGCACTGGCCTTTGTTTCAGGATGAGCATTGCCCTGCCTCTTCAGTGCAGGCTGCTTAAACAAATTTGCCAGCTGACTGAAAAGAGGAACTTAGAAGTGACTCAGTTTTCTTCAATGCATCAGATTACTGCTGACAGAAGGGAGATCCAGACTCTTGACTGCTGCTGTGGAGCAAACTATTTGTATTGCTGTGTTAGCTGCTGCTTTTTGTTTGGGAAGGGTAATTTTAATCTCAAACTTACATCCATAAATCCCAGTAAAGCCAAGTCTTGTCTCAAGTAGGCAATTAGAACCACTTTATTGTGGAAAAGTAAGAAGGATTTAACTAAAAGAGACAGTAACAAAATCCACAGATACTTTAAAATGGAAATAAACTTGGGAATTGCTCATCATGAGATGAATGAAGTCATACAATAAATTAGCTGCTGGTGAGATATCTTGCTGCTTTGCAACTATTTGTTTATGCATTCAAGTGTTTAAAAGATGAGATGATTTGTAGTGGCACATGCTTAAAATGCTGCTCTGTAGTAAAAAGCTGATTGTCTGTTAGGATTGCATTTCATTACAAATAGCAGAGTTTAAAACACAATTTGTATTCAGCGAATATTTTTTGATCCTTTTAGTTGTTTCTTGGTTAGTGCCTATTTACCACTCATCTTCATTCTGATTAATTTGTACTGTGCATTTATGCATTAGCATTCTCCTGAGGGTCTGTGAGTATTTGGCTTTACACAGTAGTCAATTAGTAAGCAGGATGAAAACTGACAATTCTCAAAAAAATCTAGTGTGTTGAATAAAAGCATGCACGTTGCACTTTTCTATTAAAATTCTGTGGTTTTAATCTCTTTATAGTTACAAAAGAAAATTTATGTTCGAGGTAGATTGACACAGAAGTTATATGTGCCTTCTTTGGTAATTTACAGCAGTCAAAGCTAGCACTGAGCATGTGTAAAACAAACCTCACAAATTCTTGCACAGGAACTGCCAGTCATGGTCAAAGTCATCAAAATATCCGGGGCACCTTTCCCTTTACCTGGAGCTGCTTGTTTCAAAAGGGACTCTCAGCAGCCAGAAAGTTTTCAGACTTGGGCATTTTGATCCATGTGGGTGACAAATGAGATTATGGAAAAACATCCTGACTCCAGGTCTGTGTCCCATCCCAAAGGATTCACTGCATTCCTCTCTCCCAGAGGGTTTAAAGCAGTGCCTGCTATGGAGCAATAATGGTACCAAGGGCTCCTGCTGCCCTGGGGTCAGTAAGGGTGATGAGATACTGAAACCTGTGCAATAGAATTGTTACTCTCTCTTAAGAAGGAAGAGGGTAATGTGATCATGTCCTGGCTGGCACAAAGTGTGCATGTCACCAGGTGTAGTGCTAAGGCAATAATGCCTTTAGCAGCACCTCACTTAGTGAATAGTCATGCAAAAGCCGCAGCTCAGACCCAGGAATGCACCATGGCACTCAAAATCAGGCACTAAATCAGGAATCCAGGCACTAAATATTACAGATCGTGATATGACTATCAGAGAGCTCTAGTGACTGTGCCTTGTGGTCAGTACATAGAATATTTTTAACTGGAAAGAGCCCTGCACCTTAATTTAGTTTGTAATGAGCAGTGCACTGAGTCACTGGGGTTTTTTTGGCTGAATAATTAGGAGAGATCTTCCTGTAAGGTTTGTATTATTTTTTCCTTGTGTGCAAATAACACTGATAGATAATGCAGAGAACAGATATATGTGAGAACAGCAACATATGAGAAAATGTGCCTTTTAAAGGAATTACTATATCAGTAGGTCTAGCTGTAAATATAGTTATTATCTAAGTGAGATTTCCTGCTCTTGAAGCCAGAGCTTTTCCCTGGTATTTGCTAAGGAAACCCAAGCTGTGTTTAAGACCTGAAGCTAAAGGAACGCAGAGCAACTGATCATATTCCAGTGATATTATAGAGTACCTGCTGATGCAAAACTTTCCTGTAAAAGGCACATTTCATCATAGGTTGCTCTTCTCACACTCTTTGTTCTCTGCATTAGCTATCAGTGTTGTTAGCAGGCAAGGGAAAAGAGTAGGAACCCTACTTGAAGATTACAGCCTTATTGAGTCCCAGTCAATAATGTTCCTTCCAAGACCTGGGTGAAGGAACATTTCCCATACAGAATTCATGGCATGTTTTGGGGAGGGCAAAGCAATCACAATATGTCTGCTTTTAGCACTGCTCACTGGCTTCAAAGGATTCAGGTACTGTAAACCTGTGTTTTTCCAGTGAACTCATCCTCTCCTGTAAATTACCATCTCAGTGCAGGCTGTTAAATATCAGCAATATCATTATTTGTGAGGCAGAGGGATGGGAAATCTCAAAGCCATGATAGCAGAATAATAACAGTGGACCCCCTAAAGGAGAGACTTTAATTTCATCAAAAGCTGTTTATGCATTTCTGTGATCTTGGCTTCAGGGCAAAAAGCCTGTCATGTATCACTGGAGTGAAACCTAGAGAAAATTGACCCATTAGTTACTTTTAATGTAGAAAGAGGGCAATCTAATAATACCAGATTGGGCTGGTATCTTGTTAGGAATACTAAATACCATCTCAGGTATTTTTTTTTAATAGTTACAATGTCATAATAATGTGTGCAGGTTTTTTTTTGTCTTTTCTGCTTGATGAAAACATTCTCCAGCAGAACAAATAATGCTTTTTTTGGAGTCAAGGACTTCTACAGTGTTTATTCTTCAGGGTATACAAAATAACAGAGTTCCAGATTAAAAGTGGAAGTAAATTTATAACCAAAATAATAACCCACTCTGAAATACAGAAAAGATTAATTTTTTCATAAGCATAAAATGATTTACTTTGCAGTCAAATGGTGTCTAAAGAGGGAAGTGCAGCTCATTCTGTGAATCCTCCCACAAGCTTCTCAGTGTTTCTGTGCTGTGATTGCTCTTCCAGCACCACAGAGCAGGCTCTGCTGGTTTTGAGTATTTCTTTGACAGAACAACTTCTTTGCAGTTGTTCATGAGCAGCTTTCCTGATGGACAGGTGTTAACTCTGCAGGTATCCTGTCCTCTGATACTGCCTTGGAACTCTCTGTGTTCTTCCTGTCTGGGGATTCTGTTCCTCTGACTGGATGAAATAAATACTTGAGGTTCAAAGTAAATTTAAATGCTTTATCTGTTCATCACTATTGTTTCCTTGTATACACACAGGTCAAACACAAGCTTAATAGAAGATATCAAAGCACACAAAAATGCAAGGAGCTGGGTCTTTCTGATGTAACAGGTTTGAAAATGGAGATGTGGGGAAAGCAGGCTGAGGAACAAAACTTGAATCATTCAGGGCAGCTTGATTCTGTGTTCACAAACAAGTTATACACAGAGGCCAAATATCTTTCAAATCTATTTGAAAGAAAGACCCTATCTTTCAAATGCGGGGGATCTCAGACTCATGGAAAGGTTTGGGTTGAAGAAGACCTTAAAGTTCATCTCACTTCACCTCCTGCCATGGCAGGGACACCTTGCACTGTCCCAGGCTGCTCCCAGCCCCAGTGTCCAGCCTGGCCTTGGGCACTGCCAGGGATCCAGGGGCAGCCACAGCTGCTCTGGGCACCCTGTGCCAGGGCCTGCCCACCCTCACAGGGAACAATTCCTCATTCCCAATCCCCATCCAGCCCTGCCCTCTGGCACTGGGAGCCATTCCCTGTGTCCTGTCCCTCCAGCCCTTCTCCCAAGTCCCTCTCCAGCTCTCTTGGAGCCCCTTTAAGCACTGGAAGAGGCTCTGAGCTGTCCCTGGAGCCTTCTCCAGGCTAAGGGGAAAGCTATTCCACTTGAATTTTACCTTGCTAACATTAAATATAATGAACACAAGTTCTAAAGGAATGAAAACTGGGCCATGAGTAAGGTGATCTTTAATTTAGGCTTGGCAAAGATTTTTTTCCCAAGATGTCTATCTGAAATAAATATTAATTAAAACTCCAAATTATTTTGTTGGGGTATGCTTAGATGAATGAAACATGTCTTGGAAGTACTGGAGATTAATTAGGTATTGCAATTTTTTTTTCCCTCTACAACATTTTGTATACCTGACTATGGGAACTTTGCTGCTCTTGGGTGAATTATTAAGTTCCTACAAAGTGCCTATAAAATTTCATTTTATTTTCTTATGCATTTAATTCTGTTTAACAGGACTTCATGTTACTTCATAATTCATTCTACCCTTCCAGCCACTACCAGGAAGCAATGGCATAACCCAGTAGTCTTTTTAGATTCACACACTGTTGATGGCAATGGTTATGGTTTCATTAAAAGCCTGGAACAGAAACAAGACAAGACTTTGATATAGGCACGGTGGCTCTGTAATAAGGTCTCAGATACACGACATTAACTGTGATTACCACAAAATCTGATTGGGTAAATGAGCTGTTTTAGGAAACTCAGACTTGTTAAGTATGTAAGCAGAAGTCAATTCTTTTCAATTGCTATATATTATTCATAAACACTGTATGCAATTCAAGCTACATGAAAGGAATTTAATTAGACAAGTAATTTATTTCTGCTCTATGCTTTCTAGCATATTTTTTACAGCCTCTGAAATTCAGCTTGTTTTCTGTAGCCTGCCAGTTAAATACCTTTATTTAAACAACAACCTAGAGTCTTCAGAATGTTCCTTTATGCACAGTGAGCATGTCTGTGCTATAAAACCCATTTAGTAGGTGACTGAAAGAGGTGGTGGATGTCATTACCTGCCTGGTGCCCTGCAGCACAGTAGTGGAAAGATCAGGGATCAGCCTGAAAATCTCTGGTTGCCAGTTCTGGCCTCTCCCAGCCATAGCCCTGGGCTGTGTCTCAGCATCTCCAGGAGCCTTTTGTGCCTTCAAGGAAGCTCTGATGCACTGAGGTGTGAGTTCTACCAAAGGTCAGGGAGCGGTTTTCTTGTACTGGAATGAAGTGGCAAACACAGAAATGTGTTTTGGCAGTCCTTCTGATGAGCACTGATCCTGTGCTGGGATTTGCTGTTGCAAAGGTTAGAAGCTGACCAGCCTGAGACTGAACCTCTCCATTTGCATAAATACAGCCTGCAGCCACAGCTCTTTCCTGATCTACTTAGTAAGCACTCTGCTAAGAATTAATTAGTTGTGGAGACTCAGAGGCAGAAAACACTCGGTGGAAGGCATGAGACACTGGAGGCCAAAAGTGCACTGGTGAGTCATGGTTGTGTTTCTGGGGCAGGCCAGGCTGCCACTGCTGCTTGCCCTTGGTGCCTCAGCAGCTTCTGGAGCTGCAGGGAAAAGGGAATAAAAAGTAAATTTGGTTCCTGATGGATACTGCAAGGGCAGGGGGAAATAGGCAGGAAAATGATACAGGAAGCATTGATGGATTCCTCTGAAGAAAAAGTGTGCACTATTAAAGATAAACTAGTCACATGCTTCCAGTTAATTAAATTAGCAACAGGAGGCTATATGGGGAGAGCTGCTTTGCCATTTATTAGAAAAATAAGGACAAAGCTGTTATATTGAGCAAGCTGCTGATTAATTGCTGTGAAGAAGCAGTATTTTACAGGACTAGTCTGCCTTCTGAAATATATTAGCTGGCTTCTAAGTAATAAATTGGCACACATTCCTTATGCATGGAGCTGATCCGGTGATGCTGCTCTCCTGCAAGGAAATGAACAGAGACCTGGTTAGGGAAAGCTTGACTGTGGATATCAGTGACACCAACATTTGTGCATAGCCTCTGAGGATAGAGTGTATTCCTCCTGTCTTTATTTTGTATATTTGGCTCTAACACAGTTGTTTTACACTTCTTTTTTGCTGTCTGTGTTGTAACATGTAAGCACTTCTCAAGAGACAGGAAAACAGGGTGTCATGGGATCATTTCCCTATTCAAAAACAATTTCTACACTCTTCCTGAAGTATCAGAGAACAAAAGCTGCTTGTTTTTATACCCCTGATCCAAGTGTTCTCCAATCCATTCCTTTTTATTTCTACCTGATAATGCAAGGAAATATCTGCCTATCATCTTCCAGTCTTGCATGTGGATGAAATATATGCCAATACATTATTGCATCCACCAGCAGAAATAGTTTAAAATGAATTTCAGAGAAAGTTCACTGTGTCTCCTGCTCCACAGAGCTGGTAGTACCACTAATTGGCAAGAAATTCTTAAGGGTTGGAACAATGAGTGTTTTCTGTCACTCAGAAATAATTGCTGGATGCTGTGAGTGAGACTCACTGAAAAATAGCAGGTACTAGAGGGAAAATATTGGAAACAAAGTTTTCAAAGCCACATTTAGATGCTCTCTCACTCTTGTGCTGGGCTCTGCCAGTGTGTGTAGTTTCAGCCACAGAGCCTGTGAACAGAACCTTGGATTTCCCTCTGTCAAAAAATTCCATTCATGCTTCTTTGTTAATTAGTTGGGTGGTTTGGGAAGGAAGCTCTTGGTCAGTCAAGTTAGGCTGGCAGGGAGTGCTGATGTGAGAAATTCAGCTTTTCCCTAGGGATGGCGTGAACCAGAAATCTGAGGTTTGTGTTAACAGTTCCTCCTGATTGTTTAGATTCTCTGAGAAACTTCTTTTAGTTTGCATTCAAATTAAAGAAAAACCTATTTTCAGAGATGCTAAGGATTAAAAAAAAAAAAAAAAGAGAGAGAAATAATAATGAAGTCTACTTGGCTGAGAAAGTTGAGAGGTGTCATCTTATATGTCTGGCACAACAGAGATTACAAATAATTTGGATTCCTCCTGACTTTGAAATATTTCCATTTTCAGACTGATGCTTTCTTGATTTGAAAAAGAAAAAAAATCAGACTGATTTTTTCTTGACATTGTTTTTCTGGCTGTAATTTATGAGTCTCTTGCTTCATTAATCAATGAATGCCCAGAAATCCACTTAAGAAGTTGCTGAAAAAAATCAGAAGGGAAGTGGGAGATAAGAATAATGAAAATATCTCCATATATTTAAATCTGATGGGTTCATTTTGTCTAAATAATTCTGCACTGGCAGCATCATCTCTGAGGCCATTTCTGTTGGCTGCCAGGGAGCAGAAAGGTTAACAGAGAGAAGGAAAAGGGCAGCTTTCATACCCTGCTGCATTACTGGGGTGAGAAACAGCAGCAGAGGCTGTGCCTTGAGCATTTCTGCTGTAAATTCATGTTTTTCTGCTTTGAGGAATTTTGGGTGCTTGGCCTCTAAAGAGAGAACATTGACATGGGCTTTTAGCTGCAGTGAAGGATGTTTAGATGTGAATAGATACTGAACTCTGGTGCAGTAAATTAAATTAAATGGGCCTTTTTGGTTTTAGAAATGCCTTTCTAAGGAGAGCATTCTAGCTCATTTCCTGGGATCAGCTTATGGGTGTATCTGTGTAACAGTGGCCAAAGAAAAAGTAAATTATTAGTTCCATCAGCAAAGCCAATTCTGTCTCTCAGCAGCTGCTCATGTTGATGACTGGTTTTGGCAGACTGCTAGAAATTTTGGAAATCTCTTGAGCAGTAGCACAAAATTACTCTCCAGGGTTATTTTAATTTATTTTTTCTTTGGTACTAGTGTTCTGATTAGGTTACTAAATTGCCTTTATTGCAAAGAAAACATAGGTTTTGTGTTCTGTTTCACACAACTTTGCAAAGATCCAAAAAAAGGCATCAAAAATCAAAACTATCAAAATAACACTTCATTTTAGTGCATAACAATTGTTAATCAAGATAATTGTTCTCACGTAATGATAATGGCTCATATATTCTTTTCAGTCATTTTAAACACAGATGAATTTTAAAAGCAAAATTAACTCTTAGGCATAAAGATATCTCTTAGCATAATATAATCTAAATTTAATGTGATAATTGAGAGTTCCATGTGGTATTGCAGCTTAGTAATAATATTATTGCTGATTACAGATAATGATTTCAATTTACACTGAGGCAGAGAAGCAGATATATTGTTGATAGTAAAAGACTCCTAAATATATATTAACCTGTTGGGAATGATTGAACACAAAGGCATTTTGTAGGGAAAAACTCTGTGAGCACTGACTTTGAGAAAACAATACTGATAGGAAGCAATGCAATTTAAGAGTTTCAAATGAGCACTGATTTTCCAGAGTTTTTGTACATGTAACAACCTAGTCAGAGAGAGAGAAAACTAGATAAGTTTTTCCAAAATCAGCTTGTGAGACTTTAGAGAGTTGAAGATAATGATAGCTTGTTATTATAAACAACCTGCAAGTGTTGTTTTCCTGCTCTCTATTTTCCTGTTCTTCTCAAAGATTTTTTTATAAAAAAGGCGTTTTGTTAATTAACCAATCGAATAAAATGTACTGATTAATTGACCAGTCTAGTCTATCTGTAACAAAACAATGTATAAAAAATTTCTCAAAGATTTTTTTATAAAAAGGTGTTTGGTTAATTAACCAAATGTATTGATTAATTGACCAGTCTAGTCTATCTGTAACAAAACGATGTATAAAAAAGAGCATTTCAAACTGTACAAACCAGCCTTCTGGAGAGTCTGTGTTGTTTGTTACTCAACAAGTTTTGATTGTAAGGAAATGATAGTTTGAGTATCAAAGCTTGGGCTCTGAAGGTGGTGTTACAGCACACACATCTGAAAATGTGAGGCCATACCTGTAAGAAGCGAAGCCTCACACAGCACAGGCAGCTCCAAATCTTTGTTTAAATGAATTCAGTTGAGTAGAATAGAGACTGTGTAAAAGTGAATTCCTGACCACCACCAAATATCCACAACCTTGAGAAGAACCTGAGGGCTTTTTCTGTTATATGCTGTGATTATGTCCTGGCTAAAATATCTTAAAGATCCTAAACTTTCCTGAGCAAGGATGGCGTGACCTTTGGGTTCTTTAGCAGAAGTAACACAATCCTGCATCTTTCCCTTCAATCTGAAGGAAACACCCAGCATAATTCTCAGAGTTCCTGCAGTTAAACCTGTTTGCAGTTAAGCAAAATGTGTCTTACTGAGGTTCTGCCTTTTTCCCTGCATTGCTGGGGCTCAGGCAGAAGCCTTTGGGGGTCAGGGTACATCCACGCCTGCAAATTCCACAGAATTAGAGGAGAGGCTGCCTGGGCTGCAGCAGGGGTGCTCTCTCACATGGACACTTGTGCTTCAGCTCTGTGCTGCCCATTCTGAGCTGGGTCAGGAGAATGAAATGCTGAGCTGAATCCGTGCTCACACTCCAGCACTAAACTTGTTGTAAACTAAATCAATTTTATTGCAGTCACACTGGTACAATGCTAGCAGGAAGTTAAGGTCTTTAATATAGGCTTAAAGTGAGACATTTTGTAACAGTGCCAGGAGAAATATTAAGTAATAAAGCAAATAGGACTGCAATATATATTGTAAAACTGTCAACCTGCAAACAAGATAAATTCAAATACCTTTCATCTCGCCTGGATGAATTATTTCAATCTTGCTGTGATGTAGCTCAAACTGAGGATAAGCATGAATCACACTCTCTGTCATAACAACTTTATTACAGTTTAATATAACAGAGGGGTTTGGTTTTGTTTAGTTTTAATGAAGTTACAGAGTGGCACCCAATGGTAAAATTTGACTTGGAAAGCTTTTTGAATGATTGAAAAATACTGTGATAACTTACAAAGAATTAGGTTTGCAATCCTCATGGCACTACTTTCTGAAACAAAAAAAATTCCACAAGGAAATCAAAAGAGAAGTATTTTCTTATTTGTATCATTAGGGACCTTTGGTATTTACCTTGATGAGTTTCAAGGATTTACATAATTAGTTTACTGACTGGGGATGGATTTTACTGAAGATAAGCCATTGTTACAAGATAAAATGGAGGCAGTTTTCAATGTCACAATGTTAATGTGTTCTGCTAATCTGATCCCAGTAGGTGGATTTTTACATGAAGCTTCTCAGACTTTAGAAATTAGAGTGTCAAGACTTTTTACTGATTACCATCTGGAAGACTATTTACTGTATTTTGTAATCACTAAGTTTAGTTCCCATAGTTTTGGAATAGTGATTCTGGAATAAGGCACAATTTCTGCTCCTTAGTAGTAATAAAGGAAGATTTAGAGTTCTTTGGAATAAGTAGATAAGTCATAAAGGATTTTCTCATTCTTTTAATAATGATTTTAATATCCCATATTTTGAAATAAGTAGCTCAAAAGAGAGCTTAAGGAGGAGTCTTAGGAATAAGTATGGAAGGTCTTTGGGAGAAAAATACTTGACTCATTTGAATAATTTAGAAAGTAAGATGCAAGTAAGACTTTAGAAAGTAAGAAGCCATGCTGGTCACAGGTTTTGTGCCTGACTTCCAAAAAAATTCACCTGTCATTTGGGAAATGTGCAGCACAAGTTCATGTGTTCATAGGCCACGTAGAAGAAATTAAGTAAAGGGAGAAAAAAGGGAAACTACTCTCATGCAGGTTGAGTGCTTGAACTGTGGCTTCAAAAGTGTTGATGAGAAATGGAAAAAAATTGTTGGTGCTGGTAAGAGATGGAAAAACCTCTGCTAGACTGTAGAAATGAGTTTTGTGTGACGATCCAGTTATTGGATAGTGGTTCTAGTGAATCACAGAACTGGAACAAGGCTGACAGACAAATCAGGTGGAACTAATGCCAGCCATCAGCATGGAGTGCTGGTAAGATAATAGGAGATATAAAAGGACATGGCTTGTGGAAGGTTTTCTGTAGTTTTGCATCTTCCTGAAAGAAAGAACATCCTCTCTATTGAAGTACACGCAATTAAATACCTCCTCTATATAAAATAAACTTTTGTTGTGAATAGACAGAAATTTGAGTAGACAGATGCTGATGAAAGCTTGGGAAGCAGCAAGAAAGTAATCACCTGCAGAGTTTTGGTTTTGTTTATCCAGAAGGGGCTTGGAAGGGCTTTTGGTCTGAACATAAAACTAAAAAGAAATACCTTTTTACACCATAGTAGCAAGGCATTGATAGTACAATTATCTCATGCTTACAGACACAAGCCCAAAGCCATGGGTAGATCTGCATCACAAGGAGTTCAGAACCTCAGGGTTTCATCCACACCACTGTGCAGCTTCTGGGAGGACAAGGACTGCTGGTTTGAGAGGGACAAGAAAAGAAGCAGCATGTGGAAGGGGCCCTCTGAGTTCTGTGGCATCCCTTATGTTATTTGACCCCAGAACTGGAAGCTGTAATAGCCTGAACACTAAGGCAGGGGTGTGGTGGGGAGGGCCCTGAGCCCTGCTGGCACACAACAATAATCCTGTGGAGCTCCAGAAAGGCTGGAGGAGCTTTCCCTGGAGTGGAGAGGGCTCTGCTGGATTCCCACAGGGAGGTAGCCAGGCAGGATTGCTGCTGCAAGGCTGCAAGGGGAGAGCAGCAGCACTGCCCTTCCAGAGTGCAGGCACTGCAATTCAAAGCAAACAGCACCACAAGAAGCAGAGGGTTTAGGATTAGGTCTGCATGTTCTGGGGGTGGAGGAGCAGGAGAGTTTAATGACACTCACAACTACTGGAGCTGAGGGCAAGAGAACAAATAAGATCATCTTGTGGGTTGGTGCAGTTTTTCTCCAGATGATTTTTGAAGAGATCACAGGGCAACATTGCTGAGGGAAGAGTTTAAAAACTGATGGCATGAAGCTTGATAGTAATAACAGAATAAGATGTCCTTCTTTTTTTTTTTTAAACTGCATAGTAATGAATTTAATAAAGTTTATTTCCTGCCATAATTTGTTATAGCAGATTGTGATGGAGTACAGGAATACAGCAAACTGAGCATCAAGTATTAATTCAATTTAGGCAGCAGACTGCTGCACCCTAACAGAGTACAGAGGGTCTCTTTTCCCTGTGGCTGCCAAAATTCATCTGCAGCTAAAGGAATCTTGCTCACCATAAGAGCTGCTGCTGCAGACCAGCCTCTCTGAATACCCCAAACTTCAGGGGTGTCTGGGGCATCCCTGGCTGGATGTGATCCCAGGTGTGCACACCTGGCTGCAATTTGCTACAAGATTAATGCCAGAAAGGTACCATGAAGGGGACCAGTTCTGAACTCCTCTACTTGTGGCTTTGATGTGCTCAAAACCATTTTCCTAGCATTGGGACCATGCTTTTGTAATTTCTACCATCACTTCCAAAGGTTCAGCCAGTCCTGGGGAGCCAGTGGCTCACAGGAATAGAGTAGGAGTTCTGGCTTTGTTGCTGCTCTAAAAGAAATACCATTAGGGGGACCCTAAAGCTGCATTCTGATTCACTGAATGTGTCTTCTCTCAAGCTTAAATGTGTTCCAGGGATTTCATCACCAAATTTCTACCCCACAGAAACAACTTTTGACTCTGAAAGGAATAAGGTAATAATTTTCTATAGTAATGCAGGAAAAATATTACTTTCTTCAAGCTTATCTTAGTAAAAAGTGTTGCTGAGAAAAGATATGCCAGTTTAAATCAAAATGAGTGTCCATTCTGGCTCTGTGCAGGTTCTGAGATAATGCACATCCTCGCAGAAATTCTATAGCACTTTGCTGCAGCCAAAGGTTTGTCTTTAGCTGTCACTGCTGAATGCCCCTGAGCTGTCCTAACCTGCTGGAATTCCCTGTGTTGATGGATCAAATTTCAGGCTCTTCTCCTCTTTTATCATGTAGAAAAGCTCCCACCAAACTGATAATGTAAGCACTGCTCTTTAGTACTTCTAAATATTTAATTTGTTGTTGATTCTGCCTTTTTTTTCTTCTTTATCCCTGTTGACTCTGTAAGTAAAGGCTGGCAAGATTTGGCTCAGTTATTCTGTAATTACAAGGCTTTAAATCTCTTTTTCTGTGAATTTTACTGAGACAAAACAAATACTCATTGACGTCAGCAGGAGCTTGTAGGAATAAGGAAGGAGAGAAAACAGCCCAGTTCTGCAGCTGCAGCTCTCCATCCAGAAGATGTATCACTTAATAGGCATCTTCAGCAGCCAAGGGAGGACTCTCAGTTTGCCTGTAGCATCAGTTTTTATTCCTTTGACATTTTTCTCATCTTGGGTCTGGTTTTAGTCTTGCTGCCATGGCAACATACAGAGAGGCTAAAAGGTACTCCAGAGAAAAGGTCTCTCCTCACTGACAGGCAGCAGAAGGGAATAGAGGCCATTGCTGCTGTTTGCAGCTGCAAATAGCACTGGAGGGATGAAAGGCATACAGAAAGTATTTTCTGTTTGCACGTGTGCAGGCAAAACCATTGGTGCAAAAGTTCAGTGTGACGGGGCATAAGCAGTGGTGCTGGATAAAATAATTTCTGCTTTCAGATGGCTCCGAGCAGGGCAGGACACTGCATGATGTGACTTGACTGGAAACAGGCTTCATGATCCAAGTTTTTCCTGTAGGAAAAATACTCCAACCAGCTCAAAATCATTGCTAGTGATACTGAATTTTTACATTTTGATTGTATACACGTTTTCTCCATGCCCATGTAGGCGTTTATGAAAACTGGGCCCCACATACCCTGAGTTTGATGTGTCTTCTTACATATGCTCAGTGCTCAATTTCTGCATCTTAAGAGCTGGCTGCATTAACCACAGGCAGGAATAGAGCCTATTCAAAATCCTGTAAATATTATGCTGCTTTTCCATCTGCCATACAAGCTGCTGCATACCCTCAGCCTCCAGGAGGACTGAGAGCCTGGGAGGTCTCTTCAGAATTAATGGTGTAGGTGAGACAGGAGGATCCAGGCTGGCTGCAGATGTGGGTTTGCCAGCCTCCCATACACCCAGCTCCCACACAAACAGGTAATTGAAGGATTTTGTCACGGCAGATAAGGCAATTTAACACTAGAAGCACTTCTCTGCTGGCTATTCTGCTGCACAGTGCAAGGGAAATATTCCTATCACGAATGCAGATCATTCCCAGGGAAGTGTGCTGTGCTGAATACAGGTTATTCCATTGCTCTCAAGGGAAATAATCCCCCCCAGCAAAGGATGGCTTTGTCCAAATAACTGTGTCTGGTAGGATAACTGTCACTAATCACACAGGAAAACAGGTTTTTTACAAAAGCTTGTACAGAAGGCAGCCTGAGAAAGGGAAGTATTGCAAACTCACTTTAAAAAAAATGAAAACAAAAAAGCTTTGAAAAAAACCAGCATGTTTTTCAGTGAAATATTACCCCACAACATCATATTGTATAAACATGAGAGAGAAATTTCAAGATCATCAAAGAGAAAATACAGCAGCAAAACAGCAGGACTAAATTTTGACAGATGCCTCTTTTGGGAGGAGAAGGGCAGCTGTGAGCAAGCAGCCAGTGAGAGCAGCCATGTGTGTCCTGGCTGCCCAGGGAGCCTTGGCTGTCCCTTCACTGAGCCCAAGCCACCCCAACAGGGCTGGGTGGCTGCAAAGGGACATTTCCTCTGCTCAGATCTTCCCCTGCCAGGGGCTGCAGGGAGCAGAGCACCACAGGTTCCCTCAGAGCTGCCAGCAGGTTCAGGAGCTGCTACCCTTGTTGCTTGAGTTTCTTCCCTTCCACAGACCAGACAGACATAATCCAGAAGTCAGGAGATGTGGTTTTTCTTTGCAGCAACTGCAGTGTTAGTTTTAAAAGCCATATATAGGAAAAACATGAAAGAAAACTCTTCTCCTGGTCTGAGAAATGCATCTGCAATGAGAATGCAGCTCTCAATCCATATTAAAGACAGCATGGCTTTGTAATAGAACACAGCAGGGAGCCTGATAAAAATTATTTTCTCTATAGCACTAATGAAAGCTATAGTATTAAAGCTTGGCTTATGTGGGATCTCAGCAAGAATCAACTGCAGTATGCATCTTTTTTTCTTCATTACTGTCTAGAAATAATGCTTAAATAATTATTCTTGCTATTATTGTTTGTAATTCTAATGGAGGTAGCTCTGGGCTCATTGCAATAGTGCCAGTTATGAGCAGCAACAGAACAGAGTCAGCCCTAGAATGAAAAATGGGCATGTTTTTAATTCAGATTATATTTTCATAAATGTGAAGGAGATTTGGATCATTACCTGTGACACTTGGGTTGCCAAAGTAACCTTGACTAGCCAGCTGATGTTTGCACAGCTCATGGCACTGTCACCATGGAGACCCTGTCCCTGTGATTTCGCAGGCATGATGCAGTTGCAGGCAGCTCAGAGAGGAATTAATTGTTGGTGAGCAATGCTCGTGCAGACAGCTCTGCCCTGGCAGACAGAGCCTGCACTCAAACACCAGCTAGATTTGTCCTTTGTTGTAGCTGCACAGAGAGGAGCAGGGCAGGGTAACAGGAGGGAGCTCTCTGGGCTGTCCTAAGGCAAACACCGAGTTCTCCTGATGGAAAGTTCATGTCCAGACTGGGAGGAGTGGTCAGAGAGTGCTGATCTGTGTAAAATGATAATATTCATTTACAGAACATTTGTTTGAGTGATTGAAGGCTATGGAACACTGCAGGTATTCCTTTTTTCTCCTCCCAGTACCTGCTCTCCCTCATTTGTGTGTGATCTAGCGATGTCAGGGAAATTACACCAGCAGGGCAGGGGCTGAAATCTGTCTGTGTATATAGGATATTCAAAGTTCTCCTCCAAAAGTAGCTGTCATGCTGTGCTTTCCATTCTGACCTCTGATGAACCTCACAAAGGGACTGTGAAGTGGATTTTGGATCTGCTTTGCACAATACCAAACCAAAGGCCACACAAACCTTTTGATAATAGATATAGTTCTGTTTCTGAAGGTTAAGCAGGCTAAAGGGTGCTCCCTCCTTCCTCCCCATATTCTTTGGAGAACAGAAGTCAGCCAGCCTGAAGATAAAGTCATTTTGCTGAGGTGAAATGCTTTGTTCCACCTCTTTTACTTAATTAGGAATGGGCTGGATGACGACAGCAGGTCAAAAGGGGCTGTTACTATTTCTGGTGCTACAGCTGTGATGAGCAGGCTGGAGCAGGATCAGCTGGGGCTCTGTAGACATGGCATACACCCCTCAAGGAGACACAGTCCAGCCTCAGGAACTGCCCCAGAGCCAGGATGTGAATGGGTGAGGCAGCAGGAGAACGGTGTCACTGGGTTTGGGACATGCAGTGACACTGGCATTTGGGGAGCTGCTGTAAAGAATCACTGGAGCAGCAGCTTTGGAGATGTCTGTGTTGGACACTCTCTTATGTGAAAAAAAAAAAACACCAAAAAATGGATGTTTAAAAATAATACTGGGCAGAAGTGCCCACAGGAGGGGGTGTGGGCAGAAGGGACTTGGGTTGTGACCAGATGCAGGGAGCAAATGTTGCTCCTTTTGGTCTGAAGAATCAGCTGAAGGATTAAAGAGGGGGGTGTAGCTGGAAAAGCAGGGCTTTAGGCTGATGTGTGCAGCACAGCTTAAATAAATGTTGCTCCTTTTGGTCTGAAGAGTGAGCTGAAGGATTAAAGAGGGGTGGGGGTGTAGCTGGAAAAGCAGGGCTTTAGGCTGATGTGTGCAGCACAGCTTAAAATTTATGAGGGGATTATTTCATGGCTAGAGGGGAACAGTCATGACGTGCTGGAAGGCTTGGACATTTTCAGTGTGTAAGCAGAGGATGAAAGGTGATTCTTTGAGATGATGTATAAAAATAAACAGCAATCTTGAACCTAAAGGTGTGGAACTAATGAGAGGGAAAATTGCAGCTGTAGATCATAACCTGGACTGATGCTCTGCTTCACTGTGCCCATCTGGTACTGAAGGGATGTTTCCTTTGGGTGCTGATAACCTTTTTGACAGCTCATGATGATACAGTGTTAGAATGACTGGGGAGTTTTACAGATTACACTGAGATAATTGAATTAATATCACTCCTGGTTTGGATTAAATTTGTAATCTTGGCATAAGATTCTTTAGCCTTTCATACCGTGGCCTGATTTATCAAAAAGGGGAGTGAAGGATTCCTTTAATTTAAGTGGAAATCCTTTCAAATACCTCAGGGAAAAACACTGTCATCAGAGAGCCTAAAGAAAAAAAAAAGGCAAAGCCCTCTGTCACCATCCAATAAACCTCCCTTAGCTGACAGTGAGGGGGTAAAGAAGTTGTCTGCAAAAATGGAACTGTAATCTGTAGATGGGAGTTTGTGCAACAGACTGCATCCAACCTCATGCAGCTAAAGAAAATCCACTCTTCTCCTGCACCAGTGTCTTTCAGTGCCTTTTTTTTTTCTGAAGTAAATGTAGAACTTCACTAAAAAAACAAATCAATAAAATTAATCACATTACTGAGCTAAACAGCTTCATGTAGGATGATGAAAACATTGTGTTGTGACATTTCCACTAGGAAGCTTTTCCATGGCATGTTGCCTTCATTGTTTCTCCCTCCTAAACCCCATTACTGACGTGGGCCTGAAGCCCCCAGTGTGTTGTGCTGGCAGATTGAGTGGTTTCATGATCCAGCTTCCCAGTCTCTTTCATTTCACTCCTGAGACTGGTTCCTTGTAAGAGCCAAATACAGAAATGGATCATTGTGTTTAAAATAATATCCGAAGGCTTGAAAATAGCATCCATTTCTTAGGTAGGCTGCATTTCTCTTTCACACTGCGAAATGGTGCAGCAGATAATTAGTAATACATTTTCCATTCACATTTCCCTGTATTTATAAAGCAGTAGACTGCTCTTGCTATGTTCTAACAGCAAAATGAAGTTCCAGAGCCAACTGAATGTCAGCAAGAATTTATGAATCCGTCAGTAGAGATTACTGTTGGCTCTTGATTTTGAATGCAAGCAGACAACAAATTAGTTTGGTAGTAAAATGGGTAAGTAAGTGGGGGCTTGACTGTAGCAACACAGAGTTGGAGCATAATTGTTTGTTTCAGGCATGTGTTATTTATAGAGGATCAGATTTGCACCCAGGGAAGTGTCTCTATTCAGGAACTTTCCAAAGGAAAAGGAACCAGGACAGCAGAGGTGGAGACCTGACATGAAAGTCTTAAGATGAAAAGCCAGACAAGAAATCTGTCCCAGTTACTGATTCCACCTGGGGCAAGCTAAAAACAAACAAGAAAAATCCAAGGAGAACATAGGGGGAAAAGGAGAATTAAGGCAGGTGTACAATATGTATTTCAGGGGAAAAAGAATCTTTTAATTGATTTTAAATGAACTGGTTTTACACCCTGACATCAGAAGCTGTGGAAAAGCAGAGTAATCAGAAGCTGGCTGCAAATATACAAATACAATGCCAGCATGTTATATTAGCTGTTCTGTTTGGAATATGCCTTGGTTTTCATTGTTTTAGCATTGCAGGTACTGTTTGAGTAACAATTGTGTAGTGCCTGCTATTTTTAATTTCAACACGAAAATCCTTTTTTTCTGGTCAGAGTGGTTACAGTAATAACATATTTAATTTGGAGCTTTTGTAACCTGCATTTCTCAAAGAGAAGTGTATTGCAAATTAATCAGGAGCACTGACACAGAGACTTCAGTAAACTTCTCTAAGTCGTTTGTGGGTATATTGTGATTCCTGAAAGCTGGTTTCTTACTTGCAGTAGTAGTGCTTCACTATCTGCTATTATTAGTACTTTACTATGTAGAAGGAAGAAACTGAGATTATTATTATTCTCTTTTTTCTATGAAAGCTTTTATTTTACTTTGAAGGAAAATTGCTGTCAGCTCACTAAAGACAGAATAACTGCAATAAAATCATACCATGCTCCCAGGCAGACACAGGTGCTGTGTTCAGTAGTGGAAAATAATTTATGACTCTTACTGTAGAGGATTCACTTTTGCTTTGAAAGAAATAAAAACTTTGCAAATCATTAACTAAAGAGAAATTGAAATGTGGGTTTTCTTGAGAGAAAATGTATCAGTTCAGTGTATCATTGCTGCCAGGACCAGTGATCCACTAATGTGCAGTAGTTCTGGTTCCATTGCAGAGCTTGGATAGCAGTGGTGTCCATCTGGGGGCTCTCAAGGCTGAAATCTGTAGTTTGGCACTGGTTCAGACACAGAGCCTCTCAGGGCTGAGCCATCCTGAAAGCAAGCACAGGACAGTGGAGTTCTGTGCTTTATTCCAGTGGAAACTCTTCATATCAGTAAACACCTCTTTGCATTCTTTCCAGTCCAAGAGCCCTCTGATGATGATACTGCACAAGGATAATTTCAATTCACTCATGCACATAAACAAAATAAAATCCATTTACTTGGCTTTGAGCTGCAAACAATATAGCAACCAATATGGGATAATTGGTGAAAAGGGATTTAGGGATTCTTCCTACAGAATGCTGTAAGAAGAGGGAAACCTTGTCATTCTTTTCTGCTGGATGTTTATTTTGAATCAAACTTCAGCCACTTCAGGGAACCTCCAGTAAATTCCAGAACTTCTGCATGCCTCCTTTTAAAACCAATTAAGGCTGGGTCTGGTTTTAACCAAGTACAGAGGGATGTCTTCATCCCTGTCTTCATTAGGAATATGCAAACACTGGGACACAAACTCACAGAAGCTCCTTCCTCTCTGAAAGGCACAGAAAAAAATGAAAAGTTTCCATATAGTCTGTGCAGAACAACTTAACCATACCTGCACAGCAAAGAAGGTTTTTAATCCTCTCTGTCCCCTATAGGAGAAGAGGGAATGGTTTTAAGAGGCACCTTGGGAAACAAGTAGTTGCAGTCTTGGTTGAACAAGTGGACTGTTAGCAGCCATAAATATAAAATTAGTCATTTCAAAATAGCTCATGGTCTCTTAACTCAGACACTGTGTGCTGAAAGGCACTGCACTAGGACAGAGCTGGACTGGCTGGGTAGGTAAGTTGCAAATAGCACTAAAAGGCACAGATGTTGTATCAGCTTTTCAAATTCTTTTCAATGTTTTTATATATTTTAATAGCTCCATCTGGATTCCATAGCCACTATTATTGTTACAAGTTTTATTGTTCCCTCTGCCTCTGCCTGCTGTTTGCATTTGCAAGTTACTTACAAGTGTCTTGGAAACAGCTCCTGAGCCTTTCTCCAGGGGCTTAAATTTGATATTGTGAAAAAAGCAGGGAGAGCACATTTTCTCAAATTTGCCTTGCTAAATACGATATGGTACAAATTAAAATAAATGTTGCATGCCCTGCTTTCCACATGATGTTCTGGTTATAAATTTCAGTGGACGGGCAAGTGTGTTTGCTGATTTCTCCAATTCTGTTACTTATCCTGTGCTGTAACCTCCTAAAAGCTTGATTTGGGTAATAACAGACATAAAAATTATACAGCTGCTGCTTCTCCAGCATCATGGTTGTATAAAGGAATAATATCCACAGTGCAGAGCCAGTCTGACAGGATAGTTGAGTGTTGTTTATGCTCTAAGGTAGCTTCATAAAAGATATTGTGATTTTGTGGACTACACTGGAGGTCAGCCTGCTACCCAGTGGGATTCATAAAATTGTGTTTTCTGAGGTGAATTTACAATAATGCCCTAAATTAGAAAGCCATTACATTTGCAGGGCAATTTTTCTTTTGTTCTAATAGAATTTTTCTTGAGTCTGGTATTTAATAATTGAAGGAACACCTCTAAAATTCAAGGAGCAATTCTGAGTTCACTGCAGTCAGCTTCCCAAGTAAGGCTGACAGATGGGAAAGACATTTTGTGCTGTGCCCAGCATCCATTCAATTTAATTGGAAGTTGAATGCTGTATAATCTTTAAAAATCACATACCTCCTTCTGTATTAGACATTCAGGGAATATTTTGGGGGCCTGGACCCCAATTCAGGCTTTTAAATGTACTGTGGGACCTGTCAGGTCCCAGCTCAGCATTTTCTTTCAAACATATATGCCATTATTCCTAAAATATTCAATAGAACTATGTCACAGGTGCTAAATCCTATTAACACAAAATCATTTTTGTCTCAACTGACCCTGTTATGCTGGCAGAGAGCAGTGTGATGAGGATATGGGACAGCCTTTATGGGCACATTTTCAGTTCCTGAAGTTTCCCATGGTGAAAGTGAGGAAACTCTTGACATCTTCCAATTTTTAGTGATTTATAGAACCATAGATTGGAAGAGACCTTAAAGCTCACCTCATTCCAACCCCCTGCCATGGCAGGGACACCTTGCACTGTCCCAGGCTGCTCCCAGCCCCAGGGTCCAGCCTGGCCTTGGGCACTGCCAGGGATCCAGGGGCAGCCCCAGCTGCTCTGGGCACCCTGTGCCAGGGCCTCAACAGTGATCTGTGTGCTGCACATTAAACATTCAGTGCAACACACTCACAAATTCAATTTGTCAACAATGATCTCTCCTGAGCTGGAAAACTTCATACATCAAAATAAGCTTCTCTCCAGTGCACTTGTAAGAAGAGGTTCTTGTGCCTTTCTCACATGCACTAATTGCAGCCAGCTGTTAAACAGATGGTTTTGGTGATATGGTAGGACACCAGTTATTTAACATTTTTATTTTAAAAATAAGGGGGGAAAGTGACAAAAAAAAAGGAAATAAATGTTTGCCTAGAGAGCAAGATCCACAGTATTGCATCAATCCCAGCCATAGCCTGGGCATGGCATTTCCTTTGTGGTAACCCATAAGAAATTGAAAAATATCATAGGTCAATTAGGAAAATGTTTCATACTTTTAGTGAAAGTAGGATGTCTTGATAAATATTCTGCAATATGGAATGCAATGAACCTTTTAGAATTACCTCCCTGAGCCTGTGTTTCTCCCTGCACCTCAGCTATCCATCACTTTGGTTCTGCATTAACCTTATGGATGTGTTTTGCTATTCAGAGACTGTCCTCAGGACTCACATCCCATTTTGGCAAGCACAATGCAAAAGCCAGGCCTTACAAATTCACTAAAAAATGTTTAACTCTTGGTCTTTTCTCAAGCAGCTCTTTTAGTGACCTTGCACAGAGCACACCTTAAATGTTTTCCTGGCTTTGGAAGGGAAGGACTCAGGGCTCTCCTAGGGTGAGACTGAAAATTATCAATAATGATCTTTCTTTCAGGTGAAGGAGGCCATGCAGAGAATCCATGACCGAGGAAATATAGGAAAACTCATTTTGGATGTGGAGAAAGCACCCACTCCCCTGGTGAGTGCAAAGCACAGACATGATGTACAGCCTGGCATGGTACAGCCTGGCAGTGACTTCTGGGCTCATGCTCCTTTTGACATTGATTTCTTCTAAATCTGTAGCACCCAAATACCACCAGTAGCCATAATTTCTGTATTAACCCAAGTGAAATGTACTTGCTGAAGTGCCAGCAGTTGCTTCTCTCTACTGAATCACTACCTGCTTCTCCAAAAATGTGGCAGCAAGTGTCGGACTGGGGTAAAACTGCCACGTGTCTTTCTGCCCCTGTGATGGAAAACAAACAGACTTTTCTCAAACTAAAAAAATCCTCTATTAATAAGTGGATTGAACAGGAAAAAACCCAGTCAATATTGCTGCAGTGGGCAAACATAAAAGTGCTTTCTGATTCCCATAGTAAGGTTAGAGTATACTTTTGGTAGGAATTTGGTTTACTGGTTTGTGTAATATATGAAGTATAACACGGAAATATTTCCAGAACAATCCTGAAGGAAGATAGTAGTGATGGAGCTCTGGTCCACTAGATTTGGAGCACTTAGGATGATCCAGAGACAAACCTTTCAGAGAGCAGTGGTAAATGAAAGCCAGGCTCACTCCTGAGCATTCACTGATGGTGTAGGAAAGAGCAGTAAAGAAGGCAATGCAAACCTGACTTTAAATCAGTACTGATGTGTGAAGTTTGCATTCAGACCTGAGAAATCTCCTGTTCCAAAAGAAAAGAACCTAGACCTAGAATTAAGCTGTTACTCACTCCAAAACTGCCCCTCAATCTCATACAGCCTCTGCAAGGAAAAGGAAGGCTTTGAGGACCTCACATGTGGGACAATACACTTTCATCAAAGGGTGTTAACTCAAAAGTATGGGTAACTTCAGAGCTATGTTTTTTCTGCATTAAAATCAGGTTGTGTGTGAGATTTTTATTTCCACCAGAGGCTAATAATCAATCAGGGAAGGAACATCATTACATTTCTCTTTGTAAAATAAAATAAAAGTAAATGGGTCCCTTGTTTATTTGGTTTTGAAGTAGTTACAAGCTAATACAAGAATCTTCTTGTGTCCTAAGAGAGGTAATGTGGGTGTATAAGAGCATCCAGTCACACCAATGTGTGCTGTTAAACACTACCCCCATCCAGTGAACCAGGCTCTTGTGCCTCCACAGACCTGTCACGCTGGCAGGGTGAAGTGCTGGAGGGTCCTGCACCTTTGCACAGCTTGTAATAAATATTTTCATGAAAAAAACACAGTGTCCTCCTCAAATGCTGAACTACAGATTCCTGCAATTGCCTACTGCCTGTGCAGGCATATTCAGTAAAATATGAAAATGCAGTTTCTTCCCACTCCTGTATGATCTGGGATTTGCACTCTGCCGTGGGTGTATCCTGCCAGCATCTATATCTGTAAAGTTTCATTGGGTTTCTAATATATAAAAGAAAGGAAATTGCCCCCTGAGTTTTCACAGTGGGCCTCAGATGGGGCCATCCATTAGAGCAGATACAGGAGCTGTAACCCAGAGGTCCCACGTTCTGTAAACTTCCTACACAGCTGAATTTCCTACCCAAGATCCTTACTATCGGTTTACTACAAGCGCACAGAGCAGAGCCCTCGTGTGCAGCTGTCCCACAGGCAGCCTTCTGTTAGGAAACAGAGCTGTGAGCCGTGGGGGAGCAGCCTGCAGGTTTAGCTGGGAGTGGTGCAGAGCCAGCAGAGGCTGTGCACAGGCAGAACGTTCATTTTCCTGTGGCAGCCCTGTCTTCTTGGGTTTCCAAAGTCACCTTACCCAGTGAATCAAACTGAAATGAGGGGGAGTCAAAGGGTGAGGAAGGTGCTGTGATGTCCTTGGTCTTTCCTGGTGCAGATGGCCAACGACAGCACGGAGACGAGCGAGGCTGGGGAGGAGGAGGAGGACCACGAAGGGGACAACGAGAACAAGGAGCGCATGCCCTTCATCCAGTAGCGCCGGAGCGCGGGGCAGCAGGAGCCGGGAAGGAGAAGGGAGCAAGACTGGGAAATCTCTTCTGTGCATCAGTGAACAAATGCTGTAGTACAGTGTGTGTTGTATTTGTTTGCAGTCAGCTGAGCTATGAGCTGTTGATCATTGTTGTTTTGAACTCAAGTGCCATTCTCATCCAGTGCAGTATTACCACATTTCTGTGTAATACCCAGTTTCCCTGTAGGAGTCCCATGGATTTTTCTGTTCTTGTTTGAAAGCCTTATTAACTTACTGTGTAATTTTAGATGGGCATCTTTCTCATGCAAATTCCAACATCTTGCATAAAGTTATTTGGGAGGTATAGGCTTTTTTTGTAAGTTGGAAACAGTAAAAAAAAAAAAAAATCCCTACTTGCTGTCTGAAAGATTCTAGTAACTGGAGGGATAATTTTCTGTTTCTGAATTTTCAGTGTTAAAATAGTTTTCCTTTAATGAACCACAAATAAAAGTTGCACAAAGATTACTTTTTATTTTCCTCAGTCATACTTCATCATTTCATAAGCAATCCTGTCTTCATTTTCAAAAGTACCTCATCCAGAATCATGGAATCTGAAATTGTGCAAGAAATCATTAATTGAGGGGCTTTGATCAACATCTTCTGGTAAGGACATACTGACTCATATGTCAAATTCAAACCAATTTTAAATTTAATTTTTAAATTGCATTGGTAAGGATCACTTATCAGGATGTGGAAAGAAATTTGGTGATGGAGTTTATTGCTCTGAAATCGCTAATGTGTGGTGAACTGTCAGGCTGGAGCTGAACTCCTGCAGAAGTTAACCCTGTAAAAATGAGGTTTAGGCCTTAATTCCACCACAAATCATGTACAGGGATAACTTCTATCTAGGTGAATTGTTCTATCAAAAGATCTGCTCCTTATGTACAGTTACATTTATAATTATTTACAGGATCAAGTATTCAAAGACCAGCTAGTCTTATCTACCTCCCACTAGTGGAAACTATATCTAAACATGAAAAAAGTAAATATTTTTTCCACGTCCTTCCCCTATCCAAACAGCAGCTACTCAGGTCCTCAACTGTCTTCTTAAAACAGTTATTTTAAAATTACTGTGATCACGTATAGTAGAAATGCTGAAGGACTGGCAGAGACCTTGCATAATGCCTACAGCTTCAAATTAATATTTGTTTTTTCAAAAGAAGGTATTGTTCGCCCAAATCTACAAGTAGCATGTTATGACAGAAGTTAAAAATTAATACAGAAAAATAAAATGTGGGGGCTTCTCAGGCTTTTCTCAGTGTGAGAGGACTTCTGGGTCTGGATGACTTTTATCTGTGGTTTTAGAAGAGTCTCATTAGGTTTTTTCTGTTTGTTTGGTTTTGCTGCCTGAGTATTAATGTCCATCTCTTTACACTGTACTCATGAAGTTGCTGTCACATAATTGTGCAGATGGTTCATTCTGAAGGAGTTCCCCTTGGGTCAAACAAATTCAAAAATAACAGCAAGAAATAACCGTGGGGGAAAATGCCAAAAAGCTGTTGAACTATTGATCCAACCAGAACTTCATTTTTCTCTTCACTTCATTATAGTTGAGTTTATTTTCGAGCTGGACTTTCCTATACTTCCAGTGCTATTTTGGGCCCAAACAGGGACTTTATCCACAGAAAAAAATATGTATTCAGTGAGAGTTTTCCATTTATTTGGCTTGCCAGTTGGACTTTTAAGAAGGGCCATTAGGTTTTCATGACTCATCAGCTGACAGCAGTAGGAAACATGCCCAATTTTGTTTTGCAGCTAGTGTAATGATGTTGTCCTGCCACAGACCTTAACATAACTAGGAATTTTGATTTGACGCCAAAGTGAGCAATATTGCTGGTGACCTTCGAGCTGGCAGTAAGTGGCATTCTCAAGGCCTTAAATTAGTAGGGCAAGCAGAATAGCAAACCCATTCTTCTGTTCTAAACCACAGTCTGGTGGGCTCTGCTTCTAAATTACCCTGCAAGACAAATATGGGTGATCTTGGTCATGGCCACAGACACCACAGGGACAACAACCACATAATTTTGGCTAGTTCTTTCTGGTTTTGTTAGCAAGGCAAAAAATACTCTTCATGCTAATTCATACCAATTTTAGGGCCATTTTCTGATCAGCAGAACATCAGGTAATTGCAGTGAGTACAAAGGAGTGCTGCTGGAAGTACCTGAGTGCGACGCAGCTGCGTGTGACCATCAGCAAGCTCAACTCTGCTCTGTGTTTTACTGCTATCAGCAGAGCATGAGGGAGGTTGCTGCTGGTATTAATGGAAGTTCTCCAGGCATCCATTCTGGAAGCAGGATGTGTGCTAGCAGAATTTGGCCCACAAGCCCTAAGTACCTTTCAGGAGACCACAAGCAGTAGTGTCACGCTGGCAGGGGTGGAGGCTGTGCTGGTCAAACTGGTGAAGCCAAGGCTTGTCACTGACCAAGTCTTACTGTAGCAGAAGTGAAGGGTTGTGATTACTACTGACAGTGTTGTTTAAACAACTCTGAGACAATTGGATAGTTTCTTCAAGTGAAACAAATTATTTCTCAATTTGCCTTAAAGGAACTGTGAAAGCTTCTTTAACTTAAGCCTGATTGAAGTGAACTGAAACACTGTTTAATTGTATTTGTTGCTTTAGAGCTTTTGTTATATTGTGCCTACAAAGCAAATTATGTTTACACAAAAATATAAATAAAATGTTGAGCATAGCATTATCCTTGGCTCTATGTTTTATTCTAGTATTATGGCCACTTTAGGGAACTGACTTGGAACTGCTTAAGAGGAAAATGTGAGGGGGGTTTTATTTTCCATTTTGGTCACTGTGGGATATACAAATAATTTATTTTGACTATTACAGAGTAAATCGAGGTTATTAAAACTGCTGTGTGCTGCTTTACAGACCATTAACAATGTAGATATAAAATTTTGAATGTCACAGTCTAAGAAATTCAAAACATTATATGGACGCCTTTTACTAAGTGTTTAGGGAAGTGTATTTTGATTCAAAGAGAAACTACGTCTCAGACTGTCACAAAAGTTACCCTCAGAGAGATAGCTCCTGTCAGAAATTAGAACTCCCTAATGGAATAATCTTAAAATAAAATCCAAAAGCAGTCATCACCAGATGAGCTTATAGAAAGCAGGAGGACATGCCTGAGTTTTGAATCCCACTCTCCTGGGCCTTGGTTTCAACCCAGGGCTCTGTGTCTTTGGAAGAACTGGTGGTGGTTACCAAGCCCTACAGTCATCTCCAGCCTGTACTGGAGTACATGGCTTTAAAGGGCTCCCTACACGAGGCAAAGAAGTGAATGAACTTCAGTTTGATATCTAAACAAAGAGGGAGTGTTGGCTTTGGTTCATTTTAGTCACACAGGACACATTCCAAAGCCTGTGATGTCCCTGGAAAATCTCACTTCAGTAGTTACCAAATCCCCTCTATAATCTCAAAGCTCATAGGAGCAGTGCTGAGTGTGAAGAGTAAATTTCTGCCCTCTGTTTTTAAGCTTTAATAAGGCAGTAATGCTCAGTGCATCCATAATCACGGGGTCAGGATGAGGCTGAAAGCAAACAGCCGTAGCCTTTTGCAAATTCTCTGTGATTACCCCAAAGCTCTGCCTTTCCCACTGGGCCATCTGCAGTGCCCTGTCACACTCTACCACAGAGCAGGATGTGGCAGGTTGCCTTTGTGCAGCATCTGCATGAAATGCAAAAATCCACCCCTGGTTCTCACCTCACCCTCCATCTGGTGCTTCCCCTCTCATTTTCTGGGAGCTCAGTGGTTCCTCCTGATTGGGTTGGTCAGGAAAGGTTCTCCCAGTTTGGCCACGATTGCCAGCACAGCCCCCAGCACCGGGAGAGCTGTGCAGGAGTTTGTCCCCTGGCAGCACTGGGGTCCCTTGATGTGACCCAGTGCTTTGTTCCGCTGCAGAAAGAGCCAAATCAGAGCACACACTCCAACAGCTATGTGGAGCAAAGCACCTTTCTCCCAGGTAACTTGTGACAGGCAAACACCCCGGTGTTCTCCTGCCGGAGCGCAGCTCGGAGCACGAACGGCAGCGCTGCTCCCTCTGCTCCCTGCGGGCTCAGGGTGCCCAGCTGGCCCTGCCCAAGCTCTGCTCCTGGTTTGCCTGGCACGGCTCTGCCAGCTCCCACCAGCACTCTGCAGGAGCTGCAAGGCACTGGGGAACAGTGAGGAAGAGTGAGAGGGAAAAATGAATTGTGTGCTCTGCCCAAGAGTAACCAGGGAGGAGGGTTTGAAGCATGTTTTCTGTTGATTCACGTACTCTGCAGGAGCTGGGGGAACAGTGAGGAAGAGTGAGGAAGAGTGAGAAAAACAGTGGGGAAAAATGAATTGTGTGCTCTGCCCTAGAGTAACCAGGGAGGAGGGTTTGAAGCATGTTTTCTGTTGATTCACGTGTGTGCTTGGAGGGGGTCCCAGCCTTTCTCTGAAGGGGTTCCACAGTCCATGCCATACTCAATCATAATGGTTGCTCTCTGGTTGCACTTCAGGAAAATTATTTTTTTTACCTTCTGAAGAGTGTGGGTCACATCCTCTTCCATCCCCCACAGAGAGGGACACAGAAACTCCAGGTGGACACAACACACATGGATTAACCCTTCACGCAGGGAAACCTTTCTTCTCAATTATGGGAACTGCAGGTATTTTGGGCAGGATGAGAAAAAAAGGGAAGGAACAAGCATTGACAGCCCTCATAGTGATTGTCCTGTCTCTTAAAACTCCTACACCTGCCATCATGTAAGATCACCTTTCATTTAGGAAGGAACAGCCTGTACAGTTGGTAAAAGCTTTAAAACCATCTCAAATGAAACACAATCTAAAAAATGAAAGGAAGACTTTCAGTTTCTGAAGCCTCATGATGATTAATGCTTGATGCCAGCAATCAACCTGGGCACTCAGGGATTGAATGGGATTCAATTAAGAGATGCCACTGGCACTTGTTAGTTTAGGACCAGCAGCTCCCAGGTACTGAAAAGGGGATGGGGTCTGTGACTGAGGGAGGGCTGCAGGGGTGGGGACTTGCTTCTTTTCCTTCAGAGATTAAGAGGGCTTTGATCTGTCTGGAAGAGTTTTTTTTTTCCTTGCACAGTGACCAGGCTGAGATGTTACAATTAGCCCAAAAGGAGTGGGAGAAGTTCTGAAGGAAATCCTGTTTTATTGTGAGTGCTGAGGGGCTGGGGAGTGGAAGTTGAGCATTTCTCTGGGGCAGGTTTGCTCTTAGATCCACAGGGGTGAAGCACCTCCCATGGCCCTCCCATGCCCACAGCTCCTGCAGTCTGCCCCTCCTGGCCAGCCCAGGAGCTCTGCCAGTCCTGCTCCATCAGCCTCCAGCTCCCTGCTGGAAGCACCTCTGCCTTTGCCTCTGCCAGAGCTGGAGATGTGCCATGCTCTGCCAGCCACTGGCTGTGTCCCTGCCAAACATCCTCTCCCTGAGAAGCTGCAGGTTGCAGTAGAAATGCTGTTGTGCCTGAATCTGTGGAAATGTGTTTCCATGAGAGCTGGGGCTCACTGTGTCATGCAGCAGGACGTGATGCAGCATCTTCCTGCCCTGGAAGAGCACAGTGAGATGGCAGAGATGCTGGATGCATTATCTGTGTAAGGATTTCTCTCCTTGGCTGGCCAGGTGATAAGCTAATAACCAAATATTTGTAAAGGCTGGTGTGCCAGGTTTGCTGAGCAGTGACTGCTGTGTCTTCTGTTGTGACAGGCATCCTGTGGCCTGGAGCCCTGTTAGATCAGTGATGTTTTCCAGAGGCTTCTAGGAGAAAACATTTCTTTTGTTGCTAACGCAGAAGAGATGGTAATGATAAGTGAAGTGTTTTTCTAAGTCATTTTGCTTTGGCAGATTATTTTTCTGTTTCTCAGCTGCTGGTTTTTTTTTCCTTCTAGTGTGTGCATTTCGTATTAGAAATATTTTCCCTCTGTAAAAAAAAATGAAGTCTCCTGCAACTCACCATGTATCTCTTTGATTGTACAAAAACATCCCTTTGAGTTTCTGAACCATTTCTGCTGTAGAAAGGAAAAATGAAATTATTTGCCCAATGCCATAATACTGCCGTTTGGTTTAAGGACTTATGCTTCTTTGGCATTTTATTCTCCATTTACCAAAGGAACTCAAATTAACAGCAGCTGTGCTGGAAGATTTGCCTGCGTGGCTCACAGCTATGTCACAAATCACACCAGCTCCAAAGCAATGGAGGTGCAGAAAATCATGTTCTGAATGCCCTTTGCTAGGGCCCAGTCAGGAAACTCCATAAAAATATAGGGGTTTGAGGGACAATAATCAAAATTTTCCTTGCTTTCCCATCAGATAACTCAGAGCACAAACCAACACTGAATGTGGCCATTAAAAGAATTTTATGCCAGTTTCTTGATCATTCTCTCCATGCTCATCAGGATGCCTCTGGTGAGGGCACCCCAGGGAAAGGGTGATCTCCCAAACCCAGCAAGTGCCTGGATGCAGAGGAGGCTGCAGCTCCAGCCCTTTGGCTGATCCTCCCCTGGTGAGTAAAGATGAGTTTGCTCCATCTGAGGATCAGCTGGGAAATGGAATTGCAGAGAGGGCTGTAAAACAAGTGCCATCCTGAAGTCTGACAGCCAAGGGATGCTGAACCCACAGAGCAGGGTGTGTTTGTGCAGGGGGGCACTAGAGAGGGCAGTGCCAGGCTCAGCACAGGATTTACAGAGGGGATTGTCTTTAAGGTCTCGCTTGAATTATCAGTCTGGAACCCCTCACCCAGTCCTGCACCACACCTGCTCTTGCCTAATGTCTCAATTTCAATCTGTATTTCTTGCAGCACATTCCCTGAGGTTGTGGTTTAACTTCATAGAGAATACATAATATGGTTCATGTGACATCTTAGATCTGTGTTTTGTTCAACATGTCAGCTGTGGATAAAGTCATTACAGTGTTCTGTTCACTAATCAACCAGCAAAACAGGAAAAGAAAAGGGTAATTGTTGCAAGCTTCCTTCCTTATTTTCATTAGGATGTCAAGCTCAACTCAGGCTGGAATCTCACAGGTCTCATCCCACTGGCTTTGATAGGGACAGCATCAAGCTGATTAGTCCTCTAAATGAATCCAGTCATAGCTGCAGCATTAAAAATTCAGCAAGTAATATTTATGTCCCTGCTGTATCTTATTTGGTGGGGAGAAAACCTACAGGATTCTTTTTTAAATCCTTGCTCAACTCTCCATCTAAAAATACACATTGCTAAACCAAATTATCTTGAGGATGCAGTATTGGTTTATACTGGGAGGTTTTGAGCCACTGGTGCAAATAAATGATCTAAAATGGAAAATCCTTGCTGTCAGAGGACCTCAGATGTGGGTTTGTGCTCTGGGATGGACCAGCTGGGGATGTAACTTGTCAGTTTGTTACATGTTATATTTATTCCATGCAGAGCCCATAGTACTATAGAAAGTACTATTGACAAAAGCAAGACAAACTATGCCCTAGAACATTTCTGTAACACTGAACCCCCAGCTGTACAGACATGATCGAGCTGATGGGTGTCTGTCTGCAGCTGCTCTTCCAAGAGTAGAAGCACCTAGAAAATGTAAAATGAGCCTGAGCCTGATGCTTTACTGGGTAACAGAGGTATGAGGCTGTACAGCAAAGGGGATCTACCCTGAGCATTAAACAGGCAGAGGAGAGGCTGCTCTTTTCTCTTTTAGCCTGTTGGAGAAGCAATATAAAATCAGAGATATCCTGATCATTCCTAAGGCACTGAAGACACCTGCTGGAAATGGGAATAACTGCAGTAAGAATGTGTATGACAGAATGAATAAGGAACATTTCTGAGAAGTTTCTATTTACACAGTGCCTAAATTGCTCAGCAAATGCTACAATATTTTCCATTTGAAAGTATTATTCGAAAATATTTGAATAAATAACCTGTTAATTCCCGCTGTTCTTGTTGCCACTGAGGAATAACATTTCAGTTTCTAACACCTGCAAGTCTGCAGTCTCTGAATTCTCTTCATCCCTGATGTGTGAGGTTATGCCACAGACACATATAGACAATATGTAGCATCATGTGCTGGCCCAGAGGTCTAGGTCACGTTTCCAGCTTTAAATGGATGTAAGCTGTTTGTAGCTGGATACAAAAAAGCACACAAATCTCTTTCTATCTTTACATACCAATCTTGATTACAAACCCATTTCATACAAATCGTGTTGTTACACCCAGGACCTTTCCCAGTGGGATTCCCTTTCCTCTACCCTCCCAGAGACAATGCCCAGTCTGACTGGACAGACTGGGTCAATAGTGAAAATTACACCTATACAGGTCAGTGTTTCTTTTGCACTCTCAGCATCCCTGTGTGAGCATCATCCAGCTGCTGATGTGGGTTTTCACTTCCATCCCAGCACGTGGGCAGGGACATTCACAGAGCAGGAAGGCAGGGCTTGGTGCAGGATTTGTTCTCCCTCTTCCCCAGCCTCCAGCAAACCAGGGCTAATTCCCACTGCTTGAGTTTGCCTGCAGAGACAAGCAGGCATCTCCCAGGCAGTTACATTTAGGTATTACTTTTCCTTCCTGACAAGGCAGCTAAAAACTGCTTCCATTCTAAAGAATGGTGGTTTATTTGGGCTACATCCCAAGTTTTCCAAGCCTGGGGCCTGGCACAGGAGCTGATTATGCCTGTGCATGGGGACAGTGCTGCTCCTAAAACACAGTGAAGCAGGGTCAGCTGCTTGCAGATCCTGTGACTCAAGCTTTGGTTTGGCAAGGCAGAAAGCCTCAGCCTTTGAGAAGAACCTCCAAGTCCTTGGTTATGTGCAGCCACCAAAGGCAGACATGATCACACTCCTGACAAGTCTGAATTTCCATCCTTGTGAGGAAAATTCAACAAACTCTACACACCCCAAAATATAATCCCTGCTCTGCCCAGCCCTCCTGGTAGTGCAGAGCTGCACTGCTGGAAACCTGCTGTGAGCCTGTGGATGTGCAACTCAGGCTGTCTGGAGAGTCTCACAGTGCCAAAACCAAGGCTTTGTCCAAATCAGTTTGTCTGGCACTCATAAGGATGAGCAGAACCTGCTGAGGTCATGTTCATGTGAGGCTGGAAAACCTCATATTAGAGCAGCTATGATGATCAAAACCAAAATATTTAAAGGGAGAAATTAAATGCCCGAGATGTATTCAGGTCATTTCCAGGAAGGTAAAAAGGCAGCATACATTACAGGAGAAAAAATAGCACAACAGGTAATTTGTGTTTACAAAAGAGAAAGAGTTACATTCTCATACATATCCTGAGGGCTAAAAGAGCTGAGCTGATGCCAGGAATTTCCAGCATGGAAACTTTGCCAAGTCCACAGGAGTAGCATTTTAAAAGACACCATTCAACTCTTCTGTTTGCACCTGGACTGCAAAGAAACTGATTTAAATTTTCTCCTAGACTCCCTTATCTTTAGAGATGCCAGAGTGAGCTGATCTGTAAAAGGTCCCCTTTTTGAGAGGGATTGTGGTTTGCTCTCTGCACATTGCACATATCCAGCAAAACATTTATCTCTAACGGTTTGCTCTCTGCACATATCCAGCAAAACATTTATCTCTAATAAGCACCTATTTCTTTGGGGTCCTTCCTGACTAAAAATCCAGACAATGTCAGGCAGAAAAACACTGTGCACCTTCTTATCTTTGCAGCTAAAGGCCTGAAGGAAAAAAAGATTTGTCAACTCTGTCATTCCTTTGAGATACGTGAACACCTTAAGAAAGGACCTGTGCCAGTGCAGAGTGCATTGGACAGGAAACTAAAGAAGAGCTCAGTGGTTTTTCCCTCCTTGCTTTGTGTGTGTTTGGTGAATCTGTTCTGCATTCTGATCTCTCTGGCCTGGATCAGCTGTTTTCTCTGCTTTACAACCTGTAATCCATACCCAGTGCCACGGCAGGAGAGGGACAGGAATACAGGTGAGATGATTTGGTCACATAGACAAGATGATGCTATTTGTCTTAAATATGTGTGGTAGATGTAAGACAAGCCTTTCTGTTGTATTTTGCAAACCATTTCCCCTCCTCTCTCCTTGCTGAGACCCAGCTGTGAGATGCTTTGTGTCAAAGATCCCAAAATAAGAGATACAAAAAGCACTTATTCCAGAAGCTCAAAATACTCCCCTGATTCATCTTTTCAGTTCACTTACACTATTATATCTCCTTTTTTTTTATGCTTGTATTTACAACATGGGAATTGAAAAGCACTGGACCTGTAGGCAGTAACAGCTCAAATACCACATTGAGAAGCAGATTTATTGATCAGTCAGGAACAGTCCACAGTGCCAAGGTGAGGCATGTGATTGGGAGAGCAGAACCACATATCTAAAGAAGACATGACTGTCCTCATTTCAACTCACTGACACTCAGTGCAGGTCACTGGTGGGCAGCCTGGTTCTGCAATAAACCTGGAACCACCTTTAATTCTGTCAGAGCAGATCACTTGTACCCAGCAAATTTCCTTTCAAAACACCAAATTAGCATGACAGAAAAAAACTCAAATCAATGGCAAAACTCCAAAATATCTTTAATAAGTTTCAAAAAACCTCACATACCCTAAGGCTAGCCCTTTGCTTCTCTAAACACAGTTTGTTTGTACAGATTTCCCCAAAATAACTTTGGTGTTGGGATGTCAGCCATGCTCCTGCCTCATGCCTCTTAGGACTGAGATGAAATCCTTAAGAAAGACTTTGCAAGACTTTTCAAGGCCAAAGAAGCCAAGCACACAGTAATTTTCCAAGCACGACATAATGCTTGACTAGGAGAGTTTGCAAAATTTATTACCTTAAATTGAAACAAATAAAAATAAACCAGTAGGTCCCATTTACCCAAGACAGTCATAAAACCTGATGTATTGGAGGTGATAAGCCTTTTACTAACCTTTGTGTTAAACCTTTTACTGTCCTTTCTGTTATCTGCTTTTATTGACCATCCTGGCTCTTCAGATTGCCTCACTTGCAATTCCTTAGTCTGGCAACAGCTCAGATCAGTTTTCATTTTCTCTTTATACTCTCAGTAGAAGGGGCAAATAATTACTCACCCACTCTCCAAATAAATGGCTTCATTGTCCTGAAGCTGAGCTGAATTTTCTAGAACTGAAGTGCTGCAAGAAGAACAGAGTTTGCTCTGATTCCAGGAGCAGATAGAGCCCATTAAGTTCCCATTTGGTGAAATATCCCACAGCACACTTAGCTCTGGAGCACAAGGGGACTGTTGGTCTCAGTAAAACACAGACAATCTACTGGCGATGTGTGGGCAGTTCACTTCCCAACAGACTGCAGCACTAAATCTTTTTAAAGCTATTTTTTTACAAGTGCTCTTGTACATCTGCAGCCAGACCTATTTCAGGAGCTCAGCATCCAGTCCTCATCTCACACTGGCTTCTCATACTCTGTGCCCCATTGCATGTTCTTTCCGTAACCCAGGGATGACTGAGAATGGACAGGAAAATACAGCTGTATGAAGGCTTTTCCTGAGCCAGTTCAGAGGAGCACATAAAGGTAGAACTGTCTCTGAAGGAAACAGGGTTTTACCTTGAAGAGTCTCTGTGGAGAAACTGAAAAAAGCCTTTTACCAAAGGATGTTTGTGCTCTGAATGGTCTGGTTGTCTGACAGCAAATGGAATGAGGTGGAGAGATGGGAGCCAAAACCCCAGTGCCACTGCAGCACAGCAGCTCTGGCTTTTGCAAGATGTTTCTTATCAGACAGAGCATTTCAAGGGTGCCTCGAAGTGAGCTAAGCACTTCAAGAGAAACCACAATTCTGTCTGCATGCACAAGTTCTACTGTAGTGGTGTAAATAAAATTAAAAAACCACACCCCCATCCTAGTCTGGATGCATCTCTAAAGCAATGAGGATATTTATATTTATACAGTATATTCTGAGAAGGACAGTGGAATCATTTGTTTCAGGAAAAATGACTTCTATCAGTGTATAATTGTGTTCACTCCCTGGGCTATATTATATTACTGTAACTGCGTGAGTAAAAGAAAAATTCCACTTCTAAATGACATTATTATGCTGATTTCAACCCCATACACAGCCCAGGTACTCACTTCAGGGAGTGTGTCACTCCTGTGTGGCTCCATTTCCTGCTTCCTCACAGTAGCCCTGCAAGGTTACATCTTCACAGCAACATATTTTTTGACTGTTCTCTGGCTCTCCTGCTCACACACCATACCCAGGAAGTTAAAACCTGCTTCCCCAGTTGCTACAGGTTAGTCATAAATGTGGAAACTGTTCTTGGGTACTCCAGAGGAATTCTAGCCCCTATATCCTTGTGGTCTATCCCAGCAGCTGCGAGGGCAGCTTTGTGATTCACTTTTTAAGAGTGAAGTCCAGTTGAGCTACTTGCAGACTGGAAAAATGCTCAGAGAAAATACTGAAGGAGGGGGATTAAGCTTTCAAAACAGAATTTCAACTCTGTTCTTCCACGGACATTACACGGTGTACTCCAAAAAGCAGTTTTTCACCCAGGCTCTTGGCCAGGACCTGTCAGAATACCAAATCTGTGTTTTCTTTATCCCTCTGTTTCTAGTGACTTGTGTGCTGCCCCAGTAGAGTACAAATCTTTCTCTGTCAGGCCCGTTTCAGGAAGAAAAGGAGCCTGTGTTAGCAAGCTCAGGTTCCTTGGGGCAGGAACAAATCCATTCTGGTACTGAGACCTTGAGCACACACACTAAAGGGCCTGTTGACCCAGCTACTGCTCCAGCCTCTCCCAAAGCCTGGGGGACAGCTAAGCTCCACATCAAACAGCTCCAGGGCTTTGCAGCTCCCTCATCAAGGCAACCTGAAATTAGCACAGTTTAATTTGTCAGGTTGAAAGCTGCACTGGTTCAGGAGCAGCTTCATGGGCAATTCCACAATATCTGAGAAGACACCAAGTGAAAAACTAACTGGAGGCAGTTATTGATTCAGCCCTTAATTAAGTGATATGATGCCCCAATACCATTGGGATAAAGTATGGATCAAGCCTGAACTTAGGGCTTGTTCTAAAGGACAGATTAAATCTTGAACTAGGGTCTTGCAAAGCTCCTGATTTTCCTCTCTGCCAGCTCACTTTTCAGTTCTGGGGTGCTAGTTGGAATGCCAGCCCTTTCCACATTTACCATGGACTGAAATTTGCAGCTGTGTGAGATGTTTTGGGCAGTTGTGGGTGGGTGGGACCCACAACAGCCATCTCTGATGTGCTGTGCTCCAAAACAGCTCTGAGGGCTGAGCAATGTTGATCCAGAAGTTTCCCTATACAATCTGTGTTAATACTTCAATATTTTGGAGCAGGACCACTGGGACTAAGTTTGATCATATCAGGATGCATTTATGGAAAGTTTCTTAGCTAATGGCTAAGAGATGTTTGCTAGTTACAGACTATGAGAATACAGGGAGTTGTTTAAAGGTGTCCAGAACAGACAGGGCAGGTGTGGTTTGCACTGAAAGTCCTGAAATGCCTCAGTGGGGGTTAGAAAAAGCCAGTAAGTATTCATGCAGTACACCAGCATGTTCCTAAATCTCAACTTTTTTAAAATAAAGTAGTAAGTCCCTTGACTACAGTCCTGATAAAAATAATGCCAGCAATGTGAGCAGAATGTAATCAAGGCAGAGATGGCAAAGGGATGTCAGGAAGAACAGCTCTGAAGAACATGAACTGCACCAGCCAACACCCAGCAATGGCTCTGGTGCCCACATTTTAATTAAACCCTCTTTTAATGGGGGGAAAAGAAAAGGAAAAAAGAAAAAGTGTGATGGATGGGAATATTTTTGTGACAATTTCATTTGTCTACCAAGGTAGAGGTAGACAAATGAACCTCTCAGGGAGAGGTTCTACTTGATATAACGATCCTAATTAAAGGCATCCCCACAGAAGTCCACAGAGCCCAAGGACAAATGAAAGAGATTAACATTCAGAGAGTTCTCCAGACTCCAGGGAGGCACTGTCCTGCTTCAGCACTTTGTGTTTTCCTTTGACTCTACAATCAGAATTTGGGACCCTTTGGGAGAGCACTGCTACCTTTTATTCCCCTAACTAGACCCTGATGATTGCTGTTCTCAACCAGTAATGCAGTCATATCTATCAAGCGTTTATTAACTCTTCATAAACCAATAAATGTTCTCCTCACATAATGTGATTTCAGTGTTTTATCCCCTGTGTGGGTCTGTAGTTGCAATGCTTGCATTTCTTGAGGAAGCAGCATCCTGGTTGTGCTTCAGTGGAAGGTGGTGGCCACTGTCCTGACTTGACCAGCCTGGGGCAGAGCCGTGCTGGGCGAGCCTCTGGCACTTGTGGGAATCCTCTGGCTGCCCCTCCTGGAGGCTGGCAGAGCACAAGCACCCGTCTGCTTTTCCCCAGGTTTTGGCTCCGGTGTTGAGCTCACGGGTGGGGCAATCAGGGCAGTGATCAGGGCTGGGACAGCTGAGCTCAGAATGGAAACAGCACTTGCAGATGGGATGGGAGAACAAGGGGGTTTCTTATGCTACAGCCAGCTCGAGCACTAAACATTTCGTAAGCAAGGAGCCCAGCCCAGCTGCCAGCACACCTTATAAAGCTGGGCTCAGGCAGCCCCTGCTGAGATGGCTCTGGGTGACCTCTCTCAGAGCTGCTACAGGGAATCTCTTCAAGCTCCCTCTTAGGGTCTTTCAAGGAGACATGGCACAAACTGGAATTATGATTTTTCTACTCGTAAGCTTACTACTGCTGGATCAGACCATCAGCCAGGCTTCCAAATTCAAAGCCAGGAAGCACAGCAAACGTAGAGTGAAAGGTACTGGGTCTGAACTGGGAGGAGGGATAGAACCTTATAGACTGTGCAAATTCACTGTGTACTTTAAACAGCACTGCATGAACCAGAAACTAACATTACACAAATGTTTATTTAGAAAGGGCACTTGAGTCTATATTATATATGTCTTTTAAATAATTTTTATGTGAGTTAGCAAAGCCACAAATAAGGTGCCAGAATGAATTATGAAAATAGAGCTGTATAACAGCTGCAAATATATTGCTCTGTTCTGGCTGTTCATCTCTGTCAACTTTATTTAGCACTCACAGGTACAGCTGAGAGAGGACTCTGGCTGATCATTCCTAGTTATGTAGCTATATTGACTAAGATCAGAAAAATGGAAATTTGTATATATGGGGAAACAAGCAAAAGTATTCAGGCTGCAAGGATTATTGTTCAGATTTTTGTACCATTTCCTAATTTTAACAGATTGCATGTCCACTGTCTGCTGCTTGTGTACTCTTTGTGGAATATTACTCCACTTGTATGAAAAACACTGTGAAATGGCAAGTCAAACTAATTAGCAGGTCAACATCAATGAATTAGCAGATTCTAAAGCATCAGTTCCCACAGCAAAGCTTAAGAGTAAATACAAAACCACAGAATCTTCTTTAGAAATGTCTGTGTATTTAATTTAAAGATGTATTTCTAATAAAAGCAGGTATGATGGAGGCTCACTGATGGCAAGTATTGGAACTCCTATTTAATTTTTTTAACATGTGGCTTTGATAAAGTCATTGTGCAAGAAGATTGAGCTGCTCTGGAGCCACACAATTGTAGACACTTCTTCCCCTTTGGGATCTCGAGGGTTTTAAGCTTAGGTGTCCTAAGGACAGGCTGCTTATACATTTTTTGTGCCAGCACAGAGTAGCACTGATTGGAAAACAGAGAATTCTGCCTTGGGGAAGCAGGGAGCCCTGAAAAATGTTATGGTGATTTAAAAAAAAAAAAAAAAAAAAAAAGGACATGAAAATGGAGTTATGGGCAAATTATCTTATTTTCTTGTCCCATCATATTCTTGGTGCTTTTTTAAGTGCTACAAAATGCTGATTCAGAGTGATTTTGTGTGACACAAGTCCCCAGGCCCTCTCTGTACTGAGGGACCACGGAAGGCTAATCCTGGGAAGTAGAGATTGCAGCTCAGCAAGCACACCTGCAACATTCAGACTCTTTATTTGTTGTTCCTCCCTGTGCTAAAGCAAGAATTGTGTGAAAATTTCATGCTCACAGAAATAACATTTCTTTGAAGAAACACAACTTGTGTCCTGTTATTTTTTGTATGTCATGTCCATGCATCAGAGTGTAGTTTCAAAAGAAAAAAGGACATTTTCTGGAAATTAGATACCAGCTCACCAAATAATGATTAGCTGCAACAATCCATGATTTTCAAACTGTTTTTAGGACAATATCCATGATAAAATAGCAGAAGGAAAGGTAAAGGTGGGTTCCTCATGTTTTTTATAGGAATCCTAGAGGCATGTTTTCATTGAGCACAAATCTTTTAAAATAATCAAAATGCATCTCAGCAATGCATCTCAAAATGCAAACCATGATATTTTGAAATAGCTTTTAACATGTAATTTTCTTTTCACTGTGTGCATATTTGTTCATTTCTATATATTCTTTTTGTATAAGAAAAAGATGACCTGAAGACCCAGATTGACAAACTGTGGCGAGAAGTAAATGCTCTGAAGGAAATACAAGCACTCCAGACAGGTAAAGCAGCTTATGCTGGTCAGTGGCTTCCAAAAGTTCTCACTGCCTCTCTTCTTCACTTCCACCCCTCTCTTTAATGGGATTTTATGACTGAGGAGTCCAGCTCCATGGTGTGCCATAGCTTTACCAGACAAATGTTGAAGGAAGCATTCAAGTAAAATCAGGTCTCAGCTACTGGGGAATGAGTGGTGATTCTTCACTGAGAGCAATAACTGCTTTTGTCTTTGCACAACTTCAAGCTCTGAGCTCTGTGTCATCAAAGGCAGCACAGTGAGGGTTCCTGGGTCTGAGTTTAGGTGGTCAGCAAGTTCAGTGCCCAGCTTTGATATGAACATATATTCAAATGTGAATGTTGCCATAAAACTTCAAAGTGATATCCACTGGGAGTTCAGAAATATTCAGGACCAACGTGCAGAGTCCTTTAAGTATTTCAATAACCAGATGGAAATTTCCAGACAAAATAAGAAGGATAAATACACATGCACCTACTAGACAGTTGTGCTTTTTCACAGCTGTTGACACAAAACCTGGCATTTAAACATGTACAAGAGGACATTACAGAGGAAATTACATCATTCTCATGAAACAGAATGTATTTTCCTTAGGGATGGTAATATCTGGGTTGTTCAGTTTTATGTCTTGGGTTACACAGAGCTTTTGGGGCTTTACAAAATATTTTTATTTCAAATGTCTTATAAGAAGGCTTTAGAAGTTTCTTAAAAGAGGGAGCCTGTTCTAGACAAGTAACTCTTGTTTAAAAGTAATTCTTGTGTTGCTTCCAGAAGGAGCTTGAGAGGAAGCATGCAGTGGCTTAGAAATGAAACCAGAACTGGGAGACTTTCTCTCCTCAAAACTTATTTTGAGCTTTAGTCTAAATTTATAACCCACACTGTGCAACTGGAATCCAAATCTGGCAAAAGGACACCTATCACCCCCCTAGCTCTGACTGTCTTTGTTAATGTCCTTGTAACAACTGAAAAGCTCCATTTTTAGCTTATGGACATTTCCAAGACACACCATAAAAATCTGATTTCTTCTTTTGCTTGAACTTCCTGGGCCTCCTTTCTACACAGAGTGAAATGTGAAATGCTGCCACACACCATTTTGCAGCACATACTCCTTCCCTAAAGACATCCAGACCTTATCATTGCTGCAGCATTGCTGAAGTCTCTCTGATCTTTCCCATAAATAGCAATTTGTTAAAGAGTTCCACATTTAATAAATAGGTGCATTACTTAGGCCATTGAAAGGGTTAAAAATTGAAGGTTAAACCCTAACAGAAAATTATGAATCTGAAAATGCAGCTAAGGAATACAGTGAATACTACAGCTGGAAATACTAAAAGTTGAGACATAGGATGTGGTCCAAAATGACTTTGATAGCCTATTGATCAGAGACATTATTATTTTTTTACAAGAACAGGTGACAGGAATTAAAAACAGATTATAGAAAACACCAAGACAGAAGATGTAAATAAGTACAAGATGAGCTTAAGCAATAAATGAAATAATCTGCAAGTAATAACATGCAGGATTCTAAAAATAATTGCTACAGGAGTCTATTCCAGGCTTTGGTACCTTCCTCAGCTCAGAAGAAACACTCCACCAGGGAGGGTTCATCTTGCCATCATTATTTTTCTTGGAAGAATCAGTTTTTCACTAATCTGCATTAGGAGATCTGGAAGGCAAAGTTTAAGGATTCCCTCCTGTGTTCCTGCCCCCAGGGACCTCAGGTTTGCAGGACCCCTGCAGCAGCTCTGCAAGGAAATTCCAGTGACAGAGCAGCTGCCAAATTAACCCTCTGGTCCGTTCGGACTTTACATCAAGACTTCCCCAGCAGAAGGAAAAGCAAACAGATTTATAAATTCAAATGGTTAGAAGATTGGGTCAAGACTGTCCTGTAAGCTCAGTAGTAAGTGTGCACTTTTTTAATGCAGTTATAGGTTTAAGTCACTTTACCTCATTTGGAGTTAGAGTTTGAAAAGGGAGACTTTGCTGGAAAGAAAATAAATTAATTCCAAGGCAGGTGAATATGCAATTTTCTACAAGTAGAATTACACTTTTAGTAATCATTCAGAGATTTGTATTATGAATTTCAAATCAATATTTTCCTGGTGAGCAGGACACATTTAATACAGCACATTTCTGTCCTGCCTTTGCTTGCTGGAAACTGAGCTTAGATAAGACGTGAAAATTTACTTTTCTTAAATATCACCAATATTAAAAGGCATTTAGATCTGTCTCTACTATAAAGCCAAATACAGATTTCCTGATAACCAGCTTACATCTGGCAACAAAACAAACTTCATCCATTCCATCATTTCAGGACTGCTGAAATAAGGTAGGAAACATAAAAGCAGCACTATTTGGTAAAAGGAGCACTGAGAACAGGCCTGGGTTATATTTCAGCAGTCTGCTCCCCTGTGGCTGCACACAGGGTCCTACATGAACTGGAGCACCAGCAGGTAAGCCTGACCTTACTCCAAATTTCAGGCCCACCTTGAGTCAAAAGCCTTTCACTTGCTGAAGGATTTGTCTGCTCAAGTTTCAAGGTGCTTTTGGAAAATTATCATTTGCAGAAGCATTACTGAAAGCTGAGGCCCACGCTTGTGCTGACCGTGCAAAATCCTGTCTGTTCACAGTGTGTCTTCGCGGCACCAAGGCCCACAAGAAGTGCTACCTCATGTCAGAAGGCACCAAGCACTTCCACGAGGCCAATGAGGACTGCATAGCCAAGGGGGGGACCTTGGCTATCCCAAGGAACAGCGAGGAGACCAACATCCTTCGAGATTACGGCAAGAAAAGCGTGCCCAGCGCGTCCGAGTTTTGGCTGGGTATCACCGACATGGTCAACGAAGGGAGGTTTGTGGATGTCAATGGCATGGCTCTGCAGTACTCCAACTGGGACCGTGCCCAGCCCAACGGGGGCAAGAGGGAAAACTGTGTCTTCCTGTCCCAGTCAGCCCAGGGCAAGTGGGTGGATGAAGTCTGCCGCACTGCCAAGAGATACGTTTGTGAATTCCTGATCCCATAATTACACACAAAAGACCACTGCCATGTTTTGGGTTATCAACACACATTTTTGCTTAGTAACCCCTCCCACTTACAGAGTGGTGAGTTAAAACTATCCTTCTCCTGCCTTGAACTCACTCTTTCCTGAAATACAAGTTTTCTCTGTTAATTTATTTTCTATTCATATGCTAAAAATGTTTAGTGAGTACTCTCATTATGTACAGGATATATATTATGTTTTGGCCTATATTGTGTCATATTTTGACACATTACTTCAGCCTGACCTTGGGTTACTGGATTTCACCTCCTATTTCTATACTTTAATTAGAAAATACTGCTGCTTTACAGTATGAGCAGAAGGGATCCTCTCTGTTCCAAAGTTTAAGAGGGACTTCGGGATTATGTGAGCTCCTGTGAAAAACAACAATAATCCTTTACAGAGTCTAACTGAAATAATCTGTGGGCAAGAGTTTTACCTATGGGTTAAGAATGCTGAATGAAACAGAAAAATCTGTGTTAATTATTTAACTACATGCAGTTCACAGTGATACACTGCTAGAAAAAGGGGGAGTAGCACTTTTAAAACATCAGTTAGTCTAGACATGTTTGCCTCTAAATGTCTCAATTATGGTTAAATATTAGATGTCATTTGGAACATTCCCATAGAAGAAAGCAGCCTGGGACTGGATCACGCTCTGCTGTGTGAAGCCTTGCTAAGCCTTGTCTCCTGCAGGCTCAGACAGGCTCTGCCATTCACAGGGAGCTCTGGAAAGCTCCGGGAGAGAAACAGGAGATCCTTTCTGGTACAGCATTCCCTCCTCTCCCATGGGAAGGGCAGCACACCCCAGGGGAACAGCAGAGTGTGGCCAGACCACATACAAATATTCCAATTTAACACCTGGCATTTGAAAATTAAGTAAAATGTGTTGGCTGTTTTGGTGTTCAGAACTTCACAATAGAGATTTGCCTTCATGTCATAAATAGCAGTTTCTCTTTCTTTTAAATATTTAAATATATTGCTGCTTGGAGGATAATTGCTGTTTCTTATCTATTAAGCCTGCAAGATTTTGTTAAAATATGCAATAAATCTTCAATTACCATTATTTAATTGTTGTAGTATTTTTGACAGCTTATGCACCCATGTGAAGGCCATTCTTTCCTAGGACTTTTCTTGAGGATTCAAGAAGGGTACTTTTTTGTACTATTGTACTTACAGGCCACAGGATAAAATTTGGATCCCTGCTGTATAATACAGCCCAAAAGCTCTATAAGATCTAACTACTCCAGGCATCTGCAATGTGTAGTGTTTAAATTAATTTTCCATCATTTAATGTATTTGTAAATAACCTGATTCTGAATTCTCTCATTTACTCCTGAGTTGAAATAGAGCAGCAAAAAGAGCCCAAATATATGCAATTTTCTTTCAAAATCTACCAGCATTTGCTATGGTTGGGGTAAAAAAATTTGTACATGATTAAAAGTCTGTATGGCTGCTTAACCTCTGATTTGTCTGAAGTAAGTCAGTATCTCAGCACATCCCTACAGCTACAGTCAAACTGAAAATTTACCACAAATTCCACACCTTATGTGACTGGCACAGGACTACATTTTCAGGGGTTATTTTGCTGGTGTACTCATTATAACAAATGTGAGCCATTTCATGGACATTCTCTACAAGGTATAAAATTATCAGATAAAAATCTCATTTTTAAAAAAACCACTTTCTGGGTGATCCTGTACGAAAACATTTATCATCTTGAGACTGGCAATAAAAACAACCCTGTGACAGTGAATGGTTCTTGTGGAGAATCCAGCTGAGTTTTTGGGATCAGCCCTCATTATTACATTGCAGAATCGTGGAATGCACATGGAACTCTTGAGATCAGAGACAGGTAACAAAGAAACCATCTTCAGCTTCCCTTTCTATCCTCTGCTGTAGAGACACTGTGATTAAGGGAAGACAACAAGCTCATAGAAATTTTATAAGCATATAAACCTTCTCAGAATTTTACCTGCACAGAATTATATTTTTATATATTAAAAAATTAAATATATTTGCCAATATATGGTAATTAAGTAGCATCCACTGGATCTTGCTAACATACCAGGGGCAGTAGAAGACTTGATGTATTCCTTGCCCACCAGAGATAAGTTTTGCTGCCTTTTTTCAAAATTTTAAATCCAGATTTTTCAGTCTTCATTAGATGCCCTATGAAACTCGAAATTCTGCTAGTGTTAAAATAAAATCAGACAGTTTCAGAATGTCAGAACTGTACCTGCTCCCATGTGTGCATATGCAGCTGCTCAGTAATGTTAATGACTACAGCCTAAGCCCACGAGGACACTTCTAGGAAGAGTTAATGAAGAAGTTGCTAATAGCACCCTACCTGAGCAGTGCATACCACAGATCACTACACCTCAACCTGGACTCTGATGGTTTGCCAGACACCACCAAGCAGACTGCAAAATGGTCTCTCCCCTTTCAAAAAATCAATGCTATGCATATGACCAAACAATCAAGGCAAAATAAACAGATATGTTACTATGAATAATAAAAATATAATAACCTCACATGAAACACATTAAGCAATGAGGTACAAAATACTCCATTTCCACAATGGTAATCAGCATTTTGCTCAGGATAGTAGGTGGCCCTTGGTTTTCAGAAAGGTTGAGAAGTACTCTAAGCCCAACAGAAAAGCTTTTTCTAGCTATAAGCAATTTATTGGTTGGCTGGTCCATGTTATAACTGTTTACTAAGGAATACATTAAGCACTCTGTAACCTTTAACAAATTATTTATAAGTGCTAATTAATGAAACCCATCCTTTTGTTAGCATGCTGTCAGCATGATTAATCTGTTCTTAGTGTCCTGAAAGACAGATGCCCCCAATAGTCTCATCTGGCTTTCTTGGCAAGTGGGAATAAGTAGGAGTGAGTAAACAAGGTTACATAGGAAACACTGATTAGAAGGAAATTATTACCATATGAATGGGGTAATTCTGATGAAATATTGATGGAAGGTGATCAGAATAGAATGTTCTGGAGACTCCACCAGGTTTCTTTCCCAGGCACTGAGTTTGTAGTGTTGCATTGAAAGAAGAGAAAAAGGCCTTTGGTGAATAGGCAGGGAAATGTCAAGCTTTACTCAAGGTACAGATGTTCTTTACTCAATGTCATCTGTACTCAAGGTACAGATGTTCTTCATTATGCAGGGTACAAAACCTGGGAGAAAGAAGCTCATTAGTAGAGCTGGGTGAAGAATGGGTTGTCTGGTTTTGTGGTCATACCAAAAAAATAGGAAAGAAAATTGATCACAAGTTTCCCTTAGCTTCCACGTCAATCAGATAGTATTAAAAGGTAATTTTAATACCTTTATTTTTTTGTCATGATGCAACAAACTTCACTGCAGTGAAGAACCCCTGCTTCTCTTACCTCTGCTTCTTGCCACCACCCTGCTTGGCAGAGTATTTACACTCACAGGCAGCTCTACTTCCCTCTTGTGTTAGGAAACAGGGCTGGGTCCTCATTCTTCTGTAGATCAAGACACAGCTGACTTTTATTGAGGAAAAATTAAATAGTGCCTTACCAAGCTCATCTCCCAGAGGGATGACACTTGACGTTAGGAGCTAATGAATCATGTGAAAAACATTCAGGAATATGATCTTTAGCTGAGAGGGCTGAGATCTGCTTTTTAATACTCTTACGTGCTACATTTGAGTATTCCAAGTACTCCCTGAATATTGCATCAGAGGATCCCCATTAGAGGATTGTGTGTAGCTTTGGGCTACAAAAGTGTGTGTTTGGAGATATTTATTAATATACTTTGGGAGTTTCTTGTTACCATCAAAGACAGAATAATTGTGAAGAGTTTTATGATTTTGATCAAAGAGTTAAAAGGCTGGATTCTCTCCATCTATGGAAAAGGGGTCCAGCATAGAAATGTTTGTGCCAAGAAAAGCAATTTAGAAATGAGTAATGAGAGCACATTGTTAACCATTACTCTTAAAAGATCTATTTTTCATTTTAAAAGGCTGCACAAGCACAGACTATTTTTGGAAGTAACTCTCCCTTTGGACACTCTTTAAACCCAGAGAATATTCAGTAAGGAAAGGTCAACACCTTAAATCAAACATTGTGTGCAGTCAAAGCAAGACTTTCAAGGGAATTCAAGACCAGGTTTTAAGGAGTATATTCACACCCAAGACCCAAGGTCCACAGTGTTCAACACTCAATAATTAAGCCCTTTTGAAAGTCCAGCTACTTGGTGCCAACAGGATATTCTAGGCATTGGAAATTTTTTTCTCTGATAGAGACATACCAATGCACTGTGTTTTCCAGGTCATCATGTACCAGCTGACATGAAGTCCAATGCAGCCATTAATTTGCACTTCCATAAATGCTTTTTTTTTTCTTTTTAGATCATCTTTAAATTAAGTTAGTAGATTAGGCAACTGTGACTGGGTTTTTTGCTACTGAATTACAGGATCAGTAAATATGAGGAATGTAAATGACTGTAGTGGTCAGCCTCTTACCAAATTCAAATTGATTTTGAGGCAGAACAAAAATTAGCTGGAGGTCCATAAAATAGGCCACTGAATTGTAAGTAACATGCATAGGGGAAGAATTCCCACAGTCTTACCAAGGAAACAAAGTTCTGACTGCAAACCAGATGTGATGTGCTTTATTGGCATCACAGAGATTCAGACAGAGATGGAAAGAAAAGCAAGATCAACAGATAATTGTGCACAGTGATCCAAAGGGAAACAAGAGGGTCTAGAATGACCTATGGTACTTGATGCAAAAGCATTACTTAAATTATTTGAAAATACAAGGTGGATTCAAATCCCTTACAAGTGAAATGTCACTATGTCAATTGCTAATAGCAAAATCAGAATCAGGTCAAGATTTTTCAGAGTATTTAAAAATAAGTTTACTGCAGTCCATACTGCACTAACTTCTCTGACTTTAATAAGTCTTGCTTTCCTTGACATAATTCAGCAGCTAGCCCATGGAAAAATAAAAACACCACCAAAGTATTTTTGCAGAATTTAACAGAAATATTGTTTTTCTTTGTAGTAGTAAAGAAAATTCACTAGGATGCTACCAATTCACCAGGATATGGAGCTGACAAGCACATCCCATGCTATGTTACCTGATTTTGTCTCAAGACTGCTCCAGCCTCAGACTTGACAGGGTTTTGTGTTGTCAGTGGGTAGTGAAGCCAAACTCTGAACACACAGCTGAGGCTGCTGTGACACTACTGCCCAACTGCAAGCTGCACTCGTGAAAGCAGATGGAAAGCAGAAAATGGTCTCAGATAAACCCTGACAGCTCTTCTCAATAGTTACATGAAAACTTGTGGTAGTCTTAAGTCTGGTTGTGTTAATTGGTAACCCTAAGTGCATTAGGGTGTTTGAGAGGAGGGGAGAAATTCTGATAATATACAACAAATATTATGACATTTCTCTGTTGTCATTTCTTTATTACTTGGTGGGTTTGTAAATGAAGTTGTATGGTTTTTTTCCCTGAATATGTTCCTTTGTACTGTAAACTACCATCTTCAAAGAGAAATGTGTCATAAAGCAAAGCATTCTGCACTGTAGGCTGGGCACCTGCTGAAGGGATTTTGAAAATCAAAATGGATGAAAATGGTTTGTTAAAGAATTGAAATACAGAGGGCAGAGACAGGGTGCTGTCAGACTGCTTCTAGTCCTCAGGGTCCACATTCTCAAAACAATTTTGCCATGTATGAGATAACTCCTGCAGGAGGGTTTCCAAAGTGTCTAAAGTGTTAAAAAAAAAAATTACAAACAAGATACAAGAGGATCCAAGAGCCCAGGATATGCCAATTCAGTGCTTGCTGACAGTGAAAGGTGAACTGAGGTGAACCCAGGAAATGTCTGAGACCTTGCCTGCTGCTACAGGAACTCCAATGCAGAAAACTTCCTAAGCTTCAACTGCACTTGGAGAAGCAAAGCAGCAGCAGGATGGAAAGTCAGGGCAGTGGCTCTGAGACATCAGCAGAGACTCCAAAGAGGGTCTAAGGGCATTGAACTGTGGTCAGAAATGCCCCATTATCTGCTGAGGCAGAGCAGACAGTGAGGTGAGCACTAGCCCAAGGTACTCCTTCTCCTGGGCCACAGCCTGCTTTTCACAGCTTCCAACCCAGCAGCACCCCAAACCAGAAACCACCCTTAGACCTTGGCTGAATCGCCCAAATCCAGGAACAAACCCCAAAACCAGACGCACCCCACACCCAGCAGCACCCCCATCTGGCACACAGAAACACCCCCAAACTATGACGTTTCCCCTCTAATTGGCAGCATCCACCACACTCAAGCACATCCCCAAAACCTGTTGGCAATCTCCTAACCCCTAAACACCCTCAAGCCCAGGGACACGTCTTAACAGTCCTGCACAAACCACGAGACATCCCTGAACCGGGCACCTTCCCCCAGGCCAGGGCGCACCCCAGAGCTGGCAGCACTGCCCAGCAGCCCGAGGCTGTGCCACGTCCCCCAGCCAGGCTCCCCAGTCCAGCCAGGACAGGGAAGGCACAGTCAGCCCCAGGGAAGGAGAGAATCCACTGGTGCCATGTCCTAGTGCTGACCTCGAGAAAGGCACAGGAGGATGGCTGGCAAAGGAGAGTGGGATCACCCAGTGCAGATGAGAAGACTTTATTGTGCTGGGTGAGAGGGGCCCAGCCCTGGGGCTGGCACACGGCTGCTCCTGGGGTAGATTTCTGGACGGCTATAGGGCTTCTTCTCCCGCCGCTGCTGCCGCAGGACGTGCCGGGCGCGTATGGGCCCAAAGCAGGAGCAGCTCTCCCTCATGGCCCTGGAGCAAGGGGAGCGTCCCCAGGCAGGGTCCTGCTGCACCATTGCCAAATGGCCAGGACGCTGCAGCGCTCGGAGAGCCTCTGCCCATGCAGAGGGAGCAGCAGGACACAGGCGAGGCCTCAGAGCCCCTGCAATGGCCTTGTCCCTCAGCAGCCCCGGGCAAGCTCCTTCCTCAGCAGCCCCTGCAGCTCTGCAGGTCACGCTGACACCCAGCATCCTCCTAACGCTGCCTCGGGTAATGATGTCACAGCGGCTGCTGTGACATCGCCACTGCCCCTCTGTGTGCGCACAGTGCCCCCAGTTTGGGACACTGCTGCGCTTCGATTTTATTGATTCCTTGGTAAGTGGTTCGTTCTGTTGTACCCTCATGTTCTCCCCGAGTTGGTTTACCCCTGGGTTTTACCTTCCCTCAAAACTGCCCCTCAACAAAGGACATTCCCCAGCCATTGTTCCAGCTCTTTCCCTGTCTGTCAAGGCAACCAACCTCTTTTGCTCCCAAATCTTCTCTGCCATTCTCACCTTGGGCCAATCCCTGACTACACCATCCCTTTGCAACGCCCTTACTCCTGGAAGCCTCTTTGGCCCACGTGAGCCATCCTCTCCACCCTCCTACCCCAAGTGGCCCCAGACCCTTGATGTAATCCCCTCACTCCTCCCCTGAGGATTCCCTTTTGGTTTGCTGTTTGTATCCATCCCCTCTATAAAACTGTGCCTGTACCGGGAGCGCCGGCCCCGCGATCCCCGCCCCGCCTGAGGACTGCCCAGAGGGTGCTGCCCGGAGCCGAGCAGGCTGTGCCCCAGGCCCGGAGCCCTGAAGCGTGCCGTGCCCCGCCCCAGCCCAGGCTCGGAGCCGCGCAGGCCGTGCCCAGGGGCGGCACCCCGAAGCGGCCCGTGCCCCAGGGCCCGGGACGCCGCCCGGGCCGGCAGCAGCAGCCGCAGTACCCGGCAGCAGCACAGCGCGGCAGCGCCGCCTCTGAGACAGCCGAAGCTTCGGCCGTAGGGGACTCGCTCAGAAAAAACTCGGCAAAAACGCAGCGCAGGTTCTTTAATTACCACAGAGGATCTTTTCTTCTTGCAGTTTCAAGCGGGTTGTGTTGTTAATGTGTATGTACAAAAGTTATATTTGTACTTTCAAACTCGATGGATCTAAGAACCCTTGACTATTTTAAACCCACATATATAACAATGTATGAGGAGCTATTTTGAAATAAATTTATATGTAAATATATACATAAAAATAGAAACTTTAGTTGGTTTTGGTTTTTTTTTACACTTTTCCCTCCTATGAACTCTCAGGCATTTTGGGGCTACAACCTCCCTTTTTTGATAAACTGCATGACAGCCCTTTCTCTCACCTGCTCCTCCACCCTCTCATTCCCTCCCACTGACATAGGGGTGCCCTCAATGCCCTCATTAGGGAAGGCTTCAAAACACAGGAAAATTACTTCACTAATTCCTTAGTGCAGGAGAATGTTAAAAGCTCACATATGCTCCAAAATGCAATTGCACTTATGCAAGGCCCCAGGAAAGCTCTTCCTCATGAAAACCCTGATCAAAAATTGCTTGAGGTCAGATGAATATTCTTGGACGTACTGGTGCTATTTTTTACGCTGTTCTTTAGACTGGTGCTTTGTATGTATGTACGTATGGCTAAACCCACTTTTTGCTTCTACTTCACAGAAGAGGCCTTGTTTTTTGAACAGAAACTAGGGGTAACTTACACCTCCTAATTAACCCACTAGAGACTAATCTACCAGCCCCCAAAAAACCCAACACCTTACACTGTATTTAGGCATTAAACAAGTCAAAGAAAAAGTGAAGGAAAACATGTGCTCCACAGCTGTTTTTTTCAAGTATGTAACTTCTGTTGTCATCAGGATACAGAGCAAGACCAAAATACAGATTAGATCAGCTCTTAAATGTTGTTACACCAGGCACAGCTTTGCCAGTACCTGTTCTCAGGTGAAGGTTATAATTAAGCACAGTTGCAGTCAGGTTCTAAAGGCACTGATGTTTTTAATTAATTACATGAACAAGCCACAATTACATCAACGCAACAATTACATCAGCTATTTAATTAATAGTACAATTCTTATCAGAGGGCAAAGGAATTTCTCCTCTGAGTTACTCATCACTTTCTGTATCGCTGTCTTCTGAGGACTCAACCCACTCCTCAGATCCTGCAGGAGGGTAGCTCAGTTTTCCAGAACCTGCAAGTGATTAACAAGGTGTAACATTTACAAACCAGGAAAAAATGAGCTCCAGAACAAATACATGGTACTATTCAATGACCCAAACCAGCAAGCCCCAAATGCTTTTGACTACAAACTAGACCAAAAGACTCAGAACCACTTCTGTGTGCCCTTAGTCTGTGCTAAGCTGACAGAGAAGTGCCCTGCTGCCTCTAGTTTGCTCTAGAGGTCCCCTCAGCTCTTCTCAGAGAATCTGAGCAACGTGCTGGAATAAATGAGTATTTCAGATAAAGCCAATGCAAAGAGAGAATGCTGATCCTTTTATGTGCTATAAACACAGACTCAATCCTTACCAACTGTAAAAGGCCTTTCATCTTCAGACTCCTCCCAGCGTTCAAAATCTAAGGACACGTGAACATTCTGCTGACAAAAACAGAGTTTGAAATACCTGCTCTGATGCACAGCAAACGTGTTCAGTACATTCAATAACTCTCAAGATTAATTTTCACTTCACCTTGTTCTTCAGTAATTTGCACCATGTCCCTTTTTTCTCTTTCACCAGAAAAATCACAGCCTCTGTATCCTTAATCACACATGTGGATTTCTCTGCAATTAGTGACTGATAGAGCTCCAGGTCAGCCACATAAAGTTTGCCTTCTGAATAAGCACTGCAATATACAGTAAGTTTAAAAACATTAAATTCAAACAAAGACATTTTGCTGATTATACTGAAGTTTCTTAAACCTACCTGAAAGTCACCTTTTCTCTAGAGAACTCACATTTACTGTCAGTTGCCCTCAGTATTTGTACCTTCAGTGTCACACTCACATCATCTTGAAACCACTTGATTGGTGGATGACAGCTGAAAGAAAGTTCATTTAATATGTATTTTCCAAAGCAGAAAACCACTGAGGTTTAGCCAAGCTGTCTCACACAGAGCCAGAATTTGCCCATGAAGTCACAACTCGGCCAAGGAGCCTGGGCCATGCAGACCTGACACCAGCAGCAGGGCCAGCAAAGCAGGTGATGGGACAGCTGTCGAGCTTCCTACACCAGCACCATATTCCAAATCTCTGGAGGAGCACATCTACAAGTTCCATGGGGAGACACTCCACTGATTCAGTACCCCACAGGAATCCCACCTGCTGCCTCATTTCAGGATGCCACCACAGTCTGCACACAAAGTGCCAAAGGAAAAGCTAACAGCAAAACCAACCTCCAACAGACAAAAGGAACTTGTCAGCTGACCACAGACACAGAACAGTCCTGTTGGGCAGTTCACATAAAAGCAAGATGGGAATGAATTGCTATTTTCTTACCCCTTCTGCTGATGCACAGTAGAGTCTTCTGCTTCTTTGGTTTGAACGACATCATCTAAAAAGAAGACATCCAGAAACATCTTTTATACTTCCCTATACTACAGAAACCAGGTTATTCCCAAGAATTCCCCTATATCATCACAAAAATAACTTGCTAGCCACCAAATTACCATCTTTATCCTTTATATTGTGTACTTCCTATCCTGAAAGATTTCATAAAGTTAATAATTCAATAAAAAACTTTAATTAGCAAAAATACTGTAGTTGGTGTTAAAAGATTTTAAAAAGCCTAACCAAACATGCTGTTTTCCAGGTCAGGTAAAGGTTTTCTGCAGTTTCAAAACATAATTTTAGGACTTAGTGGGGAGTTTCAGGAATGAAATTATTAATAGTGGTGTCAACACCACAGCTCAAAACATGGCATTAGTGTGACTATTAAGAGGGAAAAAAATCTTCTACAATAAGCACTCCAGCCTTTTTATCTGCTAGAACTTCTTTACCTTCCACTTATGTGTCAGCTGCTAGCAGGTAATCCTGTCCCCCTGCTGTGCCTAAACATTTCTAAGCCTCTACTGACAGAAAAGTAAACACATCCTTGCAATCAGATGAAAAAGAAATGGGCAAGAGGGGTAATCACCATTTTCTGCCATCCTCACTCTTGGGAAAAAAATTACCCTCTCTGAGAACAACTTTATTTCAACAGATTTCAACTCCCTTCAATCCTGTGGCATTGGACAGCAGAGCTCTTGCCCCCTCTACAGCACAGGTGTCCTGCTCACATGTTCCACTCACAGCCAAAGAATTCCAAGCGTCTCAAGGACAGAGCATTCCCCAGACAGCCACAGAGTTACAGTAGCAAGAGTCACTCTCAGCATCTCCTGACTGCTCACTGGAAGGCAGCTCTGGCTGCAAACATCAGCCACACGGTGCTGCTCTGTGTACCCAGAGCAGCCTGCAGCTGCCAGGATGACTGCTAGGTTGGTATCAAGCACCTAACTTGAATTGTTTGAAAACTTCCAGAAAGGATTGAAGGCTTACTGCTTGGAGGAGTCACAGGACTGTTAGAGCTTTCAGCAGAATTTTCCTGTATTGATGGATCCTGTAGACTGGACACTTCCTCTAGATCAGCTGTGTCCTCTTTTGTGCTTCTGAACGGAAGACAAAGCAGTTTTAAAAGAAAACCCCACAAATGGCAGTCAACTTCACTTTACTTTGCCTCCCCCTACTTTTAATCTGTACCTTAGTAACAAAGACTGTATTGAAGCTCCCAATTTTTCAACAGTAGTCTCAGGCTTAGCAGGTCTGTAAAAAAATGATCCAAGCAGTTGCATTACACACATTTCAGCACACAGCATCACAATGAAATGATCTGGTCCCTAGCATTACATGCTTTGGCAATGACATGGAGGTTCCCAACCTTCCTTTCCCAGGAGAAAGGAATAAATGCAAACAGGCTATGCCTGAGATACCAGATGTTTAATGGCTGGTAAGCATCCAAACCAGGTCCTGAGCATCATAAATTGTGACAGAATCTGAATTCAGACTCCATATTAACTACAGACTTAGTAAGTCAGGATTAGAGTTAGGCAAGTTAGTAACTTGCCTGTCTGCATGAAATTCTAGGTTAACATTTTCTAGAATTAGGATTTTCTTTTCCTTGGTGTTATAGGCCTAAAGAGTAGTTAATGGGAAGTAAACACACATTACAAATATAACTGTTTCTACATTTAATTAAATCACTGTAATATTATTCATATTCAGTTAAATAAATTTTTTCTCTTTATATGCTGAAAAAAACCTGCTAACACTTACAAATGCTCCAAGCTCTCTGCATGATCCAAAACTGGTATCTGTGTGCACAGCTTCTGAATTTCTCCGACATGTTCAGGATTGTCGGTTCCCAAACCCGTCGACAAAATCTCAGATCGAATGTTGTACTCATTGATCCACATCTTCATCGTGGGAATACTGGTAACCCCAACCTCGAATTACACAACATAATAAAGGGAAAGCACAGCTCTTCAATGGTCTCTCTCCAACTCAAAGCTGCTCTTTTAGTCAAACCTCAAACGTAGCCCTATTGATTTATGCCTGCAAGCAATTTGGTTTTCCTGATTTTCAAATAGGAACCTCCCCATGATCAGTAGTTTTCCAAGTATCCATCATCATTTACATTGTGATAATGGCTCAAGTAACTGTTTGCACTAACAGAACCAGGATGGCAATTAAGTAAACAGTGCCAGCCCTAATATACCTCATGCAAAAAATAACTGTGAGTCCCACACATCCCAAGAACAGCTAAGGGGGTGGGAGGCACAATAAAAAACCCCAAAGCCTAGAAACTGATGAAAGGTTTGAGCAACACGATATGGGAACAGAAGCTACTGAAAAGAATTACTTGCAGACCATTTTCTCTTTCCAATCCATTTTTCACTTCACTCACTCCACAAAATCAAGGAGTCTGCTGGATGCTAATGGATGTCAAACTATAAAACAAGAAAACTCCAAGAACAAGAGCAGCCATTTTCCTGTTTTGATCAAGAAAATGAAGGAGTAAAGTTTCAAAGTTTTTTAATTTGCAGAAAAATTTAGACTAACACCAACAGCAAACTAGTGTAAGGGCTGTAAGAGCAGAATTAAGAATTTACAAACAAAATAAATGAAGCCTATTTCATGAGCTGTTGGATATCAGCAAACCATCTTGGAGGATTCCAAGTTTCATTCTTCCAGTGGAACGTGACAAACTGCAGAGCTGATTTCACAAGGCAAACTACTGGACACTAGTACCTCCCAAAAACACTTTTATTACTAACTTTGTGGAATAGTCTTGGACCATGTGCAGACATACAAAGACTTCCCAGTACTGCAGTTCTATACCTACCATTGGGTCAACCCAAACTGTCCTTCCCAAGGTATGCACCACTTTTGCATGATGAAGTTTTCCTTTAATTTTGTGATTAATGTGATCAGTCACCTAGGAAAAATAAGTTATCACTGCACTTGAGATGTATGGATACCAACACAGCTTTAGAGTCATTTTAACTGCAATGAAACAACACCTTCTGAGCTTAACAATGAAAAGGGTATGCAACAGATATAATTTTGAGTAAACCAGTGCAACACTTTAACTTAACTCAAAGTTAGAACACTACCAGCCTTCAAGGATAATGAAAGATCACTCAAATACAGGTCAATTCAGAGAGGTTACACTTCCCCTGCTCCTCCCCCAGAATTCAAAGTAGTGGGAACCTATTCTAAAAGAAAGACATTTAAATCAGAGAAAAAAATCCCATTAATTTCCCTGTATTATTTCATAGCAAAACGAAAGAAAATTGACCTTCTCAGAACCTGCCCCAATTGCAGGTATTTAGTGTCAATACTAGTAAGCAATGCAATCTGGTACCCAAGTTTACAGTTTATAACTGTTTTCTTATACACAACAGAAAGAGAAGGTAAAGACCATAAAGGAAATACCATGCAAAAGCTGATTATTACCTTTGGATTCCATTCAGCTTCATTATCAATGGGTTTTACTCTACAAACTATAATTTCCACAGCCTGAGGTGGCAGGCTCTGAAACTTCACAGGTAGGTGAAGCAGCTGATCACTATTCACTTGACTTGTCCTGCCTTCATCTATGTATTCAACTGTGACCTTATAGACATTTTCTTCATCTTTTGCTGGAGTCTCTACCACCTGAACCCTTCATATAGCAGGAAAAGAAACAGAGAATTATTATTCATGTAACCAGGTGTGCAGGATATTTTTTAAAACTGCTCTCATTTTAAAACTGGTATTTCCCCAGCCCACTCTGTAACCAAGTGCATGTGTGTGGGGAATCATCTTGTTTGCCATTCATGAGCTCAGAGTAGGCAAGAGCTTTTTAAAAGCATTATTTGCATAACAGTGGGGTTTTTTTGCTGCTTTTGAGGACTTTTTTCTTTACCCAACAGTCAAGATTTTAAAAATCTTTGTATAAATACATGCACATGAATCAAGTAAAAAGCCAACAAAATTTTACCTGTGGCAAACGGCACCCTCACGTAACCCATAGAACACTGACTTCTCCACAGTGTTAACAGAAATCCTGTGTCCTGGTACCCTGAAGTAATCATTCATTTCTCTAGCAAGAACTGTGTATTGGTCCTTTTGTTTCTTGACTATTCGACCAAAGTAGTTTGTTGCATGTACAATGAAGAGAGGCAGGATCTGAAGGGATCAAATACATCAGCAGAAGGGAGGGGTGGGTGACTTCTCAAACCATTTAAATTTAAGTCTATAATTTATATATAGATCACATTACTCTTTCCAGCCCCAAAAGGTGAGAGATGTTGTACACACATATTTCAGAAACCAGTGAGTTGTTGTTCTCAATCCTAACTGCCCATAGTTCAGGCAGCAGTGGACAGCAATGTATGGAACAGGAGCTGATGGGTGTCAGGTGATGACATTCCACCTCAGTGAACACCAGTGAGTTCTGCCCATTACCTGCCAGGCTATTAACCACTCACACATCCTGCACCACTCCAGCTCTACTCTGAATGCTCCTCAGCCTTACAGACAGAACTGCTTTTTTTGCACCAAAAGGACTTAAATAGAAGACTACAAACACACAGCTGTGCACACCAATGGGTAAAATGCTGCTTTGACAGCACCTCAGATAAAGTCCAAGTCTCAAAGGGACCTGGAGACACAAACTCTTACTAGGAAATAAAGAATCACTGTAGCACAGTCAACCTTATAGCCGTGAAGGTTTCATGGATGTGGAACTACTGAAAAAGAAGTCTACGTAAAACAGCACTCTATAGCAAAAATCTTCCAAAGCACTGATATTTTTGAAGGCAATAACTCACACGTTCTACCTACAAGAAAGGAGCTCCCCATTTCTTGGGCATACTATAAACAAAAATACATTCTTTAATCCCAAGGCCAGAAAATGCTCAGTTTTCAGCAAGTTTGCACGAACCAGTCAGTTAAAAAAAAATCTTCAACTTCTTCACTCCCACAGATTACTCTGTGCTTCCTCTACGAGAAATTTCTATAAACCTCCATCTTTGTAAATTTTAATATATAGTCTCAAATTATAAAAGGAACAAATAGACAGAACACAAGTCCTCTTTCCACAAAATGTCAGTCTTTAAAGCAGAAAAACCCCCTGAGATAAACTCAAGATTACCTACAAAACACAACACAAAGAACATGTGGCACACTGATTTATGCAAGGGAGAGCACATTAATCCTACTGCAGTAAGGTTAATGGAATAACAAAAAATAAAGGAACATGCTAAGTAGCTGTTTAAGAGCTGTCCTCTTGGTAACCAAGCGCAAAGAAAACTGTTTCACTTACTGTCACACGTTCAGGTGTTTCTATCATTTCAGCTGCACTATTCTGGGCCATGTCTACTGATAAATTAATTTCATGACGATCTGGACACTCTGTTCTGTTCCTACATTAAAAAAAAAAAAACACAACAAGTTTACAAGTGAAAGCAAAGAGCTTTTATCTAAACTACTGTTACGTGACTTGCAACAGGCAAAGGGAAAAAAAAATATCACGACCAAAACCTGTTTCAGATAAAAGCATCCAACAGGAAAATTCATCAAGGAATCGGCAGCAATCATCATTCAAGGCACAAAAACCTGACATTTCCTTACCTGCAAAGCCCAAATGTTTTAAGAGCAGCACACAGAGGCCTTGAAAATGTCTCATCTTCCTCAGATTCCTGCACCCTGGCAGTCAAATCATAGAGTTCTTCTGGAATTTCAACTTCTGCATGCTCTAAATAGTAGAGAATCCCAGGTGCATGACAGGAACTGCTCTCTGTCAGCAGAATGACTGACTTGGCCTTCAGATCTTCCTCATCTACAGCAGAATCCTAAAAGTAATGAGAAATATTTTGAGAAAACATTTATGTATCCACCAGTAATAACCCAGTGTAGCATTACCCAGTCAAGGTTCACCCAAACCTTTATGTCAGGGTTGAAGTTGTCACTCATGCTTTGCAGGCGCTGCCCAAAGACTGCTGGAGATGGGAAACTGAAATGGATCACCCAAGTTGCATCTGTGATTCCCAAGGACTGCAGGCAGTCATCTGCTAAAACTAAGCACATGTTTCACACAGATCTGTAACTGTAGTAACTCAAACACAGGAAGTATCACATCACACATACCACAGCTGATTTCCTTCTCCCAGCTGGAAGATGAAGATGGATTTCCCCCCAGTACATTCCTCTAAGTTTTTATTTCTCCAGTCAATAAATCTCATCAGCCTATGGCAGACACAGCATTTCATGCCAAGCTCACAGAATTCTCCACTTCCTGTCAGCACCACAGAATACAGAGAACTGAGCACCACTCAGTAATTCACAGGAGTAAGACAGGAGACCGCTGAAATAGTGCAGGAATTCCCACAGCTCTGTGCAAAGGCAAGTGCACCTTCTTGTTTTTATATAACATATAGAACAAATTGAATTTGAAAATGGATAAAGGCCTTTGTTACTGCAAAAAAATTGAAAAACAACCCTAATGGAACTTACAGAAAATTATTACAATAAATCTGTCGCTTGGAAATTATTTCAGACTTTTTATCTCCTCTGTAACAGAGGAAATTGTGAAATTATGGAAAATCTTTGAAAACATTGGTAGTTCTTCTAACTAAGCAGGGAAAATAGTAACAGGAGAAAAGGAAAAAAACCCAAAAAGGAAAGGGCTGTAGCATTAAGAAGTAAACAGAGAACTGGAAAGAACTGACAGGGATCTGCCCCTGTGGAAGTGGTGAGGTAACATAGTGTAAGTGCTTGGTGCAGATCTTAGCTCTGCATTAAGATACAATCCCAACCAGACAGAGAATCCTCACCTAACACAGCAGGAGTGCCAGAACTGTGCATTTTTCTCCACCTTTCCAAGACACACTTAGCATTACACTTGCTCTCTTTATGCTTTTTCAAGGAAACTATTGAGTTGCTCTTCAGTGCCTGCATGGCAAAGTGAAAAGTTACACATTCCTGCAATGCTGCAGTACTTGCTCCAATCAAGTATAAGAGGCAGCATTTCTTACTAGAATTTAGCACATCTTACTGCAGAGATACAACAAAAGAGCTAATGAAATTTAGGTTTCTTATATGAAAAAAAGAAGTATTAATGGAGATAAGGTTCATTAATTTCCTGTATAAAAAGAAAACTACAAGCTCATGTTCTCATGTTTTAATACATTAGACAGACATTTAAGAAAATAAAAACACCAAGCTTTTCCCCTTGTTAATGTGTCCTCTCTGATTCCATGAGCTAACAACATGCAGATTCATGTGTCAGTCTCTCAGAACAAGCACTCTTCATCACACGAGCCCTTGAAATATTTTCAGAGACCATGTAAAATATTTGGTGTCCAAAGAATTGTTGTCCAACAAGAATTACTATGAACATATTCAATCCTATTTTAACATCAACAAGCACTTTTTTAAAGTGGTGGCAGGGTTGGTTTTGATATGCTTGAACCCTCAAATATGCAAGGGAACTGTGTTAAAAAGTTACAACCCCAAACCAGATTTGCTTCCATTAATAATCAAAGAATAAACATTCCAGATGCACTAATATTTACATCAGAAATTAATCCTTTAAGTATCACATGATCTATGCCAGTTATTTACTGGCAGTCAGTCTGGGGTTATTTTCAGCAGGAAAGATTAACTTCCAAGTTCACATTCCTCCTTTATTTTCAGAAGCCAAGATATTTTAGTTTGTTGTGACTTAAAAAAAAAAACAAAAAACCCTGTTTATCTAAGTTTAAAGACTTTCTTACCTTATGAATCATCTCTACTTCAGTTGCTGAGTCAGTAAAAACCAGCACTTTCTGATGATTCCTCTGGGTGAAGTCCAGGATTTTGAGTAACTCAGCAGTTCTGTTGCTGTTCATGCAGGGTTGCACGACCTAAAAGCAAATATGAAACAGAGAGCTGGAAATTCATGTAACCCATACATATTTTACTATATAATTCTTCCTAATCCTAACCTTGATGTGTCCACACATTTACACTTTCAGTTCTGCTCAATCATTAAGGCTTCTCACAAAAACTTGTGGCTTTTCAGTTTCCTTACACGCTCAGAGTACCTACTTTAGGAGATTTCTCAACACTTAAAATCCATAGAAACAACTCCATACTGAGACACAGTGTAATTAAAATCAAACCATTTTGTGTTATTCCTCAGAACTATACTACATTGACTGGAAATTAAGTGAAAAGATACCTGAAAATATGTAATAGGCCTTCTAGAAATCTGAGGTCAAAAGTCTGGTACTGTGTGAAAGCAGCAAACCAAATGCTTTACTTGATTTGCCTTGGCACTGCTTACCTTATAGTTCTCCCAGTCACAGCTAACAACTGCAAAAACATTCTGGTCAAGAACTGTATTGTTTGCAAATACATCCCATCAAATTTAGACTCATTTGCACTAACCATGAGATAGTCAAGAGACTGTCTTCATCTCAATCCTACAGAAGAAAGTTAGAGACCTCCAGCTCCTTCAGCGACTCACTTGCACATGATTTCTAACTTCAGCTCACACTGGGAGGCAGCAGTGCAGCACCACCTGCTTCCAGTAAACCAGCAGCAACCACATATCCAAGCAGTGACATAGTTTCCAAAGTTTTACCTGTTGCACATTTCCAAAGATGGCAGCTTCTTCAATAACAGTTATCACAATGTGAGGATCATGCATGAACTCCTTTATCAAGGGTGTGATATGTTTATTCCACTGAGTTCCCACAGCAATGATCTGATGTGGTAGATTCCCCTGTGCCTGAGCAGTGGCTTTCTTGTAACAATCCAGTATAGTAAACACCTAGGAAGAAAATATGGTTTTTTCTCTCCTCTCATCATATTCCAGCAAGCTCATGACAACTCAGAAAAATACTGAGTTGAGAACAATGTTTTTTCCAGCCACAAAGCCACTACCACAGCAAACTACAAGTTTCACCCCCCAAAAGAACAGTTTGGTATGCACACTTTTATCCTATTCTTTGCATGACTTCTGAAGCAAGAGAAAGCAAGAGGGCAGCATATACATGTGCATGCAGGATTCTGTCCAGAGAAGATGGAAATCTCAGGAAACAGACCTCTTAAATCTGCAATATAAAAAGCCTAAACAAAGCAGATCTGAGAGGGCAGAGGCATTCAGCAAAACCTAGGTGATAACTAGAAAACAAGCCCAACCTGCCAACACAGTAATCTGCAAACACAAAAACAAAAATTAAGGAAGGAAAAAAAAGAGGCCATTCAACAGCATATACATGTGCATGCAGGATTCGGTCCAGAGAAGATGGAAATCTCAGGAAAAAGATCTCTTCAAATCTGCAATATAAAAAGCCTAGACAAAGCAGATCTGAGAGGGCAGAGGCATTCAGCAAAACCTAGGTGATAACTAGAAAACAAGCCCAACCTGCCAACACAGTAATCTGCAAACACAAAAACAAAAATTAAGGAAGGAAAAAAAAGAGGCCATTCATCATAAACCCACTTCCAGTGTTTTTTCCTCAGCATGTGCCACTGTTTCAGACACATGCACAACTGGAGCAGCATTTTACCAAGTGAGTGTGGAAGCCACTTACCTGCTCACAAGTGTCAGAGAACAGCACATCGACCTCATCAAGAACAAGATGGCAAAGCCTACACAAGAGCCCAGTGTTATGTTCCAGCAGCCTCAGGAGGTTGTGTGGTGTAGTCACTACTACTTCACCTACAAGATGGAAGCAAATACTGTTACCATTAACTTACTGCTTGGAAGAGAATTACTGTGACAGCAAAGGACACGGTAGTAGCTCTCTTAAAAAGGGTCACACTTGTATTTCAGATTCATCAACTCGAAGCTGGGGAGTTTGTATTTTTCTACTCCTGCAAGTTTTCCAAGACATAAGTGGGTGAGGTTCTTGTATTTTAAAATCCAGTGAAATATCTGAAGGTTAGCAAGCTTACAAAGAAGGATGTCATCTCATTTTCCAGAAAGGTACTGGAAGCAGAGATAACAACTTCAGAAGCAAATAGCCAGAAGGGAAATATTTATAAATATTTATGAAGAGCAATTTCAGGAAAGTTGAGTTTCAACAGTGGAAAAAAGCACACATTGTAGCTTAGGAATTTACTCAGACCTGTGTGCACGTGTATCTATCTACACATAGAAATAAAACCACACCAATCTTCACTGCTGCAAATAACCAACAGCTCTGCTGCTTAAAGGTCTGAATTCACCCACCAGTCTCAAACATGAACAATGGATGAAAAAATACCAACTGCTGAAATGGAGTTTTACACACTCCTCATAGTTTTATCCATAGTCCTTACTCCCTTGGCACAACAAAAGCCACTTTTGAAAATGCAGGTAGCAAACAAAGGCATCAAACCAGAACACACCTAAATGTTTAAAGTACATACATCTAAGCAAGGCAAGTCTCCCAACAGCTTTTTTATTACTTCTATGCTGCTTCTCTATGGAGCAGCCCCTGCATGTTACTGAGTTAGATGCACAAAGTACTGAGCATTTATTGTAACAGCAAATTGTAAATCACCATTTAAACAAATAAACCAAGAACATGAGAAGCAGAAATTGTTCTTTCACATGCTCCTGCAATCAAGGCAGCCCACACTGCCCTGAGGCACAACTAAGATGACAAAGTAGTCTTACAACCTCGGATTTCCATCTGGCTGGCTGCTTCCTTGTTCTGCCCAAGGATTATCAGCATTGGATGAAGGTGTCTGCAGCCTTTCCTGTATGTTTTCAGCAGGTCAAAAACAAGTTGTGCCTTCTTCCATCCAGGACATAAAATCAGTGCTAGTGGCTACATACATACACAGGTACAAAAATTAACAACATGTGTTAGACAGAAGTACAGAACCTTAAGAATCCTGTCTTACTAAGGTTGTACTGGGCCATTTTCAGAGGTCCCTTACAACCTCAGTAATTATATGATCTAATAGAAGCTAGAAAATGCAATGTGGTATTTGAAACAGTTAATACCCAATTTAGTTTAATTAAGTACATACTGCTCATGCAGAAACAAAGCTCCATTGTATCTCTTAAGTGCCAGGGCATAAACCACTTGTCAGGGATTGCTTTAAACTAAGTTTGGGATTCGCCCCATTCAGAGTCCATCCAAGTCCTCTAAGCAGAGGCCTTAGAGAAACTGGCAGGCATCATGAAGATACATTGAGATGACATTAATGTATACATTCCAAACATTCAGAGCAGTAACAGGTTCTCTGGTCCCATATATACATACCCCACTCATGCTGGGCAAGGCTTCATAGTCACTTTCCTGCAAAAGGGTAAGAACTGGTGGAATATATAATAAGGGATCATTTCCCTGATGGGAGATGGCAACGACATCACATCCCCCAGCTACTGGTGGCCAACAGTAGGACTGGGTGAAGGTAGGGCCTGAAAACTTATTCCAAGCAAGTTCCTACAGAAACAGAAATAAGAGTTTCCCATTAAATCCGCATACTTGAACACCAACAAAACAAGACAATGCATAACAATGAGTGATTTAAAAGCTTGTGACCCACTACATAACAAATGTCCTTAACAGGAAATATGAAAAACCACCTTCTGGGCTCAGCTGTTAAATTACTGTATTCAAATTCAAATCCACTTGTAGCAGTGGCTAATATACCACAAAAAAAGTGTAAAATTCTTACAGCACTTCTCCAAAGCTTCATTTACTCAATTATATGAACAACCTTGTACACATTCCTCAAACAAACTGAGGTATTACTGTAATATTTACTGTGGTAAATTGAGGTATGGAACTTGTCTTAAAATGATAATCAATGTAGTATCATCACCTCTACCTTTTTCAGACCATCAAAAAGAGGTGCTGTTTCCAAAAGTGATGATGGTTCAATTTTCTTGCTCAGGAACACAAAGTTTTTTTCTTTCCCAACATTCTGTAAAGTCTGAAAGCATGAGACAAATAGATGATAATGGCAATGCTTAACAAAAGAGGTTTAGCTTGCACAAAACTCAGAAGCATTCACTGTATTTTAAAAAATGGCATTTTGATGTAAATGCATCAAATTCTAAATTCACTTTAAATATAATTCATACATAGAGTTACACATTACAGGTTACACAGACCAAGGGCGAGATAAAAACTCTTTATTGCTGTTCCTGAAGAAAGATTTTCAAAGATGGTCTTAACTGTCTTAAACCCCTGAAGAGATGCAGTGGATACTCTGTGAACAGCTGGCAGTGAGTCCCACAAGGAGCAGCAGGACTGCAGTCACAATGCAGCTGGCAATTTCTGTCCATCGCTCCTTCTCTCTCCCCTGCTCCAGTGCAGGTCCTCCACAGACTGCAGCCCCTCAGAAACACCTGCATGGAGCTCCTTCTACTCCTCTGACCCTGGCATTGCCTGTTTCTCACTTTTTTTTTATTCCCTTGCCTGTGTTTTTGCCCTTTCTTAAACTCAGAGAGGCATCCCCAACTTGGCTGGCTCAGCTCTGCAGAGGCCAATGCAGGAGCAGTCAATCCCTGACCTCCTTCCACAAAGACCCAATGCTACCAAAATCAAAATGTTTGCACAAGAGAAGTTAAATTGAAATTAACGTTTGAAATACCTGTTGGTCATCTTCAACTGTGTGTGCCTGAAGGAAATTAGAATTTAAGAACTGTGGAAGCCTGAGAAACAGAGATATTAAATCCAACATAAATGCAAAAGAACGTCATTTATAAATACCACCAGTATTTCCCAAGTGTTATGAAGCAATTAAGTATTTCTAACATATCTATCTATGCCAATGAGAAAAACCCTCAATACAAAAGGAGAAATAAAAATCCACCGCCTGAACAGCAAAATTTACTGAAAATAGTATTTCAGAATATTTTTCAAAGTTAGTTGGTAAATTCCCTGACATTAGAAGAAAAATAGACTGGACTGCAGAAAAAAAGGCTTTTTAATGTTCCAAAACATAAAACAACTCATCTTCGTATCAGTTAGAAACTGAAAGAAGAAATACTCCTGAGGTTTACTACATATGCATCAACTGACCTGCAGCACAGTGAAAGCATTGCACAAATTGACCCAGTCATATTTCATTAAATCTGAAAACTTTATCAATCACACTAGAAATAAAATAAAGCAAATTAACACACTTATTGTGCAGAAAAACACCTGCCCACCACACCCCTGTGGTAAAGTTACTGTTTAGAAATAACTGGTATTTTTCCAGGGTAACTATCAGCAGCTTTGAAGTCCCTCCTTCCCCAGAAGCATGTGCATGTGGCTTCCCTTTCCCTCTGCCCTTCAGAGGCCTAAGAACAGAACTGCAAACACACTAGAGCTCCCAACTGTCTGATGACAGAATCATTCTGAATATTTAACATACTGCACCACACCTCTCTGTCTGAACTGCTTTATCTTCCTTGGGAGGCAAACCTGGCACCATGCTGACCACCTGGAAAGAAAATACATTTTAAGCACTAAAGTACTGTTCAAAAGCAGTATTTAAAACACAAAGTTGAAAGTAGTTTTCTTACCCAGCTGTGGGATTCTCCAAATATTCTGCAGCATTTTTTTATAAATGCGAAGTTTCTTTGACTAAGGCAATGATTTTGATAAAACAAGCTTCAGAAAACTGTCTGAGAACAACAAGCTGGGTGACTACAGCACTTCTAATCTGGCCTATGTATGTTTTTGTTAGCTTGTATTTCACAATTTAATATAAAATGTAATACTTACAGGCACAGTATTGTCATTTAGATCTGTATGAGACCTTCGGGATGGCTTTTCAAGAACAGAATTACAACCAGCAAGACCTAAAAAGGTAAATGAAATGAAGCTACCAATTTCTGATTATCTGAACACATAAAAAGCCAGAGATGGACACCACGTGTCCCAGTCACTGGGATCCACCCCAAGACAGGACATTCCCACTCCACATATCCAACTAAACATACAAAGTGCTGCATGTAGGACTGTCTTCCCCACTCGTGGGTCCCACCTGGCCCAAGATGTGGTGACACCTCCTCCCCAAAGGGCAGTTTTGGCCTGGCAAGAAATGTAGGACCAACAAACTCCACTGGAACACACTCAGCATTGAAGGACACTTCATCATCAGAAACATCTGAAGAACTCCCTGCTGTCCCTTCATCCTCCTTGTAACGAGCAAAGTGCTTTGCAACCAGATCATCATTAACACAGATCTATAAAAAAACCCAAACAAGATATTTTTTGACCAGTGTCAACAAGCAATAAGCTACACCAGCACATACTTGCTTAAAATTTATGTGAAGCTTTGAACAAAAGCAGTGCTTTTATAAATTATAAAAAAAACCCAAACAAAATCCAACCAAAAAGAATATCAGACATAAGAAATACCAGTGAATGCTTTTTGTATTAATGCTTTCTGTATTCAAGTATTAAGTCTAAAAAAAGAAAAGTTCTATCTTCGTGCATGTTCTTTCAACAGCTGTTAATTAGTGAGTTCCATGTTTCTGGCCAAAATTCTGTACTGAATTAACTGCTTCTAGGAGCCCTACACATCTAAAAGAACCCTCTAATCCAGTGAAGCCTCTTTATTTCTTTTGGATTCAGCATACACCAAAATCTGACAGAAAAAAAAGAACAGTATTAGGCCTAAAACTTCTTCTATCTACTATACAGCTGCTTATGTGTGGCAGTAGCTTTCACACAAGAAATTTCACACAAGTTACACACTTTGGCAAGTGGAACTAGACTGGATGGTTTTTCCAGCTCCTCGAGGACTCATCTGCATGCAAGAGTGTGAAATTTTAGTTATTTTTACAGTATTATGCAGCTGCCTTACTGAAACATCTTCAAATATGATACCACAAGACGTACACCAAATAATGCATATAGTTATCCACTTAAATACTGCCTGGACTTCACTTGCTTGTCAGTAATGAAAAAGAAAAAAAAGTTCATGCAGAGAAAAATATAAGTTCTGCCTCTTGGAATTTCTCCAGACATTTACAATGAACAGCACTGTAACAAACACCTCTAATAAGTTAATGATTTAGCTCCTACTATATCTGATTGAAATTACAAAACTTGCGAGTCGTGCTTTCCACCTTAAAGTAACAGCAAAATACATTAATAGAGCTGGAAATATGAAAGTATCTTACCTTTTCATCTCTTATAGTCACAAAAAGAAACACCTCTAACACTTTATCTTCTACTGTCTGTATTGTGGCTTTAACCTCGGTAGCCTCTAAATGTAGTAAGAAACACAAGAAAAACGATTAAACCCTTATCACACTGTCAGCATTCTTCACTTGGACTGAGAGACAAAAACAGGCATCACAATTAAAAATGTGTAACACTTGTTATTTCACCTAAGTGAAACAAAGAATTTAACAATAAAAACTTCAAAGCTCCAAAAAGGAACCTGTCCTTAGTTTTTGGAGGAGGACAGAGCTGAAACAGATGAACAACGCCTTGAGACAAACCACTCTTAGTTCTACACTGAAAGTCTTGATTTTCTCTTGGGCTCTGACAGTTTGGGGCACCAGCATATGCTTTCCAAGTGAGACATTTCCTTTTCTTGAAAGGAGTTGTATTTGCACATCTGTACAGCTTTGTTACACTTTTCATTTGGGCAAACAGCCAATCCAAGTCCTGAAGCACCTCTGCTCATGCTAATGCAGGACAGCAGAGATGCTGATTCAGAGTCTCATGCAGAATACACAGAATGGTTCCAGTGTTCAAAATTAATGTGACACAAATGCTCCCTCAGTAAGCCTAATCCAGCCTAAACACAATCTATTTAACTACCAAAATGTATGCAGCATGGAAGCCCAGCGTACTGAAAATACAGCTCCCAAAATACTTGTGCCTTAGTCACTCCATACTTAGGCAGCTCCTTTCTCACAGTTTTTAACAAACAGCATTAATAAATATAATCAGGTATACTCAAGTATGATGAACTTGTACATAAGTACTACATTTCTCCAATAATTTTTTTTTCCCAAAACTAAAGTGCTTTACCTTCAAGAAGCTTTCGAAAATGATGGATAGCAGCAGTATCCCATCTTTTGGCTGGTCTACGAAAAAAAACACAACCAGTTCATCAAATGTGTAAATGGTAGTTTAAAAAAAAATTCTATACAAGCACAAAGCTCTAAATCATGCAAATTCTTACGAAGTGCCCAACTAGATAAACCAGCAGAATCTGATTACTCAGCACATTAGTTCGGTAATATTGTTACAGTTCACCAATATCATCAACTGATCAAAATTAAAAGATGTTTTGTCACGGTATCGTGGCTTGCACCAAATATAAAATATGAAGAAACCATAGAATCATTTATGTTGGAGAAAAACACATGATCATTGAGTACACCTCCTAACTCATTACTGCCAAGGCCACCACTCAACGATGTCCCTTAGTGCCACATCTATGCATCTCTTAGCTCCCTCCAGGGATGGGATGGACTCCACCACTTCCCTGGGGAGCTTTGTCCTCTCAGCTGGAATAGAGCTGATTTTCCTCTTAGTCACGGGTACAGTTCTGTGTTCCACATTCACTATTTGAATACTGCAGGTTTCTTCTTGAAATATAATAATCCCTTCTAAAAAATTCTACATTAAACTCTCACACTTCAGAAATGCATAAACAGAATGTATTTACTAGCTCTCCTTACCCTATTTTGGCAGTGTTTTCACAGTAGTCAATATGCAGTGTCAGTGGCCTTGTGCAGTGCAGCCGACACTTCTTTGCTCTGTCTGGGATCTTTGCAAATGCTCCTGCTAAAACTCGAATGCTGCAAAACAACGTAGAAATTCTCAGTTTACAGGGCAGAATTTCTTCTCCACAAGTCACTGGCCTCACAAACTACCTCCTGTTACCCTGAATTTGACAACACGGTTCTTCCAGGAGTTTGGATCCCACTGGCTCCCACTCTGAAACCACTGTCTTACTCTAAGAGGTGCCATCAGGACCAGCTGGTGACCAGGACAGAGCTGTTCTATCCATTTAGTATCAATACACGTCCTAGTCACTGGAATCTTTCTGATCCTTTGCCACTGCAGTTTCAAGTCATCTTGCTACTCATCTTCTAAATATCTTCATGGTATTTAACCCATTTTTCCAACAAAGCAACAGTCAACTTAAAACATTATTTATTTTAAAATACTTTAAGTAAGTTCTAATTCTGCGGAATACTACCAAAACCAATATGGTGAAGTTTCTTGTGCTACAAGTTGCATACTTTAATAGACAAACTTTAAGAGCTGGACTGACTTGCTCCAAAACATAAGAACATATTTTTCAAGATTTTAAAACCACAAGGTTTTACACTCATTTCATCAAGAATTCAGAACCTGTGAAAATGGACCTTTTTTTGACACCAAGACAAGACAAACTGCAGCTCCTAGTAAACAAGTTGGTCAACTGCAGTGGGAAAACCCCCACATATTTCTGTTTAGACCTAAAAACCTGCTGTAGCAAGCGAAACCCTGCTTCTATAGATGATTTTTGTGCCTGAACTTCACTGGCCGTAATTTTTTTAGTATATACCAAATTATTAAAGAAGAAAAGAATATAAAGGTTAAGTTTTAACTGGCAATCACACGTCTCAATCACAACAGACTATTATTTCTATTCTGAATCTTTAAAAAAGCAAAACCTAAAATGGAAAGCATCTTTATCACAAAATAAGGACTGCTTTGCACTCAGGTTCTTTCAAGTGTATAATTTGGTTAGCAGCTTCTTGTGGACACAATCTACACCTCAATTAAACCAAAGCACTGATGAAATAAATATCAACAGCATCTGTATCTATTAACAAATGTGTTATATGTAATGCACTAACAAATCCATCACAGTAACAAAGGCACATACTTCTCTGCTGGAACAGAGCAGTACTTGGCATAATCCACGAGGAAACAGCCGAGCTGGTAACCATCCGCCTGGCACCGCACTGACTCCACCTGAGCCCTGCACCAGCACTTCAGCTCCTCGCTGAACACCCCGTAAACCTGAGCAAGCGACAAAGAACAAGACAGCAGGTTCCCTCAAATGGCCCCAATTACACTCAAAGGCTTTTCAAAGGTAAGGACACAATATTTATTACACAGCTTTCCATTTGCTTTGCAAAATGCAAGCCTTATAGCTTACACAGTTAGGAGGCTTACAGATGAGGAAACACAACTCACAGAGATGCTGTTATTTGTTTTTCTGTGTAAAATTAAAAAAATAAAACAACAACACATATTTGATACTTCACCTCAAACAGATTCAAATAATAGATTATTTCTATGTAAAGCAATGACCTTACCTGGCCTTTTTTTATCTCCTCTTGTTTCACTTCCTCTGCATCTTTAGAACTGCTATAAAACTGGTCCATTTCAGCATTCATGTTTTCATACACAGTTTCACCGACTACACCAGGCACACATTCTTTCACAGCAATCCAAAAGCAACTTGGATCCTCAACCTAGGCCAAGGAATAGAGAATAAACACTACTGGCTTTTAAGAGTATCTGAACAGTAGATGTAAAACTTGATTTATACAGGGCACCTTCAAAATTATGGTGACTGACACTGATACACAGAATGTTAACACATGAAACATCTTTCACCTTCACTGCATTAGTTCAAGAAATGGCTTCTCAGTTTCCAAGTCTCTTTAGCACTGCAACAAACACCATGTGGGGTCTAGAAGGGAGCAGCATTATCCAGAAAGTTGGTTAAACCAAACAGTGGGCAAAGTGCAAAGACAAAGCTTTTTACTTCCAGATGAAGTCCATCAGGAAGTACATAAAAAAACCCTAAAAACATGATAAATCTCACCAAGGGGCTTTTCTTTCTGCTCAGAGTGTCAGCATGACAACCAGTTTCTTTACAACAGGGTGACAGCTTTCTGCTAAGCCTTTGTAAACTGTCCCATTCCAGTGCTCCAGCTGATGTGGGTCCCCAGCTGTTGTGGTTTAATCCCAGTAGGCAGCTAAACCCCACACAGCTGCTCCCTGGTCACATCCCTGCAGCAGGAGGACCAGACAATCTGAAGGACAGAGGTGAGAAAACTCACAGGCTGACATTAGAGCAGCTGACTAGGCAAAGCAAGAGCTGCAGGTGCAACCAAAGCAACACAAGGAATGGATTCACTGCTCCCCACTGGCAGCTGCTCGGCCATTTCCAGAACACAGAGCTTCATCACACACAGGGCTGCTGAACAGAGACATACCTGCAGCTTTTACTGCTCAGCATGACATCATGTAGTATGGAATATCCCCTCAGTCACCTGTCCTGGCTGTATTCTGCATTTTCTACCATCTCCTGTGAAATTCAGGATCATCTAGTACTATACTACACATTATTTAACACATGTGTGTTGCACATCCTCCATTTTAGATTTTAGCTGCATCCCTACTGCAGGAGAAGAAGGAATTAGAAGTGTAAAAATGGTGAGGAAGGTGGTACAATAGCTCAAGTGACCTCCCAGCTGGGAATGCCAAGGCCTGGAGAACATCAGAGTAGGAAATTCCATCTATTACACCTACTGCTGTTAATCCTCTGTTTTGAGAAGCAGAATTTGTGTGCAGGTAATACAGGTGTTTGGAGAGGCCTGGAGGCACTCTCATGGACATGCTGAGCTCTGTGTTAGGAGAAAGATCAAAGCACAGAGATCATAAAAAGCACAGGGGAGCTCACAGGGTTCTTGATCAATCCTGCTTGGATGGGCTGAGCCTGCCAGTGTCCACCCAAGTGTGCCCCTAATTCTCCAGTTAGCCAGGCAACTAAATAAATGTACTCCCTTTATTTCAGCTGTGGTTTTGTGATTTTTCTGGCTGCCTGCCTGTGTTAATTCACACACCTTCTCACCTATTTTACAATAAAAACAATAAAATAAAACCTAAAATGAACAAAATATATATAACCCAAATATGACTCCACAAGTGCAAAGAAATGCTGGTGAACAGAAATACACAGGCAACATTTTTTGTAAATGTGACCTCAAGAAAGTCACATGGCAACAGACATCAATCCTTCAGATATAAAAAAAAGCAGCATACCTTTAATACCACGACTTCCATGTTTATCTCCCGTGTCTCCCTAATCACTACTGTAAAAGAAAAATATATGATAAACCATTTTGATCCCCACCATTTGTTTCAAAGCCTATTTGCAGAACACACACCTAAAGCAAGCCTATAGATTTTTACTGCTCATTTCAGGAGTACTAGTTTAAGCAACTTATTACTTATCATTTACATGTTTCAAAGAGTTCAAACCAGCTTTCTTAATGAGGGACTACATTAAAGCCTAATTAGGATTTCCCATTCATGCAGCATCTTTTCCATTCAAAGGCCAGCAAAAATAGGCTGATCACAGACAAGGGCTGCTACAACCTACCTACATGATCAAATGAACAGAAACACCAGAGCAGAATATTTACAACTTTTAAAAATCCCTCAGCCTCATACAAAAGACGAATCCCTGACTTAGCAAACAAGTTTAACGTCATTTTTATTAGTATCAAATCTGTCTGCAATGGCACATACCAGACCTAGGAGTTACAACAGAAAATTGAAACTTCTAGCAAGTAATTGGCATTTCATTTTTGACACAAAACGAAATCACATCGTGGTATCATCACCGCAGGGTCTAGCTTAACTTAGAAAATTAACACTTAAAGTAGATGCCCAATTAAATATCTCAGAAAAGGAAAATCAAGACATTGTCCTTCCATTTCCAAAGCTACTGCTGAACAAGCCAGAGTTCAGCAGCAACAGAGCTACCCTGAGGTGACACAGGGCGAGAACGGCGACACGCTGTAAGTGATCATTCCCAGTTTAACATGAGAATGGAACAGCTGGAACGACTGCAGAAGCTTCACCCAAGAACATTTAACAAAAAGAAGGCTCCGGAGTTACACACTCGGTTTCTTACCCTGCACCGTTATACTGCACCAAGAGATCAGCAGCGCTGCTTTGAACACTTAAAGCGGAGTTTTCTTTCAGCAGTAACACGTGAGGGGCGTGAGGAACTTCAGCTGAAGTCTCAAGTTAATGAATGCAACCCCAGTAAATGGCCCATCAACGTGGATGGATGAAGCACGCTCACACACAGGACCAGCTCTCCCACCCCGCTGCAAGTAACATTCCCGCTTTGTTAGGAACGAGAAACAAACGCTCGCTCAAATCCCACACCCACCATTATACAGTACTCAACCGGTAAAAATGCTGTACATCGCTAAACCCTCGCCCAGCCCGCTGCATTAACACAGACCGAGAGAAGGCAGAAGGAGCCTCTGCGGCGCTCCCGGTGTGTGCAGACACTCCGGCACACACAGCTCGTTACCCCCTGCCCAGCCGTGCCCCACCTAGCCCTGCTCACCCGGGGCGCCGAGCGAGGGAAGAGCGGCACAGCGCCCTGAAAAACCACTTGCTTCACTTTACTCTCTCTCCCCAGTCCCCATTTCCCCCTGTCCTGCCACAGCTCCACGCTGTTTCCCGTAGAAACGAGCCCACTGACCTCGTTCTCCGGCGCTGCCAGGCTCCAAGCTCCACACACCGCCCTCCCGCAGAAGCTTCCAGAAGGCGCTGCCCGCGGACCCTTCCAGAAGCCCCAGCGCTGCGGCCCCAGAGCCGCCCCGGGGCGGGCCGCAGCCCAGGACGGCCCCGCCCGGCCCCTCAGGAGCGGGCTGGGGCCCATGGCACGGCCAACTGTTCATAGGTGCAAAAAACACCTCAAACACTGCAGGAAATCTCACAAAGCGCAGGGAAGTTCATCGTCTTGCTTTTTGTATAAAATGGAAACCAAACTCGTACTGAAAGAATAAAAGCCTTTGTTACTGCAAACAACTTGAAATCAAGAACAGTCTACTGGGACTTGAGGGAAATTATTACAATGAATCTTTGGGATTTGGAATTTATTTCAGGTTTAAGGTCGCTGTAGCAGAGGCAATGGTGAAATAGTGGTAGTTCTTTGGAAACACTGGTAGTTCTTAACTAACACAGGGACAACAGGTGTAGCACCAAGAAGTAAATGGACAAGTGGAAAGAGTTCATAGGGATCTGCCACTGTGGAAGTGCTGAAATAACTTAGTGTAAATCCTTGGTGTAGTTCCTAGCTCTGCAGGAAGATAAAACCCCAGCCAGACAGAGGGAGAACCCTCACCTAACACAAGTGCCAAAACTGCATTTTTCCACACACCTGGCATCACCCCTGCATGCCTCCCCGGCCCACATTCCCATATCCACACTCCTGCTGTGCCCAGGTGCTAAATGATGTATCAAAAATATTTTCTCATAATACTTACTTTCTACCATAAAAGTAAACTGGTAGAATAACCATAAAAGGCAGAACAATACAAGAGATCTTTTGTGTATTTGAATTTGTCACCTCAAGGGATATGGTCCAGTTTAATAAAAAAACTTTTAGGAGAGCACACTGTCACTTGTTGAAGGCATTACTGGATGAGAACTCCTGGAAACTGCTCTCGAGGATAAAGGATAAAGGAGCAGGAGAAAAGAAAGCTGGCAGCTCTTTAAGCATCTTTTCCTTGAAACACAAAACCTCTTGATTCTCACATGTAAGAAATCAGACGAGGCAGGAGACTAATGAAGCTGAGTAAGACCATTCTGGTCTGACTGAAGTGCAAGAAAGAAATGCACAGGCACTGGAAGCAGGAGTATGTACCCATAGGGGAGAATATAGGGATGGTGTTTGGGTGTATAGGAGTGGGATCAGGAAAGCTAAGGCTCAGCTGCAGCTGAATGTGGCAAGAGATCTGGAAAAAAAATTTATAAAGATCTCCTAGAGGTATATTGATTAGAAAAGGAGAACTTAAACAAATATACACCCCCACCCCCAATACTTCAGGGATAATCCACATGGAGGGCTGACAGGGTTTCTTTGACATTTTTTTTGGCTCAGTTTTTGCTGCAGTCATGCTTCCCACATTTCCCACGTCCCTGAACTTCAAGGTGAGGAAATAAAGTACTTTTCATTGTAGGAGAAAACCAAGTTCGAGGCCATCTGAGAAGCCTGAACACAGACAAGTCCTTGGGACTTGATGAGATGCAGCCCAGGGTTCTGAGGGAACTAGCAAGGGTGGGTCCTAGGGCACTCTCCATTGCATTTGAGAAGTCAGGGCAGGCACGTGAAGTCTTCAGTGACTGGAGAAAAGGGAATGTCACACCTAGACAAAAAATTCAGGTGTACTACTGCACAATACACAGTGCTCTGCTTACGTGGTCATTGTTCAGCACAGGTTTACAAACCTCAACAAGGTCTGCAAAGCCAGCACCAGCCTGGGTATGTTCTGAGGGAGAAGAAAAAGACACACCTTTTTTTTCCAGTATTTTTTTTAATCCAAATGAATGCTACAAACCAATTTAATGTAATTGTAGCAACAGGTTTTAATTGAAACACAGAACAAAAGCTGGAACAAAGCTTTCTGAACAACTTTACTCACTAATCTGAAGTCATCATTCATTCTCCTTCCAGATAATTTACAAAACTGCTCCACTGACTCCACTTATTGCACAAAAGACAAATCCAAACCAAAAATTAAGCAGCAATCTTTCCTCTGAAGTTCTTAAATCTCAGTTATATTAGTAAAGTAGTTAAGAAGCAAAAAGTGGGATGTTAGAATATGAAAGCGAGTATTTCAAGGAGGAATATTATTCCCTTAAGTAGTTGGTATCTTTTTGGAGCTAAAAATTTAAACTTTTTATTTTTTTAATTGCTTACAACTTGAAGATAAAAAAATATATTGATAAAAAGAATGCACTCAATTCCATGGAAGACTTTCTTTTAAATTAAGTCTATCTTTGAAAATTATAGTTTTGAATTATTACCATTCGTAGAAAGAATTTAAGTGTATCAAATATAAAAATTAACTTTATAATATTCTTTAAAAAGTGCATTATAGTTAATTTATATATATATCTATATCTATACATACATTGCTTATTCCCAAAAAGAAAGAGAGAATAGAGTGGGAAATATCAACAAATATGTAACGAGAGATTTTATTCATTTCTAGACACACATTGCAGTTATCTAGTGGGTAACTTTGGGAAGCACAGTAAAGGAATCCTTCAACTCTTCTCTGCTTGTTCTGAACATAATATATATATAAATTTTCAGTGAGAAGAGGACCTTGGTGACCCTACAGTGGCACAACTGCTTTGCTTTTAAAGACTCAAGAGATTAGATACACATAGATGTGCCACCACGCATACACAGAGACATGATGCTTTGGCAGGACAGAGAAATATTTTCATGACTATTTGGCAACAGTTAAAAAGCACCAAAACCACAGTGAGCATATATGCAATTAAAAATATTCTAGATTTAAACAAAAGATGTATTATAATCTGCTATTGTAATCTGAATTATCACACTTTATCATCAGTGGATTTATATGCTTATATTTTGCTTGAATGTTAACATAGACAGCAAGATTGTTGATGTCTTTTATTACTATCCTGTGAAATATCCCACCCTCTTTCATGAGATCTTCAACCTTCTTATCTGTTGACATAGTAATTTTCTTTTCTCCAGTATAATCTGGATCTTCCGGATATAACTCATCCCCTGGGGGTAGAAAAAAAGATTTTGTTATAGATAGCCAACCTTATTTTTCAGCCTTTTCACAGGCAACTTTTTAGGATTTATCAGTTTATGTAAATCAGTGGAAATGTATTTTGCAATGCAAAGTAAATTGCCTCTAAACATCTTCAGATTTAAAGACAGAACCATACATTTCTGAAGTATGTCAGTGACACTGCAGTGCACATTGAATGTTCCAGAGCTCCTGATAATATGCTGTTAATATGCTGTAATGACAGCCTGAGCAGACAGGAGTGTATATAACACGTGTGGCACAGCATAAGCACACGTGTATAAAGACAGGACTAAGAAATTTATTTTGTTCTATTTTGTTAAAGTAAATAATTATTTTCCTATATCAAGGCATTATACTCTTGTGCAAGACTTATAAATAATAAATATAATAAACCCCAAATACAGAAATTCTAGAGGTCAATTGTAACCAGAAGAAAAAAAAAAGGAGCTATATCAAGGCCTTATACTCTTGTGCAAGACTGATAATAAACCCCAAATACAGAAATCCTAGAGGCCAATTGTGACCAAAAAAAAAAAAAGGAAAGCATGCAAAATGAAAAACTAAGAAAAGCAGAAAAGAATAAATAGTATACACAATTTTTCTTAATGCTGCATGTACACAATTATGAAATGAGAGAGACTTAAGTAGGAGAAAGGGCAGGAGGAAGATGGCTGAGTGTATGGTTTTAGTCCAGTGCCTTATCACTGCAGCTGGGAGGTGTGACACTGCAGCTGTGCTTGATTCCCTTCTCCTCACAGTGATACCTGAAGTAAAGGAGACTTCCCACTGAAAAGGACTAAAAGGAAGGAGCTCTAAAACATCCTTCAGGTTACAAAAAGCTGAAATGCTGGAATTTCTTCACAAATACACATATGATGACAATGGTAAGACAGGAGATTATGAGTAACTAAGAAATAACCATGCTGTCTGATGCCTGGCTTGTCTCTGCTGCAGCCATGTCACAACTGCAGCAAACAAGGTGGAAACAGCATGCAGTAACTTGACTTAGAAGAGTATTTCCCTTTCAGTTAAGGATGGTTTATGTCGTGTGGCTTCAGCGCACAGCATTCAGGAGATGCTGTGTATTGGGAGAAGCCTCCAGCTGTCCTTACCTGGCAGCAGCTGGATGAATCCATCTGCAGCACTCAGCATCACGGGCATCCAGCGCTCACAGCCCTCCAGAGCACGTGCAGAGCTGAACTGCTGCAGCTCCTCCAGGGAAGAGAAGTTGCACAGCCTGCAGAATTCATAAAACTGAGGTGGAGGAAACCAGATCTCCTGAGACTTAAAGCGTTCAATGGCTTCAGGAGGTGAGGACCACTAGAAGATGAAAACAAGTCTTGAAATAATAGTTTGAGGAGCAGACAGAAAGTCTGAATAAACTGAAAAATCATTTAGCAAGGGAGTCCATACTAACATTTGTTTTAGGGGCATGACTGAAAGTTTACTGAAACCAAGAGAAAACATTAAACTCACTATTACCAGAGGTTGCCACTGATGCTTTGAGATTTAAAAGTACCTCTAAATATCTGCTTCTTAGAAGCAGTTTTCAGAGCATGAACACCCAGCTATTCATCATAATTCTGCATATTTAAACTATAGGTAATCTTGATTTCATCTCACATGTTGAATTTAATAATATATGCATAATTGTTTGCAGTAGATTTATGCTACTATTAACAAAATTACAACATGAGCTCTTGAAAGTAAGGTTTCAGGTACTTTTAAATTACTGATGCTACTATATTTATTAAACAAATAAATATAGTAGCATCAGTAATACCAACATTTTAAGTAGGCTTTTACAGAACTGTTTCTCATCTACTTCTAACTTGCAATCAAACTTTTAAAAATGCTAGAAAGACTTAAGGACCCTAATGTATCCGACCTTGAGCTCTCTTAGAGCTTCTTCATGAACTTTGTTACTTTTATACACTCAATTAAAAAAAAAGGTTAAAAAAGTAAAAAATCAAAATTTTTACTATATTATTTCAACAAGTTTGCATATTACTTAAAATATTCCAAGTAACTCCAAAAAAAAATTACTAGCATCTCATGCAGTCCTAGAATATACCTGGATATAGCACATGGATCTCTCCCAGCATACTGAGGAGGTATGACAACCCTGCTATATGCAGGAATGAATGTAAAGAATTTGTCAACTGCCTTTGAAAGCGACAGTAATTCACGGTGAAAGGGATCTGATGTGACACGGATCATGTACAACAACCTCACAAAAACCCTCTGACAGCTGCTGCGGCTGCACCGCTGGTGACGGTGGCAGCTCCAGGTGTGCAGGGCAGATGGGCACAGCGCAGGTAAAGGCTCCCTTCCCTTTCCTCACGTCTCAAGGAGCTTTATCAGGAGGGCTTGGATTGATCTGGAGAAGAGACAGCTGTGTGGAGACCTCACAGCACCTTCCAGTATCTGAAAGGAATTGCAGGGAAGCTGGAAAGGGACTCTTTGTCAGGAACTGTGGTGACAGGACAAGGAGTGCAATGGGTACAAATCGAAAGAGGAGACTACCAGATTAGATATTAGAAGGCAGGTTTTTTTACTGTAAGGGTAGTGAGACCCTGCACGAGTGCAATGGGTACAAATCGAAAGAGAGGACTTTCAGATTAGATATTAGAAGGCAGGTTTTTTTTACTATAAGGGTGGTGAGACCCTGCAAAGGGTACCCAGAGAAGCTGTGGATGCCCCAGGATCCCTGGAAGTGTGCGAGGCCAGCTTGGACATTGGGGCCTGGAGCAACCTGTTCTCATGGAAGGTGTCCTGCCCATGGCGGGGGTGGGACTAGAGGGGCTTTAAGGTCCATTCCAACCCCTACCATTCTATGATTCTACGCCTGCTCGAAGTGTGGGGGCACAGTCTCGGCGGAGCCAGGAGCCGGGCAGGAGCGGCCGCTCCCGTCTCGACACCCGCCCGGCCGGGCTGTGCTGCATCCCGGGCACCCCGGCCCCTCTTACCAGGACGGCTGTCACCTCCTGGTCGTCCTGCGAGACGTGTGGCGGCCGCTCCCGCAGGCAGCACAGGTAGAAAGCCGTGTCATAGCGGCGGCCGCCGCGGCCGGCCCTGCCCACGGGCGTCAGCCAGTTGCTCCACTCGTGCAGCGCCCAGATGTTGGGCGCGCAGCCCAGCTGCCGGCACAGCCGCAGGAAGCAGGACGCGTCCTCCCGCACCCGGCGCCGCCACTCGCCGAGCTCGGCGGCGGGCGGCAGGCGCTCGGCGGGCAGCGGCGGGGCCGGCCCGTGCCCCGGCACCAGCAGCAGGATCCCCGCCTCCTCGAAGGTCTCCCTGAGAGCGCAGATGCGGAAGGCGACTTCCCCCGGCAGCTGCGAGCCCAGGCTCTCCCGGTCGGTGGCGAAGAGCGGGGCGCGGCTGCCGCCGGGCGGCGGCGGCTTCACGGCGCCCAGCCCGCAGTGCGGCGAGGCGGGCAGCAGCCCCAGCCACTCGGCGGAGAAATCCGCCGGTTCCGCCAGCCCGCCCGGGAACACGTGGGCGCCGGGCATGAAGCCGCTGCGGGAGCTCCGGCGCAGCAGCAGCAGCTCGTAGTCGAAGGGGCCGAGCGGCGAGCGCGGCGGCCGGCCCGGCGTGCCCGCCGCCAGCAGCAGCGTGGCCGCCTCCCGCCAGTGCCGCAGCTGTCGTGTGGCTT
>NW_024357947.1:142347-423330 GCF_014805655.1 Passer montanus
GCGGCGGGGCAGCCGCGCTCCCGCGGCGGGCGGGACGGCACCGCCGCCTGCGCCCCCGGAGGAGCCACTGCAGCCGCGGGGCGGGCCCCGCCGGGGGAGGCCCGCGGGAGGCGGGACAGCGCCGGCATGCCTCAGCCCCCCTCAGCCCTGAGCCGGTAAGTAGCGGGTGTCCTCAGGGGGCGAAGGCTTAAGGCAATACAGAGGGTTTAAGGCAGCGATGGCCGGGAGAAACGAGGCGATGGCTTTAAGTGGCTTGGGAGGCTGTGGCTTGGGCCGGCTCGCTGGATCACACGTTTCCTGTGTAAATACACAGCACGGAGTGTATTTACGGCATCACAAGGTGTAAATGCCCAGGAGCTTCCTGGGAGCCCAGAACCTCCCTGAGCACGGGGAAGGGTCTGCAGTTCCAGCCCCAGCAATTCCCTGAGCGCGGGGAAGGGTCTGCAGTTCCAGAACCTCCCTGAGCACGGGGAAGGGTCTGTAGTTCCAGCCCCAGAAATTCCTTGAGCACGGGGAAGGGTCTGTAGTTCCAACCCCAGAATCTCCCCGAACACGGGGAAGGGTCTGTAGTTCCAGCCCCAGAAATTCCCTGAGCACAGGGAAAGGTCTGTAGTTCCAGCCCCAGAATCTCCCCGAACATGGGGAAGGGTCTGTAGTTCCAGCCCCAGAATCTCCTTGAGCACGGGGAAGGGTCTGCAGTTCCAGCCCCAGCAATTCCCTGAGCGCGGGGAAGGGTCTGCAGTTCCAGAACCTCCCTGAGCACGGGGAAGGGTCTGTAGTTCCAGCCCCAGAAATTCCCTGAGCACAGGGAAAGGTCTGTAGTTCCAGCCCCAGAATCTCCCCGAACACGGGGAAGGGTCTGTAGTTCCAGCCCCAGAATCTCCCCGAACACGGGGAAGGGTCTGCAGTTCCAGCCCCAGAAATTCCCTGAGCACGGGGAAGGGTCTGCAGTTCCAGAACCTCCCTGAGCACGGGGAAGGGTCTGCAGTTCCAGCCCCAGAAATTCCCTGAGCAGAGGGAAGGGTCTGCAGTTCCAGCCCCGGGAGTCAGCACGGGGTCAGGAGCCAAGGACTCGGATTTGTGTTGGTAATGCTGCTGCTGACCCGCCAGCTGGCCTCGCAGAAATCTCCTTATCTCAATGCCACAGCAAGCCATGCTGACAGCAAAAGTCATTTTAGGTCTGTAGTTAAACGTGACGTTTGTCAACGTTGTTTGAACTTGTTCTAGTACATTCCAAATGAGAGGAGTATGAGTTTTAGTTTATCATTACAGAGCTCTTTTGTTTTGAGGTTTTTAAGTACCTTGTTAGCTGAAAAAAAAAATTCAGCAAGGTAGCAAAATCTTGAAAAATTCTTTGAACCTTTAGGAAACATTTTATTTTGTTAATTGATTTTGATTCCTCAATTTTCCCTAATGTGGAAGAAATTTAAGCAGAAAGAAGTTGATGACACAGGTTGAGAAGTTTACAAGAATGGTGTTTACGTGGTATTAACATGCAAAATCCTTCTCCCATCCATAATCCTTCTCTTGCCAGATCGCATTTGGCAAATACCCATGTACGTGTACATGCTTCTGACAACCTCTCAATTTGATTTTCTGTTTGAACTTGTACTTGGTGCTTTATGAGATGTGTGTCACTGGAACTGAAGTGCAGTTTAGAAGCAGCTGAAGCAGTGGGATGCTGGATCATGTCAACTGACAAATCCAAAAATGACCTTGAGGTGTGCCCAGACACAGCTGGGCCATAAGCTCACCCTGGTGCCTGAGTGGGCAGAGCAGAGCAGGTCAGCCAAGCCAGCTGATGCTGCTAAAATGAGTGGCCAGACAGCAGACAAGCCTCCCTGTCCTTCCCTTGCTTATCACTGAATATACAAGCAAAACCAATGGTATCTGTTAACCCGAGCAGCCCTTTCCTCACTGATTTCATCCTTTTTGTTCATCAGTAATTACCACGTTAGGCAGTTGAAGCACAAGGCTCATTAATTTGTTGTTTTCTACTGAGGCACTTTGAATCTAAAACCATGACATTCATCTTGATATTTGTTTGCCTTTTGCACTCTTTGTGTAGTTAACTATTTCACTGCGTTAAGCATACGTCTTGTTAGGAATGTGCTTTACTGGTGAAATATTAATAAACTACTGAGGTTTTTAAAGATTTAACATCCAATAAGCTTGGTGGCTGATCAAAAAGATTTAGGGTCCATTATGTCAGACCATTTCAGCATAAAGGCATTTTAAGTAGAAAGTGCTCATCTACCAGTAATGAACGGTATCACTTTCAAATCAGATAAAATACCCACACATATAGAAAACTGTCTTACTCTGGCAAAAATGTGATATCTGATAGCCCTGGACCATAATTTCAGAACATATCTAGGAAAATTTGATACCAGAGAATAGCAATGATTATAGTGTTATCTTAAGTTTCTAACTGAAATATTGGTTTGGTTTTTTTAATCTTGGACAGTCTAAAGGCTCACAAGTGCTAGTATGTAAAGCAGGGATACCCTGGCAAATGAAGCATAGGGTCATAAAATGGTCTGGGTTGGAAGAGACCTTAAAGATCACCTGGTTCTCCCTCTGCTGTGGGCAGGGACACCTTCCACTATCCCAGCTTGCTCCAAGCCACATCCTACCTGGCCTTGGACGCTTCCAGGGATCCAGGGGCAGCCACAGCTGTCCAGTGCCTCATTGCCTGCACAGGGAATGATTTCTTCCCAATACTCCATCTAAGCCTGCTCTCAGTCAGTGTGAAGCCATTCCCCCTTGTTAATTGTTTCTCTTCATCTTTCTTGCAGGCTTCCTTCAGGCACTGGAGGGGCACACTTAGGTCACCCCAAAGCTTTCTCTTCTGCAGGCTGAACAATCCCAATTCTCTCAGCCTTTCCTTCTAGCAGAGGTGCTTTATCCCCCTGAGAACCTGGTGGCCTCCCCTGGTTTCATTGGCACCCACTGGCATTAAACCTCGTGGGTCTGGTTCCAAAGGCATTCCTGCAGGGCAGTGGGAATGGGATGTGTGGCTGGCACGGTGCTGTGGCCTCGGTCACCCAGAGAATGCCAGGGCTGGGGTTACAGCTCTGCTCAGGACTGAGCTCAGCACCCAGAGCAGTTCTTTGGGCCCAAACACAGCCAAGTGCAAGCTAGGGTAAACTTTCTTCCCTACTCCATTTGGTTTTCCACACAGTTCTGCAGTATAAGTCACCTGTTACGAAGGTGCCATTCCTTTCCTGAGGGTCAGCAGATTCGCCCTATTGCTGGCAGGTTTTTTGGCTTCTTTCAGAAGTGTCTTAGGAAGAGTAGCTCAGTATCCATTCACTGCAAAGCTGAAGTCATCTCGTGTGAAATTCCAGGAGTGCGTGAGTCTTTACCTGACCCAGTTATCAGGACTGGAGATTGCAGGAGGTTCTGAGAATGAGCACTCAGAAACTCTGTGAGCAAAGATGAAGGATGCAAAGGGATGTTCTGCCCCCTTCCAGTTTCCTGCTAAGAAAGGCAAAGATCAGCTCCTGGTGTGTGTATCTGCCCCCTCAAAGCTATAGCTGACCTGCTGGAGGTAGCTCACATGAATACAGAATAACTGTTAAAGGCAAATTGGATGTAAGGTTATCATAGAGCATGTTTCATCTCCAACTGAGATGATTTTTTTCTTCAATATATTCTGCTAGAATGCAGAGCTTATCTCACTTGTACTTAAATATTCTATAGCTTTATGAGTGATTTCAGGAAAGAAAGAGAAAATCTGAGAAAATTTATCACTAATCCTAAACCAAGCACACCAGTTTGTTGCATTGATGTTTCAAGGGCAGTTGTAGGCTGGGAATACAGGGCATTTTAGTGTGAAGTCTCCTCATAGCAAGAATTAGCTAGATACATGTGTGAGAGTAGAGAAAGAGTCAGAGGTCCCCTCCAAATTAAATGATTAAAAAAAGATAAAAAGGTGTCCTTGCTAAAAAGTAAAGAATTCAGCTGTCTTTCATGCTTCTTGTATGCCAGAACATACAACTGTGTACTCAATGTACCCCAAATAATTTTGTATTTCAGGCTGTTTTCAAAACCAGATTGTGTTGTGTTGAAAAAGAAACTCTTCTGAGTGATGCAAAAGTTACCTCAAATAAAATACCATAAGATTATTGCACTGATAATAATTCTTCGTGGCATCATATTTCAGCAATGCAGAGGTTACTTCAACATTTTTCTCTACAATTCAGTTACTGCTTACAAGTTTGTTTAAAAAAAAAAGGCAAGTGTAGGTCACTAGATACATAGAAATTAATTTTCTGGGTTTTTTTCTATGTGATTACACTACTTGGCAATCAAATTACTTCATTCCTTTTGTTACATCATTGCATAAATTATTTTGCCCAGACAGGTCAGTGCAGATTTCACCACTGTAATAATTAATTTCAGATGAAAAACAAGGTCCATCAGCATTTCATCATTTAGTTTAGTTTACATGCTATCCTGTCAGTTGGAGATGATTATACTGAGCCAGTTCTTGGTTTAATTTAGATGCATCTTTGTCTCCATGCAGATGCAGTGTCTACAATAATGAGTTGTGACAACTTCAAGTGTCAAAAAATGCTGAGATTTCACTACGTTTGTCTACTGATTCTTAACCTGCCTTATTTTACAGTATTGTAGAATCACAGAATCATTTAGGTTGGGGAAAAAAACCCAGGATCATTGAGTCCAACCACGAAACCAGCACTGCCAAGTCCACCACTAAACCATGTCCCCAAGTGCCCCATCTGCACATCTTTTAATTGCCTTCAGCTATTTCAAATGGTGTTTCAAATAGCTCCAGGTCACTTCAAAATGGCATGCTAAAGCTTTTAGATTGTTTAGCTCCTCTAATATCAACAAATAGGCAGACTTAATAATTAATATTGAAAGTAAATAGATTATTCAACCCATATAGGTTTTCAAGTATTGTTTCCAAATTGTGAATAAATGTCACATCTAGGAAATGCAGGTTTATGATTGTAACACCATTATATAGATTGACTACAAAGAAAAATGAAAAAAAAAACCCCAGCTAACTTCATACAAAATGATATTCCAACAAATTAGGCAGATGAGAAAAGTAGGTTACAGATAGTATTAACAACTGGAACTGTTCTACTTCCAACAGAAACAAAATGGATTACACATCTTATGGAAATGGAAATTATGGTTCTAATTCTGCAGCTTTTAGTTATGTGAATAGTTTTCACACATGTAATTTCTTGCCAGACTGAGTACTGGTGGCTTGTTTCAGGAATCATTTGGAGCACACCTTCCAGGACCCAGAATTCAAATGTGTATATCTTAAGTTACACCTGCAATTAGTATATTAGATTAAGTTGCTAAGGGAGTATCACGTTTGCTGTCTCTAGCAGTCCTCAGTCATTTTATATGGTATAAATAGTTAAGTATTTTCTTTTGTCTTTTTTTCCTCATTTCCCCTTTCTTATGTTGTTTTTTTCCCCAACATTTATGCATAGATTTTTCTGGATCACACAAGGAATTGCATTTATTTTTTTTTCTCAAGACAGTTGTAGATGACTGTAGGATATGAGGTTTATTATTCTTTCAAAAGCCCCATGATTTTTGAAGTCAGTTTTTTGGCTGTGTGATTTCTTAGTGCTGTGGCACATCAGTGAGTTCATCTGTGTGTGTTACTTGAACATTTGTGTGTGAGAGGCAGACCTGACTGATCAGAGACTGCAGCGACAATTTCATGCACAGTGGAAATGATCAAAATAACAGACCACATTTATAGCACAGCTGTGACTTCCATTTCTGTGCAGCTGAATTACACCTAGCTTTGAGAGGATTTGTGAGTTTGTTTAATTTGGTGGAGATTTAAGTATATGATAAATAATGTCATGCAATGCAGTGTAAATAAAACATAAAATTCAAGGAAAGAGAACAAAACAAAAACCCACCTGGCCCTGCGGAGGGCTGAGAAGTCAGTTTCTGTCGCTCTGATAAATCACAGTAAATATTCTCACAAACAACTGGAACTCAGCAATAAACATAATTGCATTTGGTAAGTGGCCTCTGTGGGTGGCGGTTGCAGAGAGGTTGTGATTGGATTTGTGTTTGCAGTCACATTGCTCCCAGCGTGGAACACTCGTGCCTGGCTGGCTCAGAGGATCCACCAGAGCCCTGGTGCTGGCTAAACGCCCTGTGACTTTTCACCTTTGCACAGGTTCTGCAGTGGCAGCTGCCAAAGCGACATCCCAGCTGCACCCAGTACCGCAGCAGCGAGCTGGGAGGATGGTGATGGAATCCAGCCAGGTGGGACTGCCTTCCTCAGGAGAAGGTCATTGGCAGTGTGGAACCGAGGGAGATAAGGATTGTCTTCTGTAAAATGGATAACAACATGTAGCAAATCAAAATATTTCTACTCTTACTCTGTAAGACATAAGAGAATTGGGTCAGTTCCACTCAGGGATATTTTATATCCTCTGTCCCATTTGGCATAAGAGATTCCTTTTTTTATAGAGAAGCTGTAGTTTAACATTGGGATGCTGTTGTATATAACAAAAGGCAAATTTTGGTATTTACCACATACATCCACCTCCTTTCCTTTTTTTGTTGTTTCCTAAACACATGTGGATAATTTTATATGAAAGACATTATTTTCTTATCCCAATTTTATTGTACACGTACTGTAGCAAATGCTGCTCACGTGTGAACTATTTTGTCCAGATCTCTTCCTGTATTAAAAGACTTATATAATCGTATTGAGAGAAAGCATTTAGAGATCTGTAATCCACTGGTCTTACTGAATGACTTTTTACATAATGAAAATCTGTGAAGGGTAAATATGTTGACTAGGAGTTCCATTAGCACTTAAATAGAAGGCATTTCTGGAAAGCAAACATAAACAATACAAACCTTCCAGAGAAGGAAAAGCAAGCCTGTAACCAATCCTCTCTACAAACAATAAGCACATGTTTAATTTTTAATCTGAGTGCTAATTACATCAGTCATTTAGTCCACTTTTAAATAATTGCATTACTGTAAAAAATATTTTCATACTTACATGAAGAATTTTGAAACTAATTTTATTTTTATTCTTAGTGCTGAAGTTTGATGTTACATTGTTTGCAAAATCAGAAGAATCACTTTAATTATGATCCTGTGTTCCTAAACTAGAAAACAGTGTAATGGGTTTTTATGGTGATAGACTGGAAATCCTGGAATGAAATTACAAATTGCTGGATTTAACAAACTCAGTTCTGATGGTTTGATACAACTGTTGATCATTGCTGCTACCAAAAGCACAGGACCAAGTTTCACACTCCTTAGGCTGTGTAAATATTTTGTTAAGTAAATGCCAGCTTTGCTGGCTGAAAGAGACAGAGTTTGGATCCTAACACAAGGAGAATCCAATTGTTAGTCCTGTCTAGTCTGGCTTTCAGGTTGTCCAGGCCAATGGTTCTGTACTTAACACTGGACAACCAGGCTGAAGGCAGAATCACCTGTTAGCCTAAATGTTACTGGAGCTCTTTCCTAAGGCAGGGATTTCCTGGTTTTTGAGACTGTTGCTTCCCTGGCAGTATAAGCTACATCATTATTTAATTTGGGAGCTTGAGAAGGGTGTGTTTATGTTAACAAACTAATGAGACAGCTTAGCACATTACTTTTATTACTGTGGTTGAAACAGGAAGTTTAGTTTAGAAGAGCTTACTACAGATAAGCTCTATTAATATTCCAGCTTTTCAAAGAGTCATAGAATGGTTTGAGTTGGAAGAGACCTTAAAGATCATCTGGTTTCAACCCCTGCCATGGGCAAGGACACATTCCACCAGACCAGATTGTGCCAAGCCCTGTCCAGCCTGGCCTCAAACATTTCCAGGGATGGGGCAGCCTGAGCAGCCTGTGCCAGGGCCTCACTGCCCTCAGGGAACAATTTCTTCCAGAATCTCATCCGAGCCAGCTCCGTCAGTGTGAAGCTGTTCCCCCTTGTGACTCCATCCCTTGTAAATAGGCTCTCTCCATCTTTCTTGCAGGCTCCCTTCAGGCACTGGAAGGGCACAATTAGGTCACCCCAAAGTTTGTCTTCTGCTGGCTGAGCAATCCCAGTTCTCCCAGCCTTTCCTCACAGCAGAGGTGCTTTATCCCTCTGATCAACTGTGTGGCCTCCTTTGACAGATTTTATTTGAATTACTGCTGCAAGCAAACCAGTAAGTTATAAGGAAGTACTTTATTTTAAGTTAAATAAATAGTGACAGTAACAGGTTTGCATTATTCAAAGTGTAGAAAATACCACCCATGCACAGGCAAAACCAGTGTAATTCAAGTCAGGAGTAAGATTTTACTATACAGCAAATTTAATATGTGTATTCTGTGAATAAAGACAAAAGAGCTGAAGTAGATCAACACTGATATTAATTAAGCAATGACCATATTCTCCTGGACTATAATTACATTCTCACCAATCAGCATGAGAGTATGTGCTTTTTTCATCATGGTGTTTCAATATAGAACATTTTGAAGTATGAATTCCCATTTTTCACTTACAAAGTAGCATTTCCAGTCTCCTTCCAGTTGCATTCCAGTAGGAGGAAAAAATGAAGACCGCAAATCTATATCTCTATTTCTTAATTTAAAGGAAGCCTCTGTACTTTTGGGCAATGGAGGTTTCATTTAGTTTTGGTTTTGTGCAGTGTCGTGCCAAACTCTGTCACATGGAACAAACACGTGTAGGAGACGAGTGGCAGCACTTTATCCATGTAGACAGTGCCAATCCTCTGTTACAATTCTACTTAATCTATTGATTTCAGATAGGCTAAATGTAAGATGTACAGATTTTTATGAACATACTAATGATGAATTGATTTGCAGCCAGCTTTGTCTTAAGATTTGAAAATTCTTTTTCCAAGGCCAATCCTTTAAATATTAATTGTATGCATATTCATAATAAAGCAAGACTTACATACTTAAAGGCTATTTATATTAATTCTTTGAGTCCTATATTAAAAAATCCAAGTAAAAAACCAAAACTGCAATGGACTGAAAATGTAACAGTTTAACAACCCACTGAGGCTTGCTTTCAAAAATGACCTATTCTTAAAAATTCTCCTACACAACTAAGCATGGATAAACTGTTTATCTATGGTTAGGTATGTGGGAGATACCGACCGAGATAAAAGATAATGAATGTTGTCATTGTTACCATTTACTTAGCCACCAGAAAACAGACTTGCATTCATGACTTGGGGGTTTGAGAACATGTGGTTAAATGGTCTGATTTCAAGGTTTATGGAGTTTTCAGAAGCACAGAATAAAGCCCAATGTCTTCTCTACCTTCCTGTGAACTAAGTGAGCATGCAAAATTGAAAACATCCACAGGTCCTTAATGACAAGAGGTGGCAATCCAAATAGGTACATTCTTCTGCAGCTTTTGCTGTATTTTCCTTAAATATGTTTATTTATTGTGGTTGTGAACACTCAGCAATTACACCTTGTCTAGGCAGGCTGGAACTGTAGCACCGATAAATGCAGACCTGGCTTTGTTAGAAAGCTGTCAGGGATCTCTATAGACATAGATCAACTACACATAAAACATATTCTATGGAATGAGTGAAACACAGCAGAAAGGAATGTGGAGTTGTCTTGGAACACTCTGAATTCCTGAGAGAATGGATTTAGACTGGACCAATAGGCAGAGCTCACATTATCCTTCAACAGGATAATCTATAGCTTTGAATTCAGGCCTCCCCTTACTATTTTTTTCCTCACTTACAAGTGAACAGATTCAAATACACTTCCCCCCTCCCCCCCAATCCAGTTAAGTTTTAAAGAACAAATTGCTGCAGTTTTTTGAAGTATGTTTAGTTCTTAACGTAAAAATATTTTAAAATATTAGGTGTTTGTGCATGTTGTCAATTTTATTTAACAAGCATGAAGACTGTTCACAAAACATGTCTGATTATTACTTTTTGATCATGTTCCTGTAATAATCAATGAAGAAAAATGACTTCTTAAACCCCCAGTATTTTGGGGTCTTTATATTTGGCTGTGGAGTGCCCCATACACCTATGGCACTGTAGCACATCTACCAAGCATTCCTGAACGGACAGTGTTTGTTCACAGCACTAGAAGGTATTTCCCAAAGTAAATAATAAATACCGTAACACATAAATCCTTTTTACAAAATACTGTAAAGTTTCTCTGCTAAGTAAGTGTCTGTTCCCAGAGTTTTATATTTAAATGTTGACAATTCCATAGAGAAGCACTTGAAAATTTTATGCTGTTGCACTTCCCTTCCAGAACTGTAGTGTTATCAATCCTACAGGCTTCCTGTTTCCCAGATGATTAATCAGACATGACTGAGATATGAAACTGAGACACATTTTTAGCTTTGTCTGGATTTCTGCAATTTGGGAGCTTGAAGAAATGTGGCTGTATACATACAAGCATCAGTCCCTCCCTGTCAAGAGGAGAGGGGATCCCATTCGGAAAGTCTGCTTGTATCTCTTTGCTAAAATCTATTTTCCCATGTTACTGCATCTGCTGTGGGTAGATTCATTGCTCCTGTTTTCATAGTTAATCACGGAGTACAAATTGCTGCTTCAGAAAGAAAAATCAGAATCAGTAGCAAGAATAAGTCTTTCTGCAGGGAAAGATAAAACCATGGTAAATGTGAATGAAAACCATGAGGCTTGCTAGTATGTTTTGGAATATGCAACTCTCCCTTTTTTCTCTCTGTATTTGGAAAGCAATTAGTCATTGACATATGCTGTGCCAATTCGTGCAACTGGGTTCCCTACAATCCAGTCTAAATCAACAAACAGTACTTGGTATCAAACATCGTTCCGTTTTCTCCTCCCTCCCTAACCATTAACTTATTTAAAATAGAGGTTGGCTGCATTATTTTATTGGGGTTTTCATCCTTACCCCTTTCCTCTGCTCAAGAAATACATTTTGTATTTGATAGAAAATAAGAAGTATTCTATTCACTTGGTCAGACAAAACACCCATGTTAGCTATCAAATTTATGTTACCCTCTAATACTGTAAACAGTGACCAGCAGCAAACACCAGAACCTAGTGAAGAATAAAAACCACAGGCTTCTGAGAATAGTGACCTATTAATAGCAGGCAAATCCCTGTTACAGCCAGTAGTGATAATACCCTGATATTTCGCTTAACTGTTACAAGTCCAGTAAACGAAGACATTCTGTTCTGCAGGCTGATTCACATCCCTTTTTCTTCAAAAAGCATGAAGAAACAAATAGTGCATTTTAGGCTATCCAGAGGCAAAAGTTCTGCTTTGTTCTTTCAAGTGTTCGTTTAAAATTCTCAGCTCATCCAAGTAACACACTTTGGAAGTGAAGGTGAGGCATGAAACACTCCAGAGAAGGCTGGAGAGGGGTCGCTCGTGTCAGAGCGTGCACCACCCTAAGACAGTTTTACCACACACACTGCCAGGACAATAGCGATAATGAGCACAGCAGTGAAAATAATCCCAGCTAGAACCTTGCTGATATCGCAGAAGGATTTATTTTCCTCCACAGAGATCATGCCAATAGAGGAAGCGCCCACGCTGATGGTGGATTTCAGTTCAGCCCCTGGGTCTTGCTTAGCCTCTACTGTCCACTGGGGGACATTGACCTTCATCTCCATCTCGTACATCATCTCTCCTACCTGGTTGATCTCGTTCTCGAGGTCTTTCAAATCCACCACGTCTATGTTGTGCTCAGCCTCGTATTTCATGTTCTGGACACTCATGGCGCGGGCGGCCACGCCGGAGGTTCCCCCGCTCATGCCCGTCTGGATCAGGTGTTTTTTGGGGACGTTCAGCGGGAACTCGTGGCCCAGCTCCAGGGCTCTCCTCATATCGATCTCCAGGATCTCTAGGCACGTGGAGAAAATCACCCATAGCCTCTCGAACTCGGCTTTATCTTCCTTACTCACGGTTTTGTCCTTCAGGACCGTGGTGAGCTTGTTCCTGTTGGCCACCGCCAGCTCCTGAGCTTTCTGCCGGGTTTTCTTGAGCTCCTCCCGCAGGTTCTGGGAGTCCGAGGTGCCGCCGATGGTCAGCACCATGTGCCGGTAGCAGGCGGTCACCTTGTTGAGCGCGTCCAGCAGCGCCTTGCACTCCTCCTTCACCATGGTGGCGGCGGGGGCCGTGCCCGGTGCCGCCCTGCCCGGTGCCGCCCTGCCTTACCCGGAGCCGGGCCCCGGCCGCTGCCACAGCCGGGAGCTACCAGCACACATGGCAAGCGCTGCCTCCGGGTCGGGCCTGCATCCAGCACCCCGTTAGCCGCTGGTCAGGCGGCTCCGGGAGCCCGGGCGGGCGGCGGGGAGCCCGGGCGGGCGGGCAGCATCGCTCCCCGCGCCGCCGCCGCCTGCAGCGCCACCGGGGCGGCTCGCTCCGCGCCGCGCTCAGCGGGGCGCTGCTGTTTGAAAAGTGCCAAACGCCGGGGGTGGAGGAGAAAAAAATAAGAAATCAAAAAAGCCAAGGCTAGAGCTCTGGGGAGCGGCTGCCGGGCAGCCGGCGGTCCCCGCCGCCGCCACTTAACTCGCCCCAGCTGGGCGCCCGCGCGGTCACATGGGGGCAGCGCCCGGCCCGGCCCTATAAGCCCTCGCAGGCTCCGCCTCCGCAGGCAGCGATCCCGCGGTGCTCCCAGCGCTTCGCCCGCTCCCTCCCGCCTCTGCCCAGCCATTGGCTTCGTGCGGCCGCGCCGGGCCCGCCCTGGACCCCGGTAGGGCTTGGCCGGGGCGTGCAGCGGCCGGGGAGGCGGGCGGCAGCGGCTCCGCGGCCGGGGAGGCGATGGTGTCGGTGTGAGTAGCGCTCCCGCCCCGGGCAGCCTGCGGCTCCCGCTGGGACCGTCCCGCCGCGGTGGGAGCGGGGAGCGCTCCCGGCCCGCCGTGCCGTGCCCCGGGAGCTGCTCGGCTGCGGCCTGGGCGGCGGCGGGGCCGTGCCCGCTCGGCCTTGGCCCGGGCCGGAGAGCGGCGGCGTCGGGCCGTGCGGACACATGGCCCCGGTCAGTGACCGCCGCGGCAGGGTCGGTCCCCGCCGTGTTGAACCCCGCTGGGCATGGCAGGCTGGTCTTGCCCGGCCCCCCGGCTGTCCCGTGTGTCGCAGACACGCCGGGACCCGGCTGGGGATGGAGCTCGCTGCTGTTCTCATCCGTAGGAAGGGCCGGTGTGCGTTCCGGGACACCTGCAGTTAGCTCGGGTCAGGCCGTGGCACGTCAGGGAGTGCAGGAAGCAGCAGTGTGTCCCTGTCAGAAGCGATGCTCCGCCGGCTGCCCTTGGCAGCTCTGCCGGGCACTAGGCCGTGCTCGCCTCGCTGGAGGTGATGGAGTGCTGCTCCGAGACCTGAGCTCCGCTGTCTCTGGCACCTGGTGTGCCTGCTGAAGTGGGCTTCGGGAAAGCTTGCTTGTCACGATATATGCTGCCACATACACCCCAACATTTGTGGGGAGCTGAGTGGTTTTGTGATGCTACAGTAGCCTGAAAAAGCTGTGAAGCCACAGAAGTCCCACAAGAAGGGGAGTGTGACCCAATCCCTTATCTTTGATCACTGCCTTTGCAGGGCAGTGTGTGTTATGAGCAAGATAATTTGCTAAGAGGAACAGAGTCCAGGCAGACTGGCTTTCTGCTGCTAAGCCCAGCTTGAAAAGTTGTCTAGCCTATGTTCCTCTTCCTGGATTTTGGTAGCTTGGACTCCACTCACTGGGGTTTTTTTGTTTGTTTTATCTTGCTTTAATTTTGGCCCTAGTTACAAAACCTGTGTAGCTTCCTGCTGCAGGTTACTTACTACCTGTGGAAGAAATGGTCTCTTACCTTTTATGTAGATTATCAAGTTACTACCAACTAAACCGAATAGCTCTGTCAATTTGCATGTTGGTAGCCTAGAAGAAGCAAATCACTCATGCCTGTTCCTTTGTAGGAATAAAGAAACAGGATGATTTTGATCTGATTGTAAGTGAAGTCTTGTAATTGCCTAATCATTGTCAGGTGGAAAAAGGATTAGCTCTGGGTTTGGAGCTGGAGTCCTATGTGACATTAGTGTCAAGCTTATTGCTGACTAAATTATGCATGTTTGTGTGTCTGTTTTAGCTGTTTTTAAAGTCTGCCACAGAGCACTGAAGTTATGTGAGAATCTGGAAGCCACTTCTGCAGATGTGTCTGGGAAGGGGAGAGAGGGAGGATTGGTTCAGAAACATGTGACTATTTAAATCTGAAGGTAGCAGCAGTCATAATCTGTATCAGGTAATACTTATGTACATCTTTAGGTGTGTCATGTGGGAAGAGCCTGTTATTTAGATTACTTCTAATTTAAGTTCAGCTGCATGCAGTTACAACTTGCTTAGATTGTGGGAACTCTTAAAATTCAGTTGTTTGTCAGTCAGGCACGATGTTCTGAAAATCCAAATCTTGATACTGCTTTCAAACAAGATGCTGACTAGCAAAAATACTGTCCTGGGAAAACTATTAGGATGGAGGTAAAAATCCTTAGAACTGACTTAGGAAGCAGCATAATGAGTAGTAGAAAAAATGCATTTCCTGATTCTGTGGCAAGGCTTTCTTGCAATAGATGTTAATGATCGTATTCTTCCTGTACAGTACTCTTAAAGCTGTTTGCAAAGTATTCTGTGATGCATCTTGAATATCACTAATTAAATGTTATAGCCTCATTTTAATAATTTTAAGTAGAATTTTAGGTTAATGCAGGTTTGTTTTGCTTTAATGGTTGGTGAGTGTTGTCTGAGGGACTTGTTTTTAGAGTAAGCTTATAGACTAAGTTTGGTTGGTAGACTGCTATGGCTTAGCAAAGCTTGAAGCCACTATGAGATGAAGAAGGAAAGTAAGGATGAAATACAGTGAAAATAAAATGTTTTATCAACCCCTTCCCTCTCCCTGATCACTGATAAATTGTGAATTCTTTGAATTCTGTGATTGGGTTTTTGCTTGTTGTGGTGAGAGAATTTGATCCATAGGAAAAGTCTTAATTTATATTATGGGGGAATGTTAGACTGATACTTGTGTATCATGATGTTTACTTTCAGGAAGCTCTTAATTAGCTGAGGCTGTTACGTGTTGCATTGTGTAGTATTTATAACACCAGTAGTGGTTAAAGCAATTTATTTTGCTAGTTAGAGCTTAACTGCTGAATTGTTTTCCAGCCTTCTTACCCTTGCACTGCTGCCTAAATAGATGAAAACATTTGATTTAAGTAAACCTCTGTATATTTCAACTCCATAAGAATTTACCCCCTGCCAAAGAAGGGGAGTGAAGTACCAAATTGCTGAAACCTCTGAGAGCCTGAGGAGGAGGTGACCTTAAATACAGCTCACTGGTATTTGAAGGAAGCATCCTTCTTTGAGAAGCGTTTGAGAAGCTGTTGTGTTTGCTGTTAATGTTCTCCCTCTAAGTGTTCCTTGTAACTGTTGGTGGTTCACTGAACAGCACTTGCACTTTGTTCCAGGGCTTGCTTGGAGTAGCTCAGGGCTGCCCATCAGAGAATGTTAATACAGCTTCAGTAGTGGCAAGCCAAAGGGTGAAACTTCTTTGCAGCCACTCTGATGGACTTCTAAACCTGTGAGAATTGGAAATCTAGGCTCTGCCTCTTGTGAAAAGAGGATGCAGCTGCTTCCTGATGCTTGGCTAATGACAAGCAAGGTGTGTTTGAATATGTTGAAGTAACTGGGCAGAAGTTGGAAGCTCAGCTGTTGAAGGGTCCACACATATTGGAATGTGCTTCCCCTGGAGGAAAGGAACAAGCGATGGGGGAGACTCCAGCCCCCAAGTCTGGGACAAGTAAGGATGTGCCCACATCAAACAACAGTGCAAATGCACTGCTAAAATATAAAGAGTGAGCCTTCTCACCACTTCTGACGACTGAGCTCTGTTCTGGAGTTGGAGGTGGGGCTCGTGAGAAGCTGCACAAGGATCTGGTACAGCCCTGTGTGCTCAGTACTGCTGCAGGCTCTGGGAGATGCCTGTCCAAGGACGTGGAGCAGTGGTAGCAAGGCCAGAGCTGCCAGGCTTAGAAAAGGCTTGGAAGGTGTTGGATAGAGGAAAAACCCAAGGCAGGAGATCCCATGCCAGCTCTTCACCCTTCAGTGAAAGAAATGTGTGCCTGGAAGGGAAATGCTGCGAGAAATTAGCATCTTCCTGGAGTGCTCATGACCCCTCCTTTCCAGATTCTGTTCCATTGCTGTCAGGCTGATGTTCTGGGATGACAAAACTTAGTTTTTCACTGGTTGCTTGTAAGCCTTGAGCTGACTGATGTGAGTTCACCACTCTATAATGTGATAATTCAAAGGTGCTACTCTTGCATATTTCCATTTCACAAAAGTCAGTACAAGCTGAATCTGAATCTGGAAGGGGTAGAAATAGATTTACTTATTTATTCCTTCATGGTGACCAAGGCCTACTGGAAAGTGTCAAGTGTTTTTCACAGAGTGCTCAACGCTCATCCTTTACAGTTTTTAAATGCTCAGAAAAAGAAATTATCTCCTGTTTTTGCTTTGAGGTAAGTGCTGATGCAGGGCTAAAGGTCAGATTGTAACTTTTGCCCAGAAGCAGAGCAACCAAGGAGTAATAGTGCTGTAAAACAGGAGCTGGAGTGGTAACTTGAATATTTGGCCTGAGTCTATTTAAATTCCACTGTTAGATTCCCGTTTGCTTGTCAAGAGCTCTAAGATATGCTTACCTTTGGCTGTTCCTTCTAACAAGTGGTGCTCTTAAGGTGTGCGGGGGAAGCACTTGTGTTAAAAAAACCCTTAACTTAGAACTGGGGAGCAATTGCTTTCTTTTACTTTTTTTTCCTTTTTTATGGAGCTGTGTAGTTGCTAGAATAATACATTTCTGATAAAGTTTGTATGTGTATTTATCTGCTACTCTGAGATAAAAATCTTTTAGTTGAGTAATGAGTTGGTCCTCACTCATTATATTGAGCACTTCAGCAAATACCAGGTTACTGGATTACTAAGCCTTAGTTGTTCCTCTTTTAGCTGTTGGGAGCTGAAGTAAAGTTGATGTTATCACATGAAACTTCACAACATTGGTAAACTAAAATGGAGTGAATTTATGCTTCTTGCCATGCTAATGGATCTGGTGTTGAAGTTTGGAGAACTTGGCATTCTGTTCCTTTGAAGCTGGATGTGTGTGGAGAGGACACTGAGGTACTTGGTGTTAGTATCCCTGTGTAGCATCCTAACTTGCTGTCCTGGAGACAACTGAGGTTACTGAACTTGGCTATAATTTTTACTGACTTTGGTAGCTGTTTTTACTTTGTTCTGCTAAATTATTATTAAAATGCCATGGTAAAAACACAGAAAATGATGCTGCTCAGCGTTGACTATGTAGTGTTTGTATACACCATCCCTCATGCTGTTATGAAAGATGTTTTCCCTTCAGCATGCTTTGATTAGTATTTAGTAGGGATGTAGCAGGATGTTCAGAAGATGATGAGGCTAAGGTTTTAGTAAGTAGTTGTACAAGTTGAATGTGGACAGGAGGTAGCTGCTAAGTAACAATGCAAATACAATGACATCATCCACTTTCATGGCTGTTTGTCTCAATTTCAAAGTACTTCTTAAAAGGAACTGATATCTGCAAGCTCTGGAAAAGCTTCCTCACTTGTCCATCTCTAAAGGAAAACACCATCGATGAGAGAATGAACTGTCAGAATTTATTCCTATGAACTGTTTTCACTACCAAAGGTAATTAGGCCTCTTTTCCAGTGTTTTAGAGAAAACGGTGGCATGCTTAGGTTCCATGGTTTTCACTTGAGCTCTCCTTTGTACCATAATTTGTCATTAGAATTATCACTCTTCTTTTGATCTAGAAAGGATTAGCCTGTTGCAAGATTATTATTATAGTTCTTTTTTAAACTGTAACATAATGCTTATTAGATTGTCTGATCCTGCTAGCTTCTGTTCTTCCAGCAATTTGAGCTATTTCTGTGTTTGCAGGCATGAAGCCATACACTGAAGTGATTCCATTTAAACCTTTTATATAACATTAGTGCTTGAGTATTGCTTTGCTGCTCAGCATGATAGATTTTGGTAAACTTCATAGTGAATATAGATGACAGTTCTTAATGAGTGTTCTGTTAAGCATTAATCAGTTCTGGTAATGTATGTAGGGTTTTGTGCGTTTTCTGTTTTCACTGTGAAGCTAAAGCTGTCCACGGTGCAGCTAGAGGAGTAAGTCTGTGTCACCCCCAAGTTAAATTAGGTTGAAGCTGGATGTTGTGTTCTGCCAACAAACTCTTAATGGAGAATTCTAATGTGTTCCTAGAATTATAGGAATGCATTAGCCAGTATTTTCAGATGCATTTAACTTTTGGGGTGGAAAGAAATTGACTTAATCTCAAAAATGCCTGTGCTTTGGGGAAGCTTTAATGTACTCTCTTGAATCTTTGGACTAAATTCCTTTGGTTTGGTTTTTCTTGATGACTTAAATTACTTCTACATCCACACTTCTGTCTCTCTGGAGAATGCTGTGGGAAGGTGATGGAGGGCTAAGTGAATACAGTGACTGTTTTAGGTAATAAGTATTCCACCTGTTGTTTTTCGTAGCCACATTTTAATCAGATGTGATACCTAACCCCTAATGAGGCACTGAACAGCTGCAGGGGTGAGGGAGAGGAAAAGGGAAGGAAATGGAGTTGTGATTCTCAAAACAGTACCAATGTGGCCAGTGGGGGTTGTTTCCTGCTGTGCTGAAGATGCATGCAGGGAGCAGTGCAGAGCTCCCATCTGCTCTGCTCAAGGAGGGTGACAAACACCCCTGTGAACTAGAAATTTACCTTCCTTCCTGGGGTGGAGCACATCTGTGGCACCTTAGGTGTATTACAGTAACTGAAATGCCACAATTCAATGTTTGAATGCAGCTCCTTTTCACTCCTTGCTGGAGTTCCAAGTGTGATTCAGCCCTGTCAGTAGTTTTGTAGTAAACGAATCTATGGCTGCTACTAAGAATCTGTGGCTGCTCATCACTAGTTATTTGTGTGTGTAACTCATGAACTGGAAACTGAAGATGATAATTTCAAGCTCTTCATATGATGGTCCATCAGTAATGATTCTTAAAGCACTCCAATTGCTTTTTTTTTTCCCCCCAGATATAGGTAGTGTTTTAAGAGGTCAGACAGCAAGCTTAATGAGGTCAGGCTTTCTGTGGGAGTTTTTCCTCCTCACATAAATTTCTTATACCTTTTATGCTAGGGAATATGCTTAAATTTTGGTTGGAGTTTTTTTGATGATGAGGAGGATTTATGGTATGTGTTCTCTTCCCCTCCCGTTATGGGAAGACGTCTTTGGACTTGAAGATTTGTTAGGCTGAAAGACTGGCAATAAAGCTGTTGGAGACATTTGTGCTCTGCAGTTTTAGCACTGCAGTCTGATGCTTGGTTGCCTCCTTGTGTCAATATGCTTTTTCCCCTGACAGTATGTGGTGTGTTAACAGCTTCTCCATCGCTGTCTTGGGGAGGATCTCAGCATGCTCATCTTCTGCTGCTTGGACAAATACATGAATTCACCAGACTAAAGGCAGATGAAAGTGCCTCAGTGGGACAACTGCATTAATGAAAGCCTGGTTTGGAAAGTGTCTCTAAAGACCATGTCATCCACCCTCCCAGCTTTGCTTTGTCCACTGTCACCTCTAGTAGAGGTCTGTCTGACACATTCTTGGAGATTTACAGCATGAGAGACTTGATAGCTTTGCCAAGCAATGTAAACCATGTGCTTACCGCCAAACTAAAGGCAGATGAAAGTGTCTCAGTGGGACAACTGCATTAATGAAAAAGCTGATTTGGAAAGTGTCTCAAAAGACCATGTCATCCCTCCTCCCAGCTTTGCTATGTCCACTGTCACCTCTAGTAGAGGTTTGTCTGACACATTCTTGGAGATTTACAGCATGAGAGACTTGATAGCTTTGCCAAGCAATGTAAACCATGTGCTTACCTTCCCTTTTGGAAGGTGTTCCTGATCTGTTACCTGAGCCTGTTTTCTTCAGTTAAGACCTACTTCTTCGATGTGGGAAAAAATGCCCTTCACTGACAGCTTGATCTGCCTGTGTGGCAGAAAAAAATCCTTACATGCTTCATACAGTTTCTTAGTTATAAACATCACTGCTTTCCATGGATTGGATTCTGCTTACAAGGCTCCTTTGCCTTTCAGATGTGGGAAAAAATGCCTTTCACTGACAGCTTGATCTGCCTGTGTGGAAAAAAATCATTACATGCTTCATACAGTTTCTTAGTTATAAACATCACTGCTTTCCATGGATTGGATTCTGCTTACAAGGCTCCTTTGCCTTTCTCACTTCAGGCTCTGCTCCAGTCAGTTTATCTGCTGTGATGAGGGCAGGAACATCAAAAACCATCAAAAAAAGCATGTGGAACTCTCAAGTCTTGCTGTGGCAAACTATTTTGCAGGTTGCACATGTGTATACATACAGCCCTGCTTGGTGCTTGACTTACACTAAATTGTTTTTAATTATATATATTACTAATTAACTGAGTCACGTTTGGTCTGCAAGCTGCAGTCATTAAGACTTAGTTGGGATTGTGGCCAGGCCAGATGTTTAGCAGGCAGGGTTTTTTGTAGCTAACTTGTCCTGCCCTTGGTGTGGCTCAGCAGTCTGTGTTCCTGCAGCAGACCTGCCACAGGGCTTGTGCTGCCTCTGCTCTTCCCTCTGCACTGGCTGAGGAAGGAGCCCACAGCTTGGACTTGGATTGCAGCTACCTGCCAAGAAATCTTTATAGTAATCATAAACCAGTGGAATTACTGGTGATCATCCTGTTTACCCAGACACTGTGATAGAACAGATCAGGGATTATAGAATTGGTTGGTCTGGGTTGGAAGGGACCTTAAAGCCCATCTTGTTCCACCCCTGGCTATGGGCAGGGACACCTTCTACCAGAGCTGTCCAGCCTGGCCTTGGACACTCCAGGGATGGGACAGCCACAGCTGCTGTGCCGGGGCCTCAGCACCCTCACAGGGAGGAATTTCTTCTGTACATTTAATACAAATCACCCTCTTTTAGTGGGAAGCCCTTGCCCTTGTGCTGTCACTTCAGGCCCTTGTTCGAAGCCTCTCTGCAGCCCATTTAGGTACTGGAGTGTGCAATAAGGTCACCCTGGAGCCTTCTCTCCTCCAGGCTGAACCCCCCACCTCTCTTGGTCTGTCTCCAGAGCAGAGGGGCTCCAGCCCTTGGAGCATCTTTGTGCCCCTCCTCTGGACTTGCTGCAGCAGCTCCATGTCCTTGTGCTGGAACTCCAGGTCTGGAGGCAGCTCTGCAGGAGGGTCTCACCTGAGCAGGGCAGAGGGACAGATTCTCCTCCCTGACCTGCTGCCCATGCAGGGGGATGAGCCCAGGACGTGGTTGGTCTTGGGGCCAACTCTGCTTGTGCCTGGTCAGGGGAAGGACCAGAGCCCAGCTCAGTTAGCAGGCTGAAACGCAAGGGCTATCTGCATGGAATCCATGGGAATTGGGTAATGTTTTTCCACCCCCTTCAGCTGCCATACAGTGAGCTCACACTGAGCAAATGATGTGCTAGGAATAATTCTGCATTGGAGGAAACAAGGGGATCCTGACTGTGTGAGGGTGGTGTGCTCAAGTTAAAGTCTCTAGCTGTGCTCACCCTTTCTGGCTATGTACAGCTGGAATTGCATGAGGAAATCCTGCAACTTCTGTTGATTGCTAAGGAAACCTGCACGACTGGAAAGCTAGAATAAGCTTGTTATTTAAGCAGTTGTATGCTTGTTAGTCTCAATTCTTGTTAAAAAAATCTGAAGTTATTCCAGGACCTGTTAGGGTTTTTCCTGCCCTTGTGTATGATGTGTTACAGAGAATTGGAATTGAGGAAGCCAGCAGGTGAAAGTCTGATTCCTTAGGGGGATCATCTTCTCCAGGGCACTGTGACACCTACTGACAGCATTTCCAATGTTTACAGGTTGGATTTTCACTCTCCAGTTGCTCTTTTGCTCTGTTTAGCCCAATGTTACTTAGCAACCTGACCTCAAATCACTGAGACTCTTTTCACAGGAGTAGAGATGACCGCAAATTATGATAAATTTCACGGTGGCTTTTTAATTATGGCATGGATATTCATATCCCCTTGTTGTACCTCTCTAAACTTTCCCTGGAAAGTTGAGGATTGCCTTACATGAGGGTTTCTGTTACACTGTCTGGGTGTCTCAGTGGTGTGTGTGAGTAATCCTTATACAGGTGAGTGTTAAGACTTACCTGAGCACAGTGCAAAGGCATCAATGTCCCGTGGTGCAGTAGAGTCTGCTGTGAGCAGGCTGTTAACTTGTCTCTTGGCTTTAGATCTCAGCAGGAGAAGTTAGTTTGTATATCAAAGTGGTAATAATTTGGATCTTAACTGCTCCTCTCTGATATTCACAGTTAGACTCCAGTACCTGGAAGGCCTAAGGAGACATTGATGATAACTGTGCGATGGAAATGTATAATCATGAAAAATATTCTGTGTGAATAACTTCTAATAGTAGTTAAGCAATGCCATTGGCTGCTTATCTCAGGATATTTCATGCTTTATCCTTTTGCTTTGTACAAAAGGATAAAGCATGAAACTGCTTTATCCTTTTGTACAAAAAGAGTCAGAGTGCCCCTAGGTATTCCCAAATATCATGTTTTAACAGATACCATGTATGATACATCAGCCATTCTCCATATGTATTTTAGAACATCTCCTTGGAATGTCTGAAGTCCATATGGCTATGTATGATGAAGATATCTTGAAAAATCCCTTTTATTTGGCCATTCAGAAGCGACGTCCTGATCTATGCAGCAAAGTTGCAGAACTCCATGGTATTGTAAGTATGAAAGAGTATATTTAAAAGCTGCTTAGTAAGTAGTAGTGATTTGAATTTATATCATATCTGCTATGAAACATGTAAAGATTATTTGAAGCCTACAAAACTTGGAAATGAAGCAGAACAATTTTTAGTTCAAGTTGCACATTATCTACTAATATGGACCTTTTTATATTTTGCAAGATAGTAAAAAGCTTGTAAGGTTGATGTTGTTTCTGAACCCTACAGGAAACTTACTTTATTTTCTATGAACTGATGTTACAAATTCTCCCAAAAGTTTCTAACTTAAATGGATTGACCTTTTGAGATACCTGGTGGACAAGCAGTTACTCATTTGACAGCATTTTACATAGCAAAATAAAGCTATTAAACTGACCTGGAATAAAAACTCCAGTCCTTAATATTTACTAATCTGAGTATTTTGCAATTAATTTTCATTCACAATTAACTCCATTAAACATGGAGGTTATTGTCACCTGATGATATAATTTGTTTCTTTCTAATTAAGAATTTGCCCCAAATTGCCAATCTCTTGGCCTAAACCCAAGATATTTGTTAGATCTTTTTATTTCAGATGCATTTTTGAGTTTGAATATATGCTTCACTTTTTTATTACCTGCTTAATTTTAAGTCATCTGTTGCCATTTGAAGTTATTTGTGACTGGTGCTAAGTAACTGAAGATTTAATTTACTTCCCTTAGTATTGTTTGCTTCAGTTGCACGTCAGCCTTTTTTTCAGATAAGTTACTAAGTGAAATTTCTGGGTTAATTATCAGACTGCGTGTCTAGTGATAACCTCTCCTTTTTTTTAAAAATAAAAGCACCTACGGTTCTTGTATGTTTACTGTAAGTATTTAAAAGCCTGATTTAATTGCTTGCCTCTTAAGGACAAAAGGTACTGATGTATAGCTGGCAATACTCAGCATTTCTCTCTTAAACATGATTTAACTTTTTTTAGGTGCTAGTTCCATGCAAAGGAAGCCTTTCAAGCAACAGTCTTTCATCCTGCCAGTTTGAATCTTATGTTCTGAAGCCTCTGGAAGAAAATTTTCAAACCTTAAATGGAAAGGTATTTCTGTTTGATATCTGCATGTAGCTTGGGGACACTCCAGTAAGTGATTCACTGCTGCTGGCTGGCTGTGTGAACTAATGGTTACAGACAAGGCAAGCAGGGCTGACACTGCAGAGGATCCCAGGTTTTTCATTTGTAAGTTTGCAGTACAGTCAGAGAACTTGGGCACACAGCTTGCACTAGGGATAGTTTGCAGGCTGCCATCAGGATTTTCCTGTTCCAGATGTCCTCACTGGAGCTGCTGGGAAAAGAAAACCAGGTGTGAGAAATACACATAAGGTGTGGGGTATTTTTGAGGCTGGGATTAAGTACTGATCTTAAGCTGTTGGGATTTTAAAATTTCCTTGCTACTAAAAGTGCTCTAAAATCTGAAAACAAGACCGTGGTGCTTGTCTGAAACCTTTTTTATAAGTCCACTGCTGGAGGAAGTGGCTGTAAGCAGGGTTCAGCCAGCCACTGCCAGTGAAGGAGCCTTTGTTTCAGTGTCAACACAGCACGAAAAAGAGCCAAATTGGAGAAATTTCACATTCTTGCCTTGCAAGTTTCTCTTGTCCTCCTTGGAAATATGGCTATGTGAGGCAGAAGCCAAAGAGATATTTTTTTTTTTCTGGCAGAGTTTCACACCTCATCTGCTCTGTGTTGTTTCAGGAGATCTTCATACAAGGAAACCTCATCATTCTAGGAGCTGGTTTTAATTACACTCTCTCAGTACCTGTTCTCTTTGAGGAAACGTTTTACAATGAAAAAGAAGAAAGCTTTAGTATACTGTGCATAGCTCATCCATTGGAAAAAACAGAGAGCTCAAGTATGTATTGATGTCAGTTTGGTGGCTGCTTTTGCACAGTGAGCAAGTTAATGTCTGTGCTTAATAAGTGTGCTCATTCTGGAAAGTGTTGGTTTGGTTAAAAGTCCTTGGCATTTATGAGCTTGCTGGGCCAGATGTTGGTGTGCTGCTGCAGAGAAATACCAAGTGCTCCCAGCAAAACTAGTGCTGAGACTTGGGCATAAGTCCTGTAGAATTAAGAATTATCTGTGGAATACTTAATCCAGCATGATTTTTCTTAGCTGTGCTCAATTTAGTGCTGACTGCTTAGAAAAGGGATTTAATCCTAGATGTGATCATGTGTGTCTTGAGATGCAAGGTGGATGCACAAATAACTGGAGAGGTAAATTCTTTCATGATCACTTTGTAGGGGGATAGAGGTTGTGTGGCACAGTTAGGTGGCAGCCTCCTGATGGTGGCCCAGCTTATGAAGTTGAATGTCTCAATTTTTGTCCTGCACTGAAAGTGCTCCTTGAGGCTGTGAGACTGTTTTCAAGACTGCTGTCAATACTGTGAATGTGAGCAGCATGTCCTTGTGAACTTGTATAACAATCTATGTTGACTAATTGAGAACAGAAGCTGCTTAAGAAGCTTAGAAGCATCAGCTTTTTCTGTAGTAAAAACATTAGTCTTCCTAAATAAATAAGAATATTTGAAAAAAGTGAATGCAAAGGGAAGTAGTACTAGGGTAGTGTGAAAGTAGTACTGTGAGGGAAGTATGGAAGGCTTGAAAAAAACCAACAAAACAATCAACCCAGCTGCCATTCATATTGCCTTAAATTCTGTAGGTGTTAATGTATATCTCAAAATTTTTCTTGTGATATTCTTTATAGCCATTACTTACTATAGTCATATAACAGTCTTACAGAAGTGAAGGAGTTTCTAATTTCAGAAGTAATTTGAAAAGAATTATTTAAGCCTCTTATTAGCTGGCCGCCTTTGACTGGAGATGAAAGATTTGACTAGAAAGAATTTTTGGAAAAAGCATGATTCCTGAGTGAGGGATTCAGTTGTCTTATTCAGAAAAAATATGCATTTGCTTTAATGTTGCTTCCTGTAACTTTGCTCTCCCATTCAGAGAAAGCTTGTCTAAATAAAGAATAGCTTATGTAAAAGTCCACGATGGGATTTTTGCAGCTTGCTTAAAGCACCCTGACTTCCTGCATGGTCACTCTGTCAACACTGTAATGTGCTTTTCTTCTACTTTCAAGCATGACTTACACAACTCATAAGCTGAGTGCATGTGGTAATAAATGATCCCAATGTAAAAAAATAAGTGGAATCTGTTTTAGCTATTCCAAATAAACACTTGACATGAAAAGCAGGGGAGCCTGCTCAAATGTGACTCAGTAAATTGTTTTAATTAAAGGCAATATCTCTAGTTAAAGGTGCAGTGAGCTGAGTTCATGTTTCAGTGTACAAAAGCTGGCTGTATATGTAGGGACAAAATGTATTTTACCATGCATACATGTATTAAGCCTATGTGTTAATTCTTGGCTTTTATTTTAGGTGAATCTACAGCTTCATCAAACTCCTATTCTCTTAAAAACATTGAAGATGCTAGAGAGTTCTTGGGAAGGCACTGTGAGAGATTTGATAAATACATAGGATCTTTCTATAGAACATTTAAGGAACACGAAAGGAAAAGCCTCCGCCACTACATAGTCAGTATCTTCCTTCCTGGTGTCTAATTTGCTAAATATAATTAGCTTCACTGGTGCTGTTATCTTTGTCTTACTGAGCTTTTCTGTGTCAGAGTAGCCTAGAGTTGTGAAAGGGGAGGAGGGAGAAGTGGTAATTCACATTTAAGAATTTTACTGTCTGAACTGTTTAGTAAATGCAATTATTATTGCTAAAACTCTTACCATACTGTACACCTTTGAGACAGGGAAGACTTGTATTACTTATTTAGGCTTTGCTCCTCCAAGTCCCATTAACCTGAACCTGATGGCTTCTGTCTTTTCTCTCTCCTAGGATTCTGTCAATGCACTTTATACCAAATGTCTGCAGCATCTTTTGAGAGATTCACACCTGGTAAAGACTTACTCCCCTAAATACATTGTACAGTGTTACTTAGGCAATAAATTATCTGACTTTCTCTTGCTGTTTATGGCTTTGCTTTTCTAGAAGCTGCTTGCAAAGCAAGAAGAGCAGATGAATCTGATCAAACAAGCAGTTGAAGTAAGCATCTGAAATGAAGGAAAATAATTAGCAAGCTGTTTTTAATTTTCCCTTTCATGCCTAAAATACTTTTTTTTTCTACAGATGTATATCCATCATGCTATTTATGACCTAGTCTTCAAATATGTGGGGACGATTGAGGCGAGTGAAGTAAGTTTCTTTGATTGCTCCATACTAGTGATGTTCTTCTAAAGCATTTAAAAAAACTGTTGCCTTTCTATTAATTAGGATGCTGATTTTAATAAAATCACAAGGAGCCTTCAAGACCTGCAGCAAAAGGACATTGGAGTGAAGCCTGAGTTCAGGTGAGAGAGATGACTGTGGATTCTTGAAGAGTTACTGAGATCCTGTCTTAAATAGGATCATGCCAGCCAAAAAAATATTTTCCTTCAGGCACTAGCAAGTTTTTTTACACTTTCATTTGAGATGTAACATCAAAGCTTTGCAAGTGTCATATGAGGACACTCTATGCATTGATTACTTTTCTATTTTTAAGCCATATACAGGATACAGAAATGCAGGTGCACTTGGAGTAGAAGTGGGAGTATTTTGGAACCGTTCTTCATTTCAGCTCTGAATAAGTTAAAACTTGGGCTTTGGACATCCTGCAGAGGAACTCTGTATGCTAATCATTCCTTTCTAATTATTTTGTAGTTTTAATATACCACGTGCAAAGCGAGAGCTGGGGCAGTTGAACAAATGCACTTCCCCTCAACAGAAGTTGCTTTGTCTGCGTAAAGTTGTACAAATTATCATGCAGTCTCCAAGCCAAAGAGGTCAGTAATTAGTCAATTCATCATTTTAAACTTCACCAGCACACACAGAGCACTTCAGTATATAAACAACTGTTTGGATAACTCTTGGGGATCAAACACAGTTGAGCTGGAGTCTCTAAGGTCTCTGAACAAGGCAGAAGGGAAGGGCAGTGAGGCAGATGTGTCAGCACTGGTTCCTGTGGGCTCAGGTGTGGTACTGGGTTAGCTTGTGTACGTTTTAGCTTGGACTTGTGGGAAGCTCACATCTGCCAGGACACTGAGGATTGCAGACATGATTCTATGATACAAAAGCACAGTCCTCTTAACCTGGCACTCACTTTATCTAGCTTGAAAAGAGAAGATACTTCTGCAATCTCTTCTACAAAGAGAGTAGCACAGTGAAGTTACGCTTTCCCTACTTCATCTCTTCTCTAGGAAGACTGCTGGGTTATGGAAAAATGTATCAGCTTTGAGTGTAGTCTTTGCCCTCAAGAATTTCAGAAATCTTGAGCTAAAGCTCTGGCCCTTGCTGTGTGGGAAGGGAGGGATGCTAGTCAAATATTGCAGTGTGTGCTGCACAAACTGCATCTGTGTGTTGGCTCCTGGCAGACTGCTTCAGTGAGAGATTGAGAACATTTGGAGGCCTGCCCTGGAGTCTCCATGCATTCTGTACTAGTAGAGCTGGCCCTCAGTCTTAAGAGGCAGAACTTTAGAGTTATTGCTCTTGATGTGAACCATGACATGACTAATGCCAAATGTGCATTCTTGTTTTTAGTTAATGTGGAAACCATGTGTGCAGATGATCTTCTCTCTGTTTTGCTGTATTTGCTTGTAAAAACAGAAATCCCAAACTGGTATGTAACTGTTTTAGCTATACAGAACTCCTTCCTACCATCTTGTGTAGTGCTGCTTTTGGGACAAATGTTTCTGAACATACAGTAATAACTTATTGGAAGTGTAAGGTCCTGTTGAAATGCAGAAGATGTTTTATAGGACAAATAGCAAAGATGTGTTATATGTGTAACTAAATGAAGGAGCTATCAGGAATGTGCCTTTTGTTTTGATCCTCAGCCTAGAAAAAAGTTGTAGTGGGAGGCCATATCTCAACCAAATCTGTGTGTCAATACAGCCTTCACAGAGAGGTTCTCTCTCATCTGTGTTGGGAGCTGTGACACCTTTATGCATATCAAGATTTGGTGCATTTCTTACAGACAAACTAGCTGTGAATGTTTAATTACTTCCTGCTAGCTTGTGCCATTGTCTCCTCATTTTCAGTAAAAGTCTGTCTAAACCTTCCAGCTGTACCTGAACTGGTTCTCTGTGCTGTTCTATCCTGGATCTCTGAGATCAGCATTGGCCTTTAACTTGTAGCTATCACTGTGGTGCTTATGGTGCTGGAAACATTGCTTCTCTCACCTCAAAGATGTTGATCTCCCATTATTGTCCTTATCCTTCTATTCCTTTCATTCAGTTGATAACTCTTCGTTGAGTATTTAAGAGATAAGTAGAGTTCTGGTCACTCTGCAAGCTCAGAATAACCATATTGCTGGCCTAACAAGCTTTTTAGAAGCTTTTTCCCAACTCACCCTATTGTCTGCCTGAATTTCCTAAGATGAGCTGCAATATGCCATGCTAGTGTCTTAGTTTTTGTTGTTCACAGCTTTAACTTTTTCTTTTCAGGATGGCCAACCTGAGTTACATAAAGAACTTCAGGCTTTGCAGCTCGGTGAAGGATGAGCTGGGGTACTGCCTGACCTCCATCGAGGCTGCAATAGAGTACATCCGGCAGGGCAACCTCTCTGACAGACCAACAGTAAGCTACTCTTAAACTCTGTCCAGTGCTTGGTACCTTGTACTACCACTGTGGTGTGAGTCCAGCCAGAGGATACAGATAACTAACTTAAGAATTGCCTTTTTTTGCTTTAAAAAATGAGTAGAGGTGACTACCTGAAGCCAATACTAAATTGACCTAAATGATCATAATGAAGTCCTAATGATGTACCAATACCAATATCTCCATTGCATACTTCTTGAGGAAGTACTTAAATGTCAGGTCTGTCTCTTCATGTGGTTAGAGGAGAAATGACAGCACTGTTTTCTACAGATGAGTCTCCAGTATGTTTATCTCCTGTTTGTACTCCACCATGATTGTGAAAGCAGTGCAGTACTTGGGAGCAGGCACAACTTAAATTTTTGTTTTAAAAAACTTATTTAAAATATGCTTAGCTGTGCAAGCAGAATGGAGATAGCAGTGTAATTTAGAATTATTCAGTAAGTCTTCATACTAGAAGAATTCTGTGTCTTTCCAGTGTGGGTTACAGTGCTGCACTGAGTTGATGGCTTAGGGGGGTTGCAGGGCTGTGATAAGGTGCTGTTTGAAGGTCAAATTTGGCCCTTGGGATCTCTGACCTAGCAGGGGCAGGAAATCTGTGGATGCATGAGAGATTTCCTACTGGGCAGCTAGACCTGCTGTTGGTCTGGTCACATCCCTGCAGGCCAGTCAAGGGTGATGCTGATGTGACTTTGGAAATTTCTATAATTTAAGAACTTTGTAGATTATTTAGTCAAGGAATCCAGTCTTACCACTCCTGTAAAATTTTCTACTGTTGTAAAACTAGGTTTTCCTGAGCTGATGTGGACATCAAAAGGAGTGAACGTGGAGCCAGAGTGAATTCAATGTGTCTCAGTCTGCCCAGCTGCAAAGCACTGGAGTCTAACTGCAGGGGCCAGAATAATGATTCAGTGTGCAGGGCTTGGGATGGGACATCCTGGGACACAGTCTTAAGAAGCACTTAATGTAACATTTTGGCCTCTTACTATTTTTGGTTTTGTCCTTTTCTGGGATTTTTCCATAAACTTGTGCAAGTTGGTTTTGTACACTCAAAAAACAAAAAAAACCAAAAAAAACCCAAACCAACACTTTCATATTGTACAAAGAGTATATTTCTTGTCTGTAATTGAATTATATTCAAAAAAATAAAAATGTTAGCTTAAAAGAATCAACCTGCTATATGATTTTGCTTCCTGCAGTCACTTGGCTGTCATTCACAATCAATATACAAAGAGCAATGCTGGTGCTCTGAAAGAAAACTGAAACCAAAGTAGAATTGTCTTCCACAACAATGCCAGCAAACTAAGACAGCATATACTGCTCTTAAATTTCTAGAATAAAGGCTATTTCCTATTAAATGCCTGATCCTGTCTGTCTTGGTGTAGTTAAGTATAGCAGCTTTCATACTGGGATTGCATTCAAATATTGTAACTTAAGTGCCACTTCCATTAAGGTACTCTAGTTCTTTGGGAGGCACCTGTCCTGAAAGATAAACTATATATTTGAGAAGTTTAAATGAGGAATTCAGTGTCTGCACCACGAGAAGAGTGAGCCATTAGTGTTCATACTTCAGCTGGATCAGCTCCAGACCTAGAGAACTTCATCACTTCAGGGTGACTGTGCAACACAAAGTCCTCTTGCATTGCCTTTCCTGGGAGTCAGCCTGGCTGGAGAGCAGCAGAACCCTGAGCATGAAGGGAGGGACAGCTTGCCCTTAACACAGCTGGAAAGGAAACAGCCAGACCACCTTCTTCTCCTTGGCAGGAGAAGGTGGCACACAATGAAAACAGACTGAGGTGGAAATGGAAAAAGAATAATGAAGAGGTGGAGGAGCACTGCTCTCCCTTTGTGGAGTTACCAGTTGAGATATTTTCTTTACTCTCTGGTAAAGGGGATGAACCCTGAAGCACAACAGCTGTCATCTTGCTGCCCTGTGATTTCCTTCTCCAGATTGTGCTGGAAGGGGGCGTGGGGATGAAGTGAGCAAGAGCATTGCTGTGCCCTGGGGCTTCATTACAGCCCCTTATGTGGTTATGCTTAATTTTATAGCTGGCTTCAGATGGAGCTGCTGGCAGCTGAGTAGTGCTGCTGTCCAATCCCTAATGAAGATTACTCCAGAAAGAAACTCAGCAGGGGACTAATGTACCCTGAGGGATAATGGGCATGTTCTCACCCTCCTGTCAGTAAGTGAATTGCACTCAGGACCTTCTTGCCAAATCCCTCCACCCAAGGTCATGCAAGTCCTTGTCAGACACTTTGTGGAGAAGGGAGGAGAGTATCAATTTTATTTTCTGAATTTTCAACATTATTCAATTAGAATTCCTGTTAATAAATGTTGGATACGAGCTCATTCCTTTGCACAGCTAATGTGTAGTAAGACTCTGAAGTTCAGAGGGCTCAAGTGAGGTATAAAAAATGGGCAGTCAGAGCCAGCCATGAGGGAATAGGCAGGATTTTATTTCATGTATGGGAGGAGCTTCAGATGGGGAAATGATCCCTACTCCCCCTCCCCACCAAACACTTCATTACCCTTAATTTGTGTTCAAGAGTTCATCTGCTGGCTTCTGCCACATGTATTTCCTCCAAGTTATCAGTTGTAATCTGTGAGAATGTCTTGAGATAGATGATTTCAAAGGTACACTCTCATAGGTACAGATATTTTCTTTTTTTACACATTGTAGTATTAGATTAAAAAGGTCATTAATGTTTGGGTGTGTATTTTCTAGACAGCATACCCTTAAGATACCTGGAAGTCCCACTCTAAGCAACCCCTTTTAAAAAGAAACACAAGTTCTTGGTCTGTAAGTAAAGCTGGTACAAGTGAGTTCTGACTTTGAAGGCCCAAACTTGTTTAATCCTTCAGTGAATATCTGATTGTTTTCATTCCATATTTCACTATTGAAGATATGTGGTTTCACCTGAGCTCTTTTTATTCTGATTTATATAATAAATATATAATACTGCTACATTAGGGTTACTGTCTCATGTGCCTCTCTTAAAATAATGATTCCACTTGGGGAGCACTTCCCTTGAAGACACACTCTGTGGAAGGAGCAGTTCTAAAACTACAGTAGTTCTTGCTCATGGTTAATTGGATTCTCCACAGTGAAAGTGTAAAGCTGTCTCTGAGCATCCACACTAGAAATTCTGATTAGACATTAGGAACTTGTACCAGCAGTTAAATTTTGCATCAAATATTTCTTAGGGAAATTATTCCTAAGAAAAATCTATCCAAGGACACTAGTGTTATATGGTTTGTAATTCTGAGAAGATATGTTGGGTATCCTTAGCTAAAGTACAGAGATTGGAAAAGATTGGTGAATATTTGTCATCTTTACGTATCTAAATCCTGTGAAGTACAGAGAAAAACTTTAATCTCCAGACCTCACAAACATGTTTTTAATGATGTTATTTGCTGAACTCTTAAGGGTTTTTGGACAGCTTTATGAGAGGCATCTGTGTTGATTTTGAAACATGAATAGTCCTAATTTCTAGAAAGTCTGAACCAACTGATGTTGTTTATTTGCAGTTTATGAGGCTCAAATTTCATGCTGACTTACTAATGCAAGGGTGGAGTCAGACTGGTTTTACTCATTTATATCTGCTCTTGACAGACTTTTAATTGCAAAAGCCATAGCCCAGATCCTAAACCATCGACATTTTCCTGATACATGGGTGTGTGTCTTAAATGCAGTGGTTTTCTGTTTTATGGAGGCTGAAGTCTTTCCATTTCTGGAGAGCCATTATCCTACAGCAGCACAACCACAAGCAGCTGTGCATCAGAGCCAACCACGTGCAAAAGTTTCCATCTGCATTCTTAGGAAGTGTTTTCCTTAGGTTGTTGTTTTATTTCATGGGAGGGTCAGTGCTGCCACCTCAAAATCTAACTCCACTTCATAATTTTCACCTGGCTTTGGAGGCATTTATATTCTTCAGTGCATCTAAAGTGTATCTTTAGGTGTCTCTAAATACTGACACAAGGGTTGCAGCTGTATCTGCCTAGCTCAAACCAAGTAGGAAATCTACACAGATGCAGAGCAGTGCTTTGCCTGCTGCAATCTTCTGTTTTTCAGCCAGCAGCAGAGTTCAGAATTCTTTGAGTTGTATCTGGGTCATCATTTTTAGTAGCCATCAGTAGACATGTTTTGTGTGAATTTCCCTTAATTTCTCCTCTTGAGAAAGATGTGTTTTACCTCTTACAGTTCATGCTTTCTTTGATATGTATTTTTTAGTTTTGCTATGTTCTTTTTAAGATGGTACTGCCATAATTTCATTAATGTTAATTCACAGTCAATTTCATTAAAGAATATTCTGGTGAACATCTGCTTATTTCTATGAGTGCCCAGTCTTTTATGTCTCAGAATCTTAAAAGTGAAACTGATTCAGATTTCACATGTGTCTGATAATTCATACATAGTAAATAAGTGTTTAGTATTTTTAAAAGCTAATTCCAGTGTTAGGGTTCCGCACTTTTGCCTGTAGATGTCTGTATAAATAATCTATCTGTTTTATTTTCAGGAATCTGAGAGTCTGTGTGACAAGCTGCTCTTAAGACAAAGGATGAACTTGTTGTCCCAGATGTCTGCTGCACCAATAGACTGCTTGTTTAAGGTTAATAACTTTTATGACAGAATATGCATGTATTTACACATTTCATATTTATATCTATCCCTTTCTGCAGTTGTGTGGAATTACAACTGGAATTCTCTGGAATGTAATGAAGGGTTAATTACATTAGTACTGTGAAATGTCTTTTAGTAGATGCTAAAAGTGTCTTTTGAATTGAGTACCTTTCTGTGTCAAAGCCTTGCTAATATAATATAATCTTATGGATTTCAGCATGTGTTATATGAAATAGAGAAGTAAATGAGGATGAAATGCTTCTGCTGTTGGTTTTGTGTGACCCATTTAATGCACAGATGTGATATTGCTTGCGTCTCACAGCTTTTAGTACTTGAAATTGGAAGAGTTTTCTGAAACAATTTAAATGTAGTCACCTGACAGCTACTTCATATTCTCTGTTAATCTCACACTGTCATTCTAAAAGAATTTTGCCTATACAAGGACACAAAGCAGAGCTTCTAATTATATGTGTTCACAGCTTATGGCTGGAGACTTAGTAATTTTATAGACATGTTTTTGCACAGAGGGAGCTCAATTTCATGATTGAGTCTAAAGAGAACAATAGGAATTATTTTAATTTTTTTATAGAAAGTGAAGTAAGCCAAGAACAGTTTCTTTTTAATACTGAATGCCCATTAGGGGGTTTTGTGCTGTGACATTGTTCATTTCTGCTTTCTAATGCTTGAATACGTCTTTCAAAATCGAGTCCTTTCATTTTGTGCTTCAGTAAATTACTCTTGGCTTTTTTGTCTTAAAAGGAGGCCTTTAAAATTGGTTTCTCATTCTCTCTTCTCTTGTATTTTTTCGTAGCATATTGCTTCAGGTGATCAGGAGGAAGTGGAGCGGCTGCTAAGTCAAGGTGACAGTGATAAGGACACTGTACAGAAAATGTGTCACCCGCTGTGTTACTGTGACAAATGCGAGAAGCTGGTTTCTGGGTGAGCACTCTTCACCCCACAAATGCATAGAAAGCTGTGTAGAAGCTTTATCTAAGATGTGCTTCAGGAAGTATGCTGCTTTTGGTTATAGAGGAATTTGGGAGCACTTCAGGATGTAGTAGAGAGCATGTGGGTGGGTGTGGTTTGAAAAAACAGAAATATTGGGAGCAGACAGAATCCTTTGGAACCCACCTGTTCTGTTATGGAGCCTGTGTGGGCTTTGGTGAACATGGTGCTTCTTCTCTTGAATCAAACTTACAGATCTGGGACTAACCCACTGCTCTTAACAAAATGTAATGGAATAATTTGTCAATGTAAAAGGGTAAAAAGTTCCAAAATCAGTTTTTTACCATCCTTGGCAGCTTTTCCCTTTCCCTCCTCCTTCCTACCACCACCTGGGTAATTAAGCTGCTTTCAAACCATTGTGTTTTAAAGGAAACTGAATGACCCTTCCATTATCACTCCCTTTTCCCGAGATGACCGGGGGTATACTCCACTTCATATAGCTGCTATTTGTGGTGAGTGGGCATTCTTCACTAGTGTTTCCTACTCCTTTTGCTCTTGTGTCTTTGTCAGCCTGTTAAAAGTTGGAATTGTATTAAAGTTGGAGTTCTGCATGAAGTTGTTTTTTTGCTTCTTTGCTATTGAAACATTGCTGTTTCTCTCTGAGCACAGACTGAAGTCATTGTATATTCTTTTAAGCTCAGTTTCTTATGGCTGAGTTAATCTTTGACTCTACTTTTGCCATAGTGGTTACTACAGTGGTGCTTTCTTCAGCTTTGAAAAAAGTAAAGTGTGTCCTCAGAAACCAGGAGGTTTCTGGTTTTTTTAAAGGACTGGCAGATTGAGAAATTCCTTTTCTCTTTCCTGCAGCTAGCTATGCATGGTAGATCTGTAACACCTGTGTTGTAATGTTCATTATGTAATTGGTTTTGCTTTTATTAGAAGCTGTATTATTTTCTTAGTGGGTGGTTTCTTATTTATAATTTCCTTTCTTGTTATTTTATTGACTTGAAATATTTTCTTTTGTTACTTGTAGGATACAAATATAGCTTGCTTTTAGCTGGAGGTTCTTTTATGGGGCTTTGACATTGAAATATCTGCCACAAAAAAACCCAAATACCAAGGCAGTGAATATGCAGTACATGGAAACATAGTGTGCAGAAATGCAGGGTATTTTGGTTTATAGTCACTATTTGAATTTGAAAAGTAGCAGTGTTCTTGTGCAAAGTTTACACCTTTCTTTGAATGCTTGTTTTCCAAGGTCAAACTTCATTAGTGGATTTGCTGGTAGCCAAAGGAGCCATTGTCAATGCCACAGATTACCACGGTTCAACTCCCCTTCACCTCGCCTGTCAGAAGGGATACCAGAATGTTACAGTAAGCACAACACCTACCTAAATAATAAATGCATCACTCTTACTAAGCTCTGCTACTGTTACTGTCATTTAGCTCTTCTGGGGAGCTTTTACCAGAACTGTGTAAGCTGTCAGAATGGAGGATCTTTCATCATTGGAGTTTGCAAGATATTTTATTTTTTCTTCTACTGCAGGGTTTTCAGCCATTGGTAATAACCAGATGGCAGCTCTGCACAATTCATCCACTTTATTAACACAGATGTCCAATACATAATGCAAATGGAGAACATCTCTGCTGTGGCTTGAGACAGAACAGCCATTGCAGCCATTGGGCTGAGTTAAATGCTTCACACTGTGTTTAGGATAGACTGTGTAACTGCAGTAATTATTGTCTGCTTGAATTTAGTGTATGTGATATTCTTCAATTAGCATTGTTGAAATAAAGTTATCTTCACTTGCATAGGCAATTGAAATGTGAAGTAGATGATGTAGTGAATGTATTGCAGTGTTTGCTGCAGTACAGAATTCATTTTTTTAATTAAAATTCTGAATATGTGAGAAGAGACTTTGTGATTCTCAGGGTAGGGCACAAACAGTGCTGCAGTGGCAAGAGGGTGGTGTCTGAAACAGGAGGCATAGCTAGTGTCTCATTAAGTGCTTCATCATGCCAGAACCCTAAAGGAATCTGCAGAGCAATAATTGTTTGTACATTAATTTTTTAGCTACTTAAATGTCTACTTTTGCTTTTCTTTTAAGCTGCTCTTATTGCACTACAAGGCAAGTACTGATGTTCAGGACAATAATGGAAATACTCCACTTCATTTAGCCTGCACTTATGGTCATGAGGATGTAAGTAATTGTTTTGTATCAAACCAAATGGGCATGCTAATGCAATGGAATTAAACTGATGCAAATTAGCACTAAACTTACATATTTTAAAAAGTAAATAAAAATATTTGAAGGCTAAATTGTTTAATGCTCTAAATGAGGACTTTATTTGGTAGTTTGTAGCAATTTTTAATGTGACTTCACATTAAAGATAGTAGTGCTTTGCAAATCTAGTTGTTTAACTCTTTAATGACAATGAACCACTAAAGCCTTCTCTTTAGTAATGGGTTACATAAGCAGCAATCAAAACAAACCTTTTAGGACTGTGCCTGTTGTCTGAACTGACACACACCGCTATAATTTATTGATAGCTTTCCTTTTCCTCCCAGTGTGTCAAGGCTTTAGTGTACTATGATGTGCACTCCTGCAGGCTGGATATTGGCAATGAGAAGGGAGACACTCCTCTGCACATTGCTGCTCGCTGGGGCTATCAGGGCATCATTGAAGTGCTCTTGCAAAATGGAGCAAACCCAGAAATTCAGAACCGCATGAAAGAGACTTCCCTGCAGTGTGCATTGAATTCCAAGGTATTCCTCTTCATCTGCCAGCCTGATTTCTTTCTGATGCAACACCGCAAAGGTGGAGGTGTTCACTGCTTGTAGGGTTTCACTCTTAAAGAGAAAATGTGTCTTTCACTCTGAGGAAGAAAGGTCACATTTTAACTCCAGCAGTGTGAATACACTCTGTGGGACAGAACATGAACTTGTAAATGGGTACTTCTCATCTGCTCAGTCATATTCTCTTACTAATTATTAGGTTGTCAGCTGATTTGTGTTTCAGTCAGTAGATTCCTCTATGAGTGGAGTTACATTGGTTCTCTTTAATATTTTTGTGCAGATTTTGTCATTGATGGAAGTAAACTACCTGACATTTGAAAGAGGACAGAGTGCTTCAGAGGTAATGTAAACAACAGCCCATGCGAGTTGCTAAATTGTTTCTTGCCTCTGCTTAACCTCCTTTATTTGATATTTAACCTTTTCTGGTTGTTTTTTGTTTTTTGATTGATTTTTATATGTTTTTTTTCCAACTGTAAGTCACCCCTTAGGTCTCCTCAGCACTCAACAGAAACTTTCAGCAGAGGATCATCTGTCTCAAGCCTGTCATCAGCATCAACTGATCTAAGGCAAGAAGAAGGAAAAAACAGTTATAAAGAGGTAAGACTGAGGTACAGGTTTTGACAGTAAGCAAAGTGAAGGAAGCTGGAAGAGTGATAATTTACCATGGCGTTTTCAACTTCTTCCTCAGGAATAGCCTTCTGTGTGGTTTGGAAAATGATAACTGCTGTCCTCAGGGGATTGTTTTCTCAGTACCTGAGTACTTATCTTTGTGTGGTTTCAACTGCTCTGCTGGTTATTTCTGGGGAAAAATTGGCACCATCTCTGAAGTAGTTGTTCGTATTTATTGAAGTTTACTACGTAATTTGAGAATTTGTTGAGTGTGTTTGTTTCTCTCAATATCATCACTACATTCAAATTCTTCCTTTTCCAGGTATTAAGAGGTTCTTCTCTTGCCAGAAGTTTCATTTTTCTAAAAATATTGAAGAAACACAAAGATGCAAATTGTGACTGGACAGTATGATTTCACACTTGAGTTGTTCTGTCAGAGGCTCAGTGTAGGGCTGGACCTCCCTGTTTGTACAGAGTCAAGCACTCTAAATAAATTCTCCTTGTAGATTGAGGATTTCTTTTTCTTTGAAGGAGCAAATTTATCACACCCAAGTGCTAAGACTATAGTTCAGATCAGGGAAAAAGATTACAAACTGCTTACACCTGAGGTCCTTGGGGTGAATGACCTTCTCTGTAATCCAGCTTTAGCTGATTTCTGTTTGCCAAGTTTCACCTGGGCTCCCTGCTCAAAGAGGCAGGAGCCTGATGCTGAGAGAGCTCCAGGAAGGACACACCACTGGAAGTAATGGAAACTGATATAGTCAGTTTTCCAAATTTCAAGGTTTCCACCTTGAATTAAGGGGATCCAGTCAGATTTGGTTAATCAATACTGAATTAAACTTTTAAATGAGCCAGTCATAGTGGCTTGTTTATTATGACTTAGAAAAGAGAGAGTGAAAGAGCCAGAATTGTAAATTTGGGATTTGCTCTGTTGGAACTAAAATCTCCATGCACCGTTTCTGTTCAGCATCTGAAATACTGGCCACGCAAGTGAATTGTAATGGGCTTGTTTCTTCTATTTTTACATTTAAAGGAAGGTTCTGTTCCATGGAAGAGTGAGAAAACAAACTGGAAAGATGGGGAAGTGCATGTAGCAGACATTTTGCCCTAAGTACTCTTAATAAATTATCTATAAGCTGCATAACAAATGTACCACTGCTGGGGCCTCAGACAGCATTTAGTACTTTAAGAAAGTTGTTATTTTTGGAAAGAAATTATCAGAGCTTGTGGGTCACTGCTATTAATGTTGGGCATCTTGTATGGCATAAGGTGACTCCAGAAAAATGCTTGAGACCTCTGCATTGTTCAGTGACATTATTCTGTATGATTACAGGAAGCTTAGGGGAGGCACAGACCTCCCTAATTTATATAGTCCATTTTAGCTGTAAATATGGAGAGACTTTGGGATTCAGCTCACCCAGCTTCTGGAAGACAGTTGTCTTTACTTCAGATATTTATTTCCCCTCCTCAGTCAGTGGAGGGAAATTCACTTCAGAGAGGAGTTAATCTCAGAAATGCTTAGTTTGACCTGAGTTGCACTCAGGTGTTATTTGTTGACTGCATTCTGTTCTGCGGTTACCATAGGAGGAGTTTAAAAATAAATGCCTGGCTGAGATTCAGACAGCTGACTTTTAGACATTGAAAGTTAGGAAAGAAAAATCAAAGAATCATAGATTCAGCCTGGAGTGACCAGTGCATGACTCCAAGGACTTTCATCCTGTATTAGAAAGGTGGTAATAAACCCAAACTTAGCAGTGTTCTAAGAAGAGATAAAAATGGAGAGATTTAATCTGGCCTCTGATCTTTCAGCTGTTTGTGTCCTGTTCTTCATCTGAAACCCTGAAGAGATCAGAGCAATAGAACACAAACTTGAGTCTCATTCTTCCTTGTTTGCCTTGCCAAACACCACTGTCACACTCAGCAAGGTGGTAATTTCCATATGAAATGGAAATGTGCCTGAAGCTGTCACTCCATGACATCTCCAACTTGCAAGGTGTTCCTCACTATAGAAACAAGTGTGTTTACCCATTAGCATCTTCAGTGATTCTAGCACAGTGCTGGAATAATTTGCTATAGTGCTAAAACAGACTGTCACAAAGCTTTTAAAATGATTCTTGACACTCTGCAGAGCCAGGTGAATTGTGAGAGGACTGATGGACTCTCCATGCCCTTTTGCTGGCACTTTTCCCATTCCTATCAGGTTGGATCTCAACTCCTTCATGTAGAGAATTAGAGAAGTGAAGAGACAAGTTAATCTCCTTCTCCTGCTTTCACAAGCAGCCTGAGGCTCAGGGAATGGCACCAGTGCTCTGCAGAGCTCCTTCCACCTCTTCCTCCCTCACGTGTGTGTTCCCCTGCAGAGCTGTGAACAGGCAAGCACCTTCCCCCAGCAGTGGGGCCCTGGCCTCACCTTGCACTAAAGTGGGCTAATGCTGGTGCTGGTCCCAGTGTATGCCCTTTAGTATTTATATTTTCCCAGATTTTAAGTAAGAAAACAAATTTCATACTTACAGTCAAGTTAGATTTGTAAATGTTTGGTTTTAGCGCAGGATTAAACCAGATATCTGCAGATGTGAAGGTAACAATTTGAAAGCATCTTTTGCATCTTAAACTGTTGTTTCTCAAATTGCTTTGTGTTCCTGTAATTGCACTGTACACTGTAGTAGTGTGTTCAGGTTTTTGGGAGACACTGGTACAGTATGTTGGGAGCTGTGTGCTGGGTGATGAGAGCAGCACAGAGCAGCTCAGCCAGTGTTAGTGTATATTAGGGTAGGAATTTACCTTGAGCAGGCATTTTTAACATTGGGATGATGAGAGCAGCACAGAGCAATTCAGCAGGAGTCCAGAGCAGCTCAGCCAGTGTTAGTGTGTATTAGGGTAGGAATTTACCTTGAGCAGGCATTTTTAACATTGGGCTCACACAGAAATGCACAGGGCAGCTGCTGCTGGAGCAGCACAATAATATATATCAGCTTACATGGCTTCATTTATGGGTGGGCCACATATCCTCAATTTAGATAAGTACTGTTTAACTGAGCAAGTCAGACATCATCAAATGGCCACAGGCCTTGCACAGGTTCTCTATTTCATAAAGGAGGAAGGTTTTTCCTTTAAAACTTTATCAATAAATATGAAATGGGCCAGCAGTAATCCTACTGCATGAGCTTATGAGGTTAGCAAAGGACATGGGATTTTCTGTGTTCTGCTTAATACCCATACCAACAAAGCAAATAAATAATTTTCTTCATACATAGGTGGAAAAGCTCCTGAGAGCAGTTGCTGATGGAGATCTGGAAATGGTGAGTATTAATGTGGCTGTTGAATGTTACTGAATTCCATTTTATCGCATTCAAATTGAGGAAGTTAATTGTAAATAGTATCAAGGGGAGAATGCTTTGGGTAATAATCTCAAGTAAAGAGGAAATTCATGTGACACTAGTCAGCACAGAGATGCTATTTGTGGGGCACACAACAATGTGAAGTTTGGGTTTCACTTCAGATGGACAGCTGATGATATAATAATACCAATTCCAGAGGTGATGTTCTGTAATTTGTGTAATCACCTGTCTTGACTGTTCTTTTATTTATTATTGCCTTTATTCATTAAAAAATAAGATACTTGCAATGTCATTCTACTGAAAAATTGAAGATGACACAGGAATCTTTAGGAGTTTTGCTTTCCTAATGTGTGTAAGGCTGTAGATGTCTAGATTTTCTTGTAGTTCACAGAACAAAACCATAAAGCTGTGTGAGAATGCAGGTTTGCTCTACTGGGTGCATGTTCTGAAAAACCTGTTTGGGTTTGGTTTGTACCAGGAATTACAAATGCCAATGAAGCCTCCTAGAGTCATCAGAAAATAGAAAACCCATGTTGCAAAATATGTGCCATGTTAATACTGTTTCTCTTATGTTTTATTCCACTGAGATGATGCAAATAATTTATCTGCTGATAGAGCAAAGAACTGTTCAGCATGTCATTATCCTAGTTTACAATGTGACTTAATGTAAGGAAATATTTCCAAGCCAGCCCTGAAGCCATTTCAAGAAGCAGTAACATGTACAATGGTGATATTTGCCATTTTCCTGGCCACTGGTAAATGTACACATATTACAGTTAACTTTTCACCCACTTTGTGAAAAATCTAAACTTCATCAAGAAAATGAAATACAGTGCCATAACTTGCTGGGAAATTAGTATCTAGCACTGCTCAATAGATACCAGCAATGAAAAGCATATAGAAAAAAAGCATATAGAAATCCAGTCTGTGCATTCAGATGACAGAATCACCTTCTCTTTTGTGGCTTTACTTTCCTCATTACTGAAGTTCATGTGAAGCTGTTCAGAAAAGGAGAATCATCCAGCTGGATGACAAAGGTTACAGATTGCATATCTATTAAAAAACCATACATATTTAAAAACTCTGACCTTGTTCTGACAGCCTGAGGTCTGTCTGCATAGGAACAGCCACAGCAACCAGGTCATTAGGGCTGCTGTAGATGTTTGCTGTGACAGCCAACTGAGCTTTGCAAGAGGAGGCATTAAAAATTGCTGTAAAACTGGAAGATTAAAAAAAAATAAACGTTATTATGTGATTGGTGTTGTCTCAGCATAGCTACTGGATTTGGTGCTCTCCTACCCAGCCTGTCCAGTGGGAAGGATATGTGCAAATCTACCACAGGAAAAAAACCAAATCTCTTGTCTGAAATAAGTGCTGTGGAGCAGCTGAAAGGTTGGAGTGAGGGTACAGAGACTTAGGGTGCTCAGCTGAGTATTCCAAAGTAACCCAGCAGTGTAAAGAAGCTTTCAGGGGACAAGTTACCTGGCAAATGAGACTGGGCAATCTCCTGAGGTGCTTCATTGTGTGTCTACTTTAAAGTAAAGTTAATATTTTGACCAAAAAATATGTTTAAACTAAGAAGAATGGCCACTGCACTGTAATTATAAGGTGATGGGCACAGGAGTAGTGTGTTCAGATTTTTGGGAGGCACAAGTATCAATATGTTGGGAGCTGTGCACTGGATAATGAGAGCAGCAGTATTGGGCTGTCCCAGGAGGAGGAGGAAATCGATTGTGAGAGTCTTGGAGAGTTTGCAGGGAAGGGGGGAAGTGAAGTGAGGGTTCTGCTTATTTTAGACATGTGCAAATGTAGCAAGTGGTAAAGCTTTGCTGAGCTGGCCTTCCATAAACAGGCAGGCTTGAGAGAAGATTTCCTTTACTCCAGAGAACAGTATGGAGTTTGCAGGGAAAGCAATATTCTGTAAAAAACATCCCTTTTCAGGCTCAAATATGTTGTCATTCAGAGTCAGGTATAGGGCCCTTCCTGGCTCCCTAGGATTTGTTGTAGCTGCATGTGTTTAAGTGGATGAGACATGGATTGTTTTCCCAGACCTCAGTGGTGAGGAGCAGAACCTGTGACAAGTGTGAGAGTAAACAGAGTGGGAGGGATGTCTCAGAAATCCCACTGTCCCCATTCCCTTGGATTAGCAGTTGTAGAGCTCTTGGCTTGGTCCAGTAGTAATGGAGACTTAATACAGTCACTGCTAATTCTAAAATGCCTTTAGTGAAATGTAGATTTATGAATTTCAAGGTAAAAATGCACTGCTTAAACAGCTTTTATTTTGTTGAATAAAATGTAATGTGAAATTTAAATGCCCTAAGCATCACTGTTGGCAGGTTGCACATGAATGCCCTGAGCCCTAAGACTTCTCTGAAGGGCTTCTCTCAAAAATGAGGCACTGCACATTGAGGGAAAAGTGAAACTGTCCAGCTCCTAAGTGACAGACCTAAGGCAAGTCAGTGCCCCTGCAAAGTTTTGGGTTAAATGTTGTCATCCTTGTCATTCCTTATGTTCTTTAAAGCAAAAGATGAAACAGAATTCACATTGATATGAGCTGGCACAAATCATCTGAGCTAAAAGGATGTGGAGTGTTTGAGAGTGGGTGAACACTGCAGTTGTGATTAGGCAGCAGGAAGTCATTTATAATTCACTTCACTGTACTTGGAGAACTTCCTAGCTGCTTTGTCAACAATAACACTTGATTTTTTAATTTGGCCTGTGGGCAGCTGATGGCAGGAGGTAACAGTGTGCTCTCCCTGAGAGACTCACAAGTGTGTGTTTGTCAAATCTGACTTGTCTGCATGTGCAGATCTGTTAGGACATGGAACTTTTGGACTCTATAAAGAAGGATTTGCTTTTTATGCCAGGTCCGTTATCTCTTGGAATGGGTGGAAGAAGACTTGGAAGATGAGGATGACACAGCCAGTACATCAAAACCAGAATTCTGCCATCCATTATGCCAGTGCTCAAAATGTGGGCCAGCACAAAAGGTTGGAATATTCATTCTGTAAAAAGAATAATTTATATTCTTGTAATGTAAGTTTCAGCTCCAGGGAAATAGCATTCATATTGCCCAGCACCTCTGTCTCTCTTCTAAAAATAAATTAACTATATACAGATTTTCACACTTCATCTGCTGGTGTGAAATTGTTCTTTTTTTAATGGAATTGGTGAAAATTTTGGATACAGGAATGGTGTTCATGGACTTGCACAATGTCTAATGGATTGAGAACACTTCACAGTTTGCTTTTAGGATATGTGGAGTGCTGTCAGGAAAGTTTGGGCAACTTTGAATAAACATTCATTCTTTTCTAAGCCTCTGGTTCTCCTTAGTTTACACTGCTACTGGCACAGCATATCTACTTACCTGTTAGTAATCAGTTCAGCAAGGAGTACCTGCTAATCCCAGAATCCATGTAATGCTGATAAAGTCTTTTTTTAATTGCACAGCATCTTTTCTACAAGCCATATCTAAAGCCTCTTCAGAGATCTGATATAATTACAAAGACTTTCTTTTCAGTTGCAAAGATTTCCTTCCCCCTAAATTACCACACCCTGTAGAATAGAAGAGGCTTTACAATACACTCTTCCTATGGTTTTTTTTTTTGTTTGTTTGTTGTTTTTTGGTTGGTTTTTTGGGTTTTTTGTGTGTGTATGTAGTGGTTCTGGTTTGGGGTTTTTGTTGTTGTTTTACATACGGAACAATCCCAGACTTTTGGAAATAGAAATTCCATAACTTGCCTCCCAGGAGGTGTCTGAAGGTGTACATGACTGGATAAGTCATTGTAAAATAAACCCAAGTACAAGTTTTCAGTTGATGGGCTGCTTTGGGGTTAACAGCACTGTGAGATGGCTTAACTTCCAAATTCCCCACTGCCACCACACCTTTATTTGTGCTGTTGTCCTCGAATGCTTCACATTCACACCGTGCCTTGTTCTCGGGTGAGGGCTGTCCCTGTGCCCATCGTGTGCTAACGATGCCAGAGTCCATGAAGCTCATTGTATTGCTGGCAGGGAGGGGAATGGCATCTGCTGCGGAATTCACTTGTCTGCTGAGTGAGAAGAAGGAGCTTGTTAGTTAATCCTAGCCCCTGTGTTAGGCAGGCACAGGTTGAAAGCGCAGGATGAAAGGCTGTGCAGCACTGTAAATGGCAGGCAGGCACAGTTTGCAAGAGGAGGGAAAGAGGATGTTCTGTACAGCTGGGTAAACTGTCCTCCAGGTGCTTGCCTTATCCTGACTCCCCAGGCAGTCTGTTCTCTGGGCCACTCTTGTTTCCAGATGAATGAAATTAATTTTAGTTTGTATTCTTGGTACCTCAAGCTTCATGTAGCATTGAGGTGTTTATTGTCTGTTTCAAAGAGCATAAATATCTGTATAAATCAAAGTAACTCATTAACACTGCCTCATCTCCAGTATGAGCATCCTAACAACTATACAAAAACTTTCATTTTACTTCTACCTCAAACTGTGCTGCTTTAGCCTCTTTTTAATACCATGAATACTTTGCCTGGGATTATCTCCATGAAGTTACCATGTTGGAAGAAAAGAGATAATGATAAAAGTAATTTTCTGTTGAAAAATACTACCAAGCTGCTCTTCTTCACTTACTTTTTCTGAAGGCCTCAAATTAGGCTCTAGCAGAATTTCTTGTAAAGCCCATCTGTCCGTTTTATATAAACTTAGCAGGTATTTGGCTATTCCATTGATTAAAACACAGCACAATTATAGTTGTATTGTGTGTTTCCCTCAACAGAAGCTTTCCAAGATCTGTGCCAACGGGCTGGGGGTGAATGTTTCCAACCAGGATGGTTTCACCCCGCTGCACATGGCTGCCCTGCACGGGCACGGCGAGCTGGCGTCGCTGCTGCTGCGCCACGGCGCCAGCGCCAGCGCCAGGAACGCGCAGCTGGCAGCTCCCCTGCACCTGGCCTGCCAGAGGGGACACTCGCAGGTAACCCTGCCCTGGCACAGAGCTCGCTGCCTCCTGGCACCCACTGAACGCTGCCTGGGGGAGTGAGCAACCGGACCAAGCCAGGAGCAGAGAGAATGAGTTTGGCGCGTCTGGTTTTTGTTTTTGGTCTAAAATCTCCAGATGGAAAGGGGAACTTTGAGCTGAAATCGTTTCAGTAGACATCTTTTCTTTATGAAAGCATATATGACTTTATATGTAAGCATATATGACCTAAAATACTGGTTTAATGCAAATGGTGTATCTGTTGTATTTCAAATGCTTTAAACATCCCTTGTGCAGCTGAATCTTCTGTGTTGGTTCCTCTGTACCTCCTTCTCTGGGTCATGTTTGTGTCTTGGTGTCTTCAGTAGCCACAGTACTAAATAGTTACTGTAATTTCAACTCCTTAATTAGATCATAAGCCTAGTGCAGCTTGGAGGCAGCAGGTATCTCATCCCTCACTTCAGGTCAGGGAAGCAAAAGCAGTGAAGGAGAAGCATGAGCCCATGGAGGGAGGGTGTCAATACAGGAGAGAGAGTAAATGAGACAGGAAAACAACAAACATGAAAAACCAGGGGAAAAAAGGCAAATGGAAAGATGCAGAAAAGCAGAAAATTAGGAAAATTAGAGAAGTGGAGAATTATTTAAAAATAAGGAGCTGAAGAATGCAGGACGAAAAGGAAGAGGATTTTGAAAGTGATAGGAAGACAAAATAGTAGGGAAGCAAGAAAAACCAAGAATACAACTCAGAGTTGTAGGTTAATTAATGGGGTAGTTGTAGATTAGTTCATGGGGTAATTACAGTATAAAGAACTCCTTCCAGGTGTTGTGATGAGTTTGGAAAAGGGTGCTGCTGCTGTGGTGGTTTGGTTTTGATGTTAAGTTACTGGTTATATGCATTTTTCACACACCTCTAATTTTATTTTCTGGCCTTTCTTGTAGTTGCTTACATTTTTCTTTTTTAAAAGTGGGTGTTAAAATATGACAATTAGTTTCATACTCAGTAACTCAGTACTCCTACTCAGAAGAGTGAAGTTGTTATTTCTTTCAATAGGTGGTAAAGTGTCTGATGGATTACAATGCTAAACAAAATAAAAAAGATATATATGGAAATACTCCCTTAATTTATGCATGCTTGAATGGTCACTATGAGACTACTGCCCTGTTGCTGCAGGTAAGATCACTGAAGACAGAGTGTTCTGCTGGTGTTTCTTATGTGATATCTGTGCTTACCCAGTACTCAGGATCAGTATTTTTAGTTATGCTTGGGGGAAATACTTGGGGAAAGAAGTAAGAATTTTTGTTAACTTACTCTTTTGAATCCCATCCCTTCACAGAGATTAATTAGATAAATGTTAACTTGCTGTTGTACAGGTAGCTGTTTTTATGGAACTTTTACGTGGACAGTGTCAGGTTTTCTTGCCTGGGATTCTATCACATAGGGTTGGGGGTTTCTTAAGTATCTCTAAAGCTTGGCATATGTAATAGATATATGCGAAACCCAAGTGAGCTGATCCATGCAGCTCTGGCCAGGAGCTGGGGCAGTAACGTGGCCAGGTGGCTTCTTGTGGCTCTGGTGGTGCAGCTGCCCCTGGCTGCCTGCACTGGGGCTGCTGCACTGCTCTGCTCCTTTCTGACTGTGATCTCCCTTTGCCGCAGCACGGAGCCTCGGTGAACCTCTGCAACGCCCAGGGCAGCACGGCCCTGCACGAGGCCGCAGCGCGCAGCAGCGAGGCGCTGGTGGCATTGCTGCTGCAGCACGGCGCCCTGCGGCACCTGCGCAACCAGCGCGGCTGCACCCCCGCCGACTGCGCCGAGCCCGTGAGTGCTGCCCTGCCTGCCACAGGAGCTGTGTACACGCTGAGCTGCACCTGAGCTGCACCTGAGCTGCACACTGAGCTGGACCCAGCTCGCATGGGGACGTGAACGCTGATGCCTGCTCCTTGGCAGCCTGGCGATGGTTCCGGGGGCCTGGGAAGCTGTTGTGTTCCTAGAATGTTGTCCTAGACTAAAAGCATGGGTCTAGAAAGAGTGGAAGCACAGACGTAAATAAAATTAACATTCAAACCTCTGTAATGGCAGAGAGAGCAGAAGTTGGATGTACAAACAAACACCTTGCACTAATCAGTTGTGCTGGCAGCAGGGTTCCTTGTCCCATCCATTATCTTCTGCCCTTCAAACCTTTTGGTTCCTTTTATCTTGCAATAGATCACTCTGGCCTTCCCCTTTATTAATAGCAATAACATTATATGTAATATTAAATTATACAGAATTATTTCACTCGTTAAAGGATTTGATACATGGCTCCTATCCTAATGTGCTTAAATGGCCTCTGAGATGTAGCTTAATGACCACAAAATTCTGTACTGAATCCATTTTGGTATGTATGTTACCATTTAAACTGAAATTGGCTTAACCATAAGTAATGCAGCTTAAAATAAGAGGTCAGGACTCCAACCTCATCACTGCATTACAGTGTAACTTGTGGCACACTGATTTTGCCTCTACTCAGAATGATACAGAATGAAGTTTGTTTTTATAATGAGTTATTTTATGTGTGTTGTATTGATTCATAGAAGCATTAATTAACACGCTCTGCCCAGACTGAAATACTAAAATGTACTCTTGTTTTTCTTTTTCTTCAATAATGGTGAAAATGGAAACCCTTAAAATCAAGAATTCAAACATCATGAAGTTGCTGGAAGCAGCACCAAGCTGTGTCCCCACATCAGCAGAGGCAGAGAAGGAGAGTGAGCAGCACGTTACTGGCAAGATAAGGAAAAAAGGTACCTGTGATATTTCCACTGGTATGAATAAAAAGGAATGTAATTGCTATACATACAATAATAGAACAGTCAATTATTTTTCATATTTATGATAGGTAACACCTAAAATACTGTAACTAAATGCAGCAGACTTTGTATTCTATTCATGACATTGCTTTAAACTTAGTTTTCACCTACTTTGGGGTGTATGTGTGAATTTTACCTACAAAACCATTTAAAGGTAAAAACACACCACATATGAGATTATATAATGGGCCATGTAGAACTGTGCATTTCAGTGCAAAGCAAAACAGATTTAAATGACTGTCGGGTGTCATTTATATTGCCCTAAAATAGGTCAGGGAGTGACTCTTCATTAGTTACTGTCTCTCATGTTTTGGGACAGAAATGAGAGCTACAGAGGTGACTGTGAACCTTCCAGCACAGTTTGCAGAGGACTTTGAGCAAGTGGCAGGAGGTGGCACCGTGTGGCCACGAGGTGCAGTACCAGCACAGCTGGGCTGCAGCAGGGCCCCGGTGCCTTGGGAAGGATGAGTTACCATCCTTTTGGTACATTTGTACCTTTTGTCTTGCAGTGTAAACTCTGACATTCCCCTTTTTTAGCAATAACATTATATGTTATATTCAACGATGCAAATTTATTTCACTCCTTGAAGGATTTGACACGTGGCCCTATCTTAATGTGCCTAAGCAGCCTCTGAGATGGAGCTTAAGGACCACAGATGCTCCCTCCTCACCCCCAGCTTCTGATCACTGCTCCCATTATGCTGGCTCAGAAGTTTTTCAGGTGCATTTTCAAGTTCACTACCCTGGGGATGTAAGAAAAGCTGTGCCCCCTGAGCTGACAGCTCAGCAAAGGACATGAAGCCACCAGGACTGTAGGAAGAAAACAGGGGGGCTGCAAAGCAGGAATTGGGGAAGATGAGGAGCAAGAGTGCCCATTTCAGCACCCATGAGTATTCTAAATAACTCTTGCTTCCCTCCCTCAGAAAGATTGTCAGTGTCTGGTTAATAGAAAATCGCAATCACAGCATGCTGACACCTAAAATTGAGAATAGTTCTTTCAAATATTTTGAATAGTTCTAAAAGAGCAATAGAAGATATGAGTGAGTAATAGTAATGAAGAGGTGGTTTAGCATCTGTGTGTTAATTCAGGTTGGTAAAAATTGGAATTCAGGGCCTCAAAGTCCAGAATTACAGTTTCTTTAGAAGCTTGGCGAGTTGTTTTATCTGAGGAAGAATGGTTGTATCTGCAACTTAAAAGATTTTAAAATTTCCAAAGACAAATCACCACTCTAATTCAAGTTAGCACTGTTATAGTTTTACGATCAGTTTAAAATCAGAACTGTGTTTTTTAATTCCTAAGTGAGACTCAGTTGTAATTTTAGCTGCCTTTTCTTTTAAATCCCCAGTGCATCCTAAGCCCTGTGAGGAAGCCGATGATCCCATAAACAGACAACTTCAACTGGTCCAATCAATTAACAGATTTAACAAGTAAGCAGAGAAGCTTGCTCAGAGTTTGTTCTTGTTTCCCATAAGCAAATGAGAAGTGCAGCTGCTAACAAAGGCCCAGAGTGGGTCAGGGGTGGTTACACATGGCAGTGGCGTGCCAGTGGATGTTAATCCTGCAGGGCTGGCACAGTCACATCCCAGGCAGATGTTCGGGCACGACAGGCTCACTGGGGTGGAGAGGGAGGGCTTGAAAATGTATCTAAAATTGGGATTGCACTAATACTTGGTGTACTATCAGTTAAGCATTTCAGAGCCAGACTGCTTAAAAATACTCCAGTGGTGTTCACTCACTGGTTGGGTTTTGCTCAGTATCTTCTTAAGCCCTAATGTATATTCCATAGTAAAATACAGGGAATACAAGTAGGCTGCAGCTCTGGGAAGGTGTTGTCAGGGAGCTGCCGGTCTCTGGTGAGACAGTTCCACCTTGTGGAGCTTCTGAGAGAGGCTTTTATGAAAGGCTTATGTGAACACATTTAATTTCTTTGATTTCTTTAAAATCTTCTTTAGAGAAAAACACTTACGGAAAACAATAACAAGAGACAAAAGTGTCCCTAATTTTGACTATCACTTACTGCACCAGGTGAGTGGAAATACTTGCTCAGATTATTCTTACATTACAGCCAATATGTTAGTTTGCTCTGTTATTACTCTGGGAAGATGTAAGAGAAAGTTTACTAGTAGTGGTCGTTGAATCACAGAAGTTCTGACCTGTTTGCCAAATTTCATCATGGTTCAAACTTCAGTGGTGCTTCTAAGACATCTCTTGAGCATTTCATTCTTTCAAGTCTCTTAAGCCTCTTAACTGCAGGCTTCATCTCTGTCTTGTTTTCTGTGTCATGTCCAGCAAAACCTACAACTGAAAAACTGCAGCTTCTTGGAGCTGTAGCTTGCTTTGGCAAGAGAGACATTTTTCAGTGGATTGAAATTGGGGTTTTCTTTGTAAGAGGAGACTGCAAGGGTGACAGCAAACTGCATGTTGCACTGTCAGCTGTGACACAGATGTAGGTAATAGATTCACCTCTGCTTGGGGTGCAGTGACACCCACAGCAGCTGCTGGATGCTGCCTTCCCCAGAGCTTGTGCTCCTTCTGCCTCCTTTACACTGCCTTTGACTCTCATTGCATCTTCTGCTGAGCCATCTCAGAACAGTAAATCAAGAGAAAAATGACCTGTCCAAAACAAAACAGTTTTTACCAGGTTAGTCCAGCAGCTGCCCATCATTAGACTGACACAGCCTTGGAAATGCAAACTCTGCAACTCATGTCCTTCTGGAAAATGGGATTCTCTTCCTTTTCCTACAGTCCTTAGAAGACTGAGTATTTGCCAAAAGCCCTGAGAACGCTAAATTAATCCTATAAAGCCGTAATATTTTATTAATTCCTCCTAAACTATAATATTCCACTACTTAACTTGGGATTTACATTTTATAACTCTGGATCACTGAAGGCAGTATATCATTTCAGTACACAGGTGTCAGAAAACCAATATGTGACCCTGATACAGAGCACTCCAGCCCTGTTCTGTGGTTGTGAGTTCATACAGCTATGGCTGAACTAATTCATTAGTCCATTCAGCTCTGAATTGTTAGTGGATTTAAATGTGCCTAACCTCTGTCTGCAGCTTTTTCAAGACTGTTTCCATTATTTCAGTAAAAATGCTACTTTCTCCTTTTGTTCTTGTCTAAGAAGATCTGTCATTAGCATGCTTGCATTCTCTTTATTTCTTCTGGTCATTTGAACATTTGCAGAGTGGCCAGTAATGCAGGCCAGCCATGCACCCTGTACAGCAGAAACAGGAGCAGGTGTGGAAATGGAAGAGATGAATAGCTGCAATGACCAGAAAGAGGCACTAAGGGGTGGGGAGGGTGAGTGTCTCTTCCCTGACAGGTGACCTCTGGAAGGGAAAACTGCCTTTGCCTTCAGCAGTACCTGGGTGTCCCTGTCTGTTACTGCTTCCACTTTTCTTAATAGTAAAAGAAATGGCTGTTAATTTTAAGTGCATTGAGACTTGTATTAGAAATGGTGTGTAGAAAAGTTGGGATGCTGTTGGGATAGTGAGATGAAAATAAGTTTTGGAATGTCTGTTATGTTTTCAGTCTGGTACTGATGTGTGTGTAGCCTGGGGCAGGCTGGCTTCTTTTTTTCTCATATGTAGCACAAATATAATTACTCTCTTACAAAGTATGCTATTTTAATCTTGGCTGTGTTCTCAGTGTCATGAAATTCATGTGATAATAATGTTCTAGAAACAATATATTAACTTTCCTTTTTAATGAAGAAAGCAGATGCTTTTAACGTACCATTTCTCTCTCCTCACAGATGGCTATTAAAAGCTTTGATAAAAGCAAATTAAAATCTGTTGGAATGCTGGAGCAGAGCACAGGCCAGGTGCCTGACTCGGGGTGCAGTGGTGAGTTAGTGGAGGATGCTGCCAGGAGCAGATTGCTGCAGCGCAGACACACGGTCAACGTGGTCAGCGTGGGCAGCGCCGGGGGCTCCTGCAGCCCTGCAGAGCCCGCGGTGCCACAGCCCCAGGACCAGCACAATTCAGCCTCACATCACTGAAGGCAGCACGGATCTGCAGCCCGCAGCTGAGCAAGCTGGTGGTGTGAATTTCAGAAGCCCTTCCCTGTGTGTTGCTGTCAGTGACATTCACACACCCCGGCTCAGAGCAGGCACAGGCTCTGCAGCACAGCTGGAATGTTCTGGCACCCTGGGGCCTGACTCCTCTGTTCATGCTGGAGGTGACCACACAGCCAGGTCATTACTGATCTCACTAACAGGGACACAACGAGATGAAGACAGCAAAACGACTTTCCTATTCTATTCAGCACTTGTTAAAAAGTTCTATGTAACAGTAAACCAAATGAAACCCTGTATTTTATTTTTCAGCTACCCACTTTGTTTTAAAAGTCTTTGAATAATTTTTGCATTTTCAGTTTTTATCACTACATTCAGAATATAAATATATTTGTATATATAAAAAGATATATTGGATAACAAGGTATTTATTGCCAGAGGTAATTGAAATGTCTCTATTTTTACTGTAATGTTACAAACCATTATAATATATATTTGTGTATATTTCAGTAGCTGGGCAAACAATAATCCATAACATCTCCTTTACTAATGTGAAGGGATGTAATCCTTTCTAATATCTCAGCAATGCTCCCCTGCACTGGAGCTGCAAGATCAAGTTCTTACAGAGGAGCCAAGATACTGGAGAAAAAGTGGAGAGCCCTTGTCAAAGCTGAACTTTGGACTCACTGTTCACAGCCTCATAAAAAAGCAGAAGCAAGCACAAGGTGCTTGCTTGTGTTTCATTGTAGCATGCATTTAAGTTGCTTTTCCCCTACTCTAAAGTAAGTAATGCAAAAATGCACAAATATTCACAATTCTGATCCTGGGCAACATCCACAGCCAAAACTGCTTCAGAGCCTGCTCTGGACTGCTTTAAAAAGGTGACATTGCCATTATGAAAGGTACCTCTCACATCAATGAGCACTGGCTGGAATAGGCCAAATCCTGCCCCGTTCCCAGGGGTGATCCCTGAAGAACTGAGAGCTGACAGGGAACTACCAAGTGGCTGCTTGGATTTGAACTTCATTTTCTACTGTTCGGTTAAGGGAGGACAAGCTGTAAATAGCACAAGCCAGGTTTTGCAGTGCAGTATTTTTTTATTCTTGGCTCATCACATCCAGCTTGCATTTTATTTGTATAGATAATTCTCTTTCTTTTAACTGTGGTATTAGTAAACTGCCAAAATACAAAGCTGGAAGATAGTGCTGGGTTTTTCAGATAACTTTTTAATCTAAGAGGTAAAATGTCAAATGACATTTGGATTTGAGGATAATGTGTTTATTTTTCTAATAATTTATGAGTTCATCTGATTTTCTGATGTGCCTTGGATTTGTGCCAAATGATGGGAAGAAAAAACTAGTAAAAGAACTCTTGCAAATGCTGGTTTCTTTGGGTGCTTTTGTCCAAGTATTGAGTCTATTACAGATTTTCTTGCTTGGTTTTGTAGGCATTTGAAGATCTTGCCTTGTGTTTATTACTCTTGAACTTTCCTTCCTCCTACATTTACAGATAACTTTATTAGGTTGTGTGGTTGTAGATTTATGCACAGATGTGTACAAAATAGAACTGTTAGTGAAACTGAGCATTTTCACATAACCTCCTTTTCTAGATCTACATTCCAATTAAAAAAAAAGTTCAGCTATTACAAGTCAAAAGGAAAGAGGTAAAACAGGTTTTTCCTTCTTGTGAAACTATAAAGATGACTCAGAGTAAGTCATTGGTTCTTACCTGTAGCACGAATAATCCAGATATTTAAGATCTAGTAGACTGTTATAGATCTGATTTCTAAATTACAGTGAGAATTTTGCTTGTGTTTCATTGTAGCATACATTTAATTAAATTTTTCTTCAGATTTCTCAAGCATATAGATAAAAAAATCAGTTCACCAAACTTTGGCTTCAGACTCAGTAAGGGTGGTAGGTCTGAAGAAATTTGGCACTCAGGGCATCACTACAGCTAAGACATCCTAATTACAAACACAGAGAAGCAAAATGCACAGTCTAAACCAAATGAAACAAAAATAACAAATGTTTCGTATCTTTAACCACATTCAGACAAGATGAAAAACACACCCACTAGTGCTCACTTGAAACAAGTTTATTCTGTTCCAAAAAACACTGCAGTTGGAATCCTACACGATCCTGTTAAATTATGTCTAAGGGGGTTGTGGTGGGAGAGTTTATCAGCACATTACAGTATTCATCCTACTGATTTCCATAACCATATTCTTGAATAAACGTACAGCACAAGTTCAGTTTCACTTTATGCATGCAGGAGTTACAGAGTTTAGGAAAAGGGTCTTTTTTTCCAGGTAAGAAACGCTCCAGCCATTTGATAAAAGTGGAGGTAGTTGTAAGATACAGGATACCAAGTGTCTGAACAGTGCTGTGTGTGACACAGTTAACTTGCTTTGTTTGAAAGCCCAGGAACTCACAAGGAACAGTTCAGCTCTTTGCTGGTAACACTTCTTTACAGACTGCCTGATAGGAATCCCCTGATCCAACACTATTTGGATACCTTCATTTTACATTTCCAGTAAGGACTTGAGAGCCGGTGGCTGGGTGGGCAGGCATCCTTCAGGGGCTCAGCAATCTCCTTTCTGACACTGCTGTGACAGAGTCTGGGCAGACTGAAACTCTGAGTGGCTGTTCCCTGGCTCACTTGTGTTTGCATCTCCAGTAACAGCAAGTTAAGTGTGTGCAGTGGCTGAAAGCAGAGCTTACAGTGAGGAAGGGGTAACAAAACATTCATGCTAATGAAGCCATGGGGAACCCCACACTGCTCAGGCCTCTTATACTACAAAACCTTAAGTTATAAAATCCCCCTTCTCAGATTTATTTTACAAGTTATTTGTTGGCCTTTTATAATAATAAAAAAAAAGTCAAGAAGCGTAAACATTTCCAGATCTTGCATTCTGCCTGCTAACAGCATTGTTCCAGGCTATTGTTTGGCAGCCTTACAGTAGTATTAATAGTCATCCTCTTCATCAGAATCCAACACTTTCCTTCTGTTGAACTAAAATGAAATACATAAAGTGAAGACTGAAGGGTCATGGTGAATGCAGGCTGGCACAAGCCTTTCCCAGTGCATGCACGTGGCACAGCACAGAGCTGGGCCAGGCTGGCCCCAGCAGCTGCAGGTGTGCAGGACTGCTCTGATGGAACCCCAGCACCCTCCAGGGCAGGGCAAGAGGTGCAAACACAAACTGCCACCCTGACCTGGTGCCACACGTGCAATTCTGCTGCTCTACTTTACACAACATTACATCTAGGAAAGAGAACTCACCTTCACTGTTGTTTTCTTTTCTGTTTGCTGACTCACTTTTTCAAGGATTTCTATCAAACCTTGTTCTGATACCTAGGAAAGTCAAACAAAATGTGGATAAACACACTCTGAGAGATGCTTTGTATCAAACAACTGAATCACAATTTCCTTTCTTACAAAAGATTTTTGGTGGAATTATATATAGTCTTTAGGAGCTATTTACAGTTAGTTTAATTTACATCTATTATAACCATCTTTTTTTTAGAGTGAATTTGGTTTAAAAATAAATATATGTGAGAAAGAATTAGGAAATATACTCACCTTTCCAGCTAGCTGTCCAAATCTTGCCATCTGTATAAGATAATTCTCTACTGCTTTTGCTTTGTCTGGTTTCACAAGTGCTAAATTGCTTACTGCAACAAAAACAGGCTCTGTTCATTTGGGTTTAGAACATTCTCCAACACCTTCATTAGTAACAAAGTGAGAAATGTCCCTAGGAAACAATTTTCATGCCAGGGTCATGAAATAAATTGAAAAAGGCATTTTCATTTATGCCAGGTACAAGACAGTTATATTTCTTAATTTTAAATATTTGCTCCTGATTAAACAACTCTGACTCTCCATATAATTCCTTCTATTAATTTAAATAAAAACCAAAACATAAACCTAATTCAGATCCTCATTAGCCTCTCCCTTCTAATCAGTGATATTGCCAACTGAAAAGCTGCAAGTTTTATCTTCTCAGCAAAACCATATTTTTCTAGTCTGGCCTCTGTACAACACACTTCTGAGGAGTCACTGAGATGAGTATTTTTTATTCGAAGTTACTTGGATACTCACATCTTGCACGAGCTGCTTGATCAAGAACTTGAGCTAAAATAGTATTTCTTATCTCTGCTTCCCTGTAAGGAAAAGTGAAGCACACATTAAAAGTGGGATTTCAAACACCTAAAATAACATGCACAGAACAGCAAACTTCAGAAGACTTTGGATTTGTGGAAGTGGCTTGAGGTCACTTCAAACCTTCCATCTTTTACAGCATTTCCTGTCCTGGGAATGTCCATTTCTTATGGACACTTCCCATTTCCCATTACTGAACTTACACAGCTGGCAACATCTTCCAAGAAACCAAGGTGGAGTTTCATACTTAGACCTTCTCACTGCTCATGATTACATTTTAAGAGACAAAAGCTGTGCTGCCCTTTAGATCCTGCATTTATCCATGTGGAATTCACCCCAAGGCAGTGCATGGTAGAACAGGCACAAGGAATTGTCCATGCAATTCCAAAACCAAAGCTCATTTATGTATTTAGAACTTTTCACTAAGTCCCCATGTATGTACAATATTTGATATAAGTATCTGCAAAGCTGGAGCTTTAGTTTATGAAACTTTAGTTAATACAGACTTGAACTGTGCAAAGTCAGCTCTTCAAACACTTGTTTACAATTTTGCCCTCAGCACAAATACTGAACCCTGTTCCCCCACTGAGCTTTGACAAAAATAATTTTGCTTCATCTCTTTAACTGGAATAGGTATCCCAGAAAAATCAAATCAAGTGGGAAAGGCCCCTGCCACTGCAATAACAGCCAAACCCAACCCAAACTCACCACAGACAAAAAGCACCAGTTTGGGAGGAGTTCTGCCAGCCTTCAAGACTTGGATCAGGAACTCCTACCAACCCTGAGGAGCCAAGGATTCTGCCCTCCAGAAGCAGGTGGCAGTGGGAGGGATGTCCCCAGAGCACCCGACTGTATCACTGCAGCTCAGGAGGTCACTGACTCAGACAAGGCCAAGGGAAAATGAGCTGCTGCTGCTTTCTCATCTGCCCTCCCAGCCCAGCAGGGCTCAGGCAGAATGGTCGTGGCACGGGAGCCACACCTGCACCAAACCTTTGGTCCATTTCAATTCCTTTGGGGGTGGTTTTCCCAGCAACTAAACAAATGTGGGGCAGCATTCCAAAGAAATTAAATACTTAAAAAAAAAAAAGTAAATGGTTAAAGAATTCAATAGTCTCATTTATACCTCTGCTTTGCTTCCTGTTGTGACGGGTCAGCGGAAGGATCCTGGAGGAGGAGATCAGAGCAAACATCACAATCCAGAATCACTCCACACAGGACAGAAAGTTAAAACATTCCAGCAGTGTGGATGGAAGATAAACCAGCTTGCTAAACCTGCCTGCCCATGGACGAGATCCTGGAAATGGGAATCTGCTGCCCTAGCAGATAAATGTGCTCTCCTCACAGCGCAGTCATGCCCACAGTGGGGTGAGCTGCTCCTGGGCTGTGCACAATTCCTGGGGCTGGGAAGGAAGCCCTCCCCTTAGCTCTAGGATAACAGGCTTCTCCAAAGCCCAGAAAACTGACAAAAGCATTATGGATCCATTAGAGGAAGTTAAGGATAAGGAAAGTGAAACCTAACACATTCTCAGCTTGGCAGCTGCAATCCCAGAATCACAGAATCATGGAGCATTCTGAGCTGGAAGAACCCACAAGGATCAGCAAGTCTAACTCCTGAAACCAATGAAAAGTTAATGAGGGGGGTTCTACAAGGGCTGGTTCCTGCATTAAACACCAATACACATGAAAAACAAAAGGGGGAAAACTTCCAAGCCACTATTACTGTAGTACCTACAGGCACATCTTCAAATTCAGGATCTGCCTGAATAAACTGAGGAAGAAAAGCTGGGCTGGGGTCATTTGAGTCTTCAACTTATTACTGGTGACTATTCAGAAACAAGTAACAAAAAACCAAAAAACCCCTAAACTTTCTATGGAATCAACACCTCAGATTTTAGAGGTAACAATTAAAGGTGTGAAAGCAGGATGGAAAACCACACAGAGGAAATGGGGCTGGCTGGAGGTAGAGCTCCTTCACAGGAACAAAACTGACACTTCATATAAATCCATACATGGATTGTGCCAGAGCGTGGTGTCCAACTCCTTGCAGTGGTGCCCAGCACAGGACAAGGAGCAATGGCCATAACTAAAACACAAGTTTCATTTCCACACGAGGATCAATTTCTTTCCATGGAGGGTGGCAGAGCACTGGAGCCGCTGCCCAGGGCGGGCGTGGAGTCTCTGGAGACATTCCAAACCCACCGGGACACGCTCCTGGGCCAGCTGCTCCAGGTGACCCTGCCCTGGCGAGAGGCTGGACTGGATGATTTCCAGAAGTTCATTCCAGCCCTAACGATTCTGTGATTCAGCTCTGAAAACAGATGCTGGAAAGGCGAGGAAGGCAATCCACGGAATAGTGAGTGACCGGGGGCGGGACCGCTGGTGTGCCGCAGCTCCCGGGGCAGGAGCGGCAGCAGGGGCGGCGGGGCCGGGGCTGTGCTCGGCGCCGCTCCCAGCAAAGCTCCGGCACGGCCGGGCCTGCTCCCGCTTCCCCCGGCCCCGGCACGCCTCTCCTCTTCCCTCCAGCCCCGAGAGCGCTTCGGGCGCAGGGCGGGCCGCTGCCTCGGCCCGTGCTCGGCCCTGATCCTCCCATTCCCTCAGCCCGTGCTCGGCCCGGATCTCGCCCGCTCCCTCACCCCGTGCTCGGCCCGGATCTCGCCCGCGCCCTCACCCCGTGCTCGGCCCCGATCTCGCCCGCGCCCTCACCCCGTGCTCGGCCCGGATCTCGCCCGCGCCCTCACCCCGTGCTCGGCCCGGATCTCGCCCGCGCCCTCACCCCGTGCTCGGCCCGGATCTCGCCCAGCCGCCGCTGCCGCAGCGCCTCCAGCTCCTCATCCGCCATGGCTGAGGCCGCCCGCGCCAGGCGCTGCCAATCCACCGCCGAGCGCTGCCCCCGCCCCGCCGCGCCAGGCCAGGCCAATCCACCGCCGATGCCCGAGCCTCCGGAGCAGGGCAGGGTCACCGGGGCAGGGGACACCGGGACGCGTCCGGGGGCGTTTGGGATGTGTCCAGAGAGGGGGACTGCACGTCTCTGTGGCAGCTCTGCCACCCGCAGTGTAAAGAAGTTCTTCCTCATACTAATGTGGAATGTGTGTTTTAGATGACCGGTATTGTTTCTCGCCGTGTCGCCGGGCACCACTGAACCGAGCCTGGCGCCGTGCTCTGGACATGCTGGTGTGGTCTGATGAGATCCCCCTCACCCTTCCCCAGGCACAGGTCTCGCAGTCCCTCCTCATCACAGAGATGCTCCAGACCCCTCCTGATCTTTGTGGTCTCTGCTGGACCCTCTCCAGCAGCTCCTTGCCTTTCCTGAGCTGCCCCTCTTTTGGGAAATGCCGCCGTGAGGAGCGGGACGGGAGTGGCCCGGAGTGCGCTGTGTGTGAGGGCACGGGACCGGCCCGGAGTGCGCTGTGTGTGAGGGCACGGCGGGACCGGAGTGCGCTGTGTGTGAGGGCACGGGACTGGAGTGCGCTGTGTGTGAGGGCAGGGGAACAGCCCGGAATGCGCTGTGTGTGAGGGCACGGGAGCGGCCCGGAATGCGCTGTGTGTGAGGGCACAGCGGGACCGGCCCGGAGTGCGCTGTGTGTGAGGGCACGGGAGCGGAGTGCGCTGTGTGTGAGGGCACGGGAGCGGAGTGCGCTGTGTGTGAGGGCACGGCGGGACCGGAGTGCGCTGTGTGTGAGGGCACAGCGGGACCGGAGTGCGCTGTGTGTGAGGGCACAGCGGGACGGACACGGTCCCGCCGGGCTGATGGAACACCGAGGCTCTGCCGTGTCCCTTTGTGCCAGTGACTGCTACGATGTCACCATGGACTGGTGGCCTGGGCTCTGAGTCTGCCACGGCCCCCTGATTTCCTCTACAAAGCAGCCGTGGGATCGTGCCACGGGAGCAGCAGGGAGTGGCGCTGCCCCAGCCCTGCTCTGCTTTTGGGGCTCCCCAAAAGTGCCTCCCTGTGCTGAGCCCCCGCTCCACAGTCCGGTCCACACTAAAAGACATCCTGACCTTCAGCCACGGCCCTGTCTCTAGAATCAAATAGAAAAAAAAAACCACACTCCCCCAAAAAGCTGACAAAGGTAATGGCCTTTATCAGACTGGGTACAAAGACACCTTAATAGCGTCAAAATAGCAATGCAAGTATTAGTGGCACTCTCATTTAATAGCTTCAATGTAACAGCTTCAATCACGTTGAAAAAGTTACTTTCACACCCCAAATTTCAGTCTTTATTGTTGGTCAGTCACACTTTTATTACAGGCTGGTAGGTTTTCCACTCGTATTTTTAGATTTCATTTAACCGAAGAAACAATCCCAAAAGCTGTTCCGCCAGGATGAACAAGCCACAGCTCCCTTAAAGCAGGGATAACAAAGATGTATTTACCAAATATTTCTGGTCTAGGTTTAAACTGTAACAAAATGTGTCAAGTGCTTATTTCTTTAACAACTCTGGCAGGGAATGCAGACAAAATTAGCGGAGGGGAGTTAATTTGTTTTGGATATTTCCATGTCGCACCCTCCAGATGGATCACAGGAGCCCATCCGTCCTGCCTGAAAAGCTCGCATCCATCCTCGTGTTCTGAGAAGCACGTCCAGACCGGTTGAAATTCGGGGCTATTTCGGGATTTTAGCGTTTTTAGCGCTTCAAAAGGAAGGATTTGGTTTGTCCTTCCCCGTGGGCAGCAGAGGGAGCCGTTGTTCTACACAACAGTATTCGGTGCTCATCGTTCAACCAGAAAACAAAACCAAAAATTGTTTGGGTTGTGGTTTTTTTGTTTCATTGGTTTTTTGGGTTTTTTTTTTTGGGGGGGGGGGGTTTTTTTTTTTTTGTTTGTTTTTGTTTTTGTTTTTGTTTTTTTGCCGCGCAGTATGTTCTCCCAGATGAAGCTTTAATCTATCTCGTACATCTCTGCTGCTGTAAATTCATGCTCCATTATACCACCATATGCTTGGCTTCGCTCAGAGAAAGCTGCAGTAATCCTAATGCTTCATCTCGCTTCATAGATATTTGTGTTGCGGCTTTCGCTGCATATTGTTTGCTCACACACTTAAAGGTTATGTCTTAATAAGTTGTTCTGGATGAGTTTATTAGCAGGGAGCTGGCAGTTGATGAGTTTTGTGTTTTGAGAAGGTGTTGCAGTTATTGGCAATTACAATATGAGGCTCAGGAAGCAAAAAGGGAGAGTTTGGTTCATTCAAGAAATCTGGAGGCAACAGTGTTTTAAGTTGTGGGTCATTCTTGGCTCGTCAGATGCCTGGTTTGTTTTTCAGCTACTCCCAGGTATAGATCATTTCCTCTGCAAACAGGGCAGCTCTAAATGCAAAAGCATAAAAGATGGACCAGGATTTTTCAGACTCAGTTGAGCTGTTTACACTGCTCAGAACCTTTAGTTGTGATGCAGAAATAGTGGATTCCTGAAAGTTCTAGACACTTCTGATATATCCACAGAATTCTGTGTACCATTTATATAGACGAAGGATGGTAAACAGAAGAGAGATGCTTTAAAAAGACTTTTTTCTATTTTTTAAACTTATATTCTGTATTATTTAGGAATGTAAATTTTAGCTGTCAAAAATGCTCAGTATGCATTGGTTTGCAAGTAATGATGCATTATGTGTACATTAGTAATTCAGCAGAGCTCTCAGGACTACTTGAGATATGTAAAAATCTCCAGGAGATCACTTTCAATAAGCAGGATCCTTCACAAGCCCTTTGAGACTCAATTTCAAACACTAGAGGGATTCAAGAAAAGCTGCTGATTTTTTCCCCAAGGTTTTAATCACTATCAATGGTGACTTTCTTTAAGTAATACTCACACTGACCTCGTAATCATCCTTGGAATGACACCATATTAGAGTCATAACAGAATGCATGAAAACACTCATGAACAAAACATCTCATCCCTCAGGCAGTTGTAAATACAGCAAAATATTGATGGTTATGACAACACTCTGCAAACTCTGTGTTTAGCACTTCTGCTTGGAAGATACACTGGAAATCCTTGCTTGATCAAATCATTGCTTCATGAAATTCTTGCTTAGTCATCTCTGACCTAAATTAAAATTTTAATAAAAATTAATCACAGAAACATTGCTATAAAAATTGGCAGACAATAAATATTGCAAGATTTTTCCACCTTACAGAAGCTGAAGATACTATAACAAAAGTAATATTTAAAAAAGAAAATTGAATTGTGTTTGATGAGAAAGAAATTAAGAAGAATTTACAGCAAGAGTAGAAACTACAATCTTCAATAATTAACAGTGATTTTAAAGCATCTAGTTAGTAATTATACAATAACATTGTGCCTGCTCCAAATCTTACCGAAGCCATAGAAGATTTCCCCTTTAATTTCCATTGTCCCATAAACAAACACACCCATGCAAACAGGGATTATTTGCAATGCAACATTCTGAATGGTGCCTCAGCAGTGGGCTCTAATAAACAAACAAACAAACAAACAAACAAACAAACAAATAAATGTGTCATGAGAATCATTGTGCCATGGCTTTGCAAAGAGCTGTATGCAATAACAGCAAAATACAGTGGAATGGATTTGGAAATGGAATGATCTCCATGTGTGAGGAGATCTCAGCTTGTAAAAGACAGGAGTGAGAAAAGGAAAAATACTACTCTGTACAGTTTTGTTGACAGACTTTTTAATTACATTTAGTTTCAAAGACTAAATAGCAAATGTTTTGTAGGAACATAATCCATATAGTGCCATCAAATGTGAGGAGCACATTCAGGTGTTTCCTCCTGCTCTATACACACACACATACATATATACACACACACACACATACATATATATATATACATAAAGTGGGGTACAGAAGCTGTGATTGTATCTTACAGATACAATCAACCTGCAAACTACTTGAGTTCATGTGTAATTTTCAGTCCTCTGAAGTAACTATACACACACATGTATTTATATGCATATTTCCTATTTTAGGATTGCTATCACTCATGGATTTGCTCTGCTACACAGGTGTGCTATTTTAACCTGGCTGAAGCTATTAATGGGATTTTTATTACTATATAGATATATGCTCTTACACCATCATTTTTTAAAAACACCTGTTTTGGGGTTTTTGTTGCATTATCAAGAAGTAGAACATGAAAGCCTTTGAGTTTTTTGGCTAAAATGTTCTACTTCAGGTAATTCATTCTCCTTCCTCATATTGTCCCATGGGAAGCAGCTGTGTGTAATGAGCCTGAGCACAGCAAGCCAGTGAAACAGGAACTCTGCATTATCAGCACATATACGAAGTGAGAATGGGCTGTGGCTTAAACCAGTTCCTGGTTTTCTTTAGGAATTGTGATATTTTTCTCTGACAATATTTACTGTATTGTTAAATTTCTACAGGGTTAAGGACTTAGTCATTTGTTTGCTGGTTTGGCTAATGAGGAATGTTGACTGTATTGTTTTATTGTCCCTTCTTAAAGACTTTTTTCCCATATTTCAGGTTCAGAGTAGGAATTAACTTGAATGGGACAAGTGTATTGACAGTTTAGAACCATTGCATTCAGCTGAGCAGGTTAAGCACTGCCTGTAAGAGATCAGGATTGTCCTTCCTTAGCTCTCCCTGCAGTGAACATTTCTTGTTCTGAAACATGTTCCCCAGCTCCCAAAAAAATCTGAACTATGAATTACGGGGAGCAGACAATTTAGAAAAATTCCTCTAAGTTAAAAGGAAAGCTGTTGCTGTTTCCAGTAGTATTGTATTACTTAATACAATTAGATACTCTCAGTTTTAAAGAAGTGTTCCTTTATGAGTTTTATAACTGTTGCTACACATAGATGTGGAAGTTTACCCTTGCCCACCAGAATTACTTTTGCTTTAAAAAAATCAAAACAATCTGAAATTAACCCTTCCATATTCTTTGAACTTCATAAATTTGTAGCATGGCTCTATTAAAAGATACTGCTGTGTAAAGAAGAGATGCACTAAGCCAGCAGTTCTCTCCTGGTAGTAACAGACATGAACTAGTGCTGGTTTTTACTTGTTTTTGGAAATGACACATGTATGGGATGCACTAGATTTATTTTTTTTTTCACTGTTAAGTATTTATTGCATTCCAACTATTAAATTTTGCTCTAGCCTATGGAAAGATGCCTACTTTAAATGGTCTGCAACATTATTGGTTCCAAACATTTATTTAGGAGCCCACGGAATAAAATTGATATTGAAGTTACCCACTTTATCTCACTGTTTCCCCTTTTGGCTGCTGTTTCACTGAGATGAAAAGAGAGAGGAATAAATGGGGGGCAGATTTCACAGAAAGGGGGGTGATTGAAAGACTAGAGCTGGGAGACGAAAGGTGAGACTGGGGTAAAAAGCAATGCTTGCTCATGTTTTACTTTTGTCATTTGCTTTGCTTAGGTCAAGGAGTGCTGAGAAGGCCTGGGCTGACCCTGTAGAGCTTTGGCTGTTCCACACCCCCGGGAGCTGTTCTAGGAGGGAGGAGTGGAGCAGGACAGAAGGGAATGTCTTAACTGCATTGTGAGAAAAGCAGGGATCTGCTGCTGGAGCCCGGCGTTACCTGCAGTTATTTCCAACAGAATTAAACGAGGTAAAATGACTGCCTTCAGCTTGGCTCACCACACTTCCATACCCAAGGCTGTGCTTACTGCTCTGCCTGGGGTTAGGGTAACACCTAAGGGTTAGGGTTAGGGTTAGGGTTCTGAAAACCACAACGCCCAGAGCTCCAGGCACACTGCAGCTGCAAAAGTAATATTTTGGGGAACAAACAAAACTGCCACAACATGGCTCCCTCCACAGCTTTCTGCTTGGCAATAGCCTTAGAACACATGAGTGATGTATCTTTCACAGAGGCATCATTCCTCACTGATTCCTTGGGTGTACAAACAATATTTTCTCTGTATCACCTTTATAGCTGCCATAAGCTTTGGTTTCCAAATTTCCAGCATTAACATGCTTAAGTATTTTTAACATGTAAGAGCACAAAATGTAAGTTAGATAATCAGAATATTAATTTAGGTTTGTATCACTGTTGAGCTTCTTTAATTTTCAAAGATGAAGGTGAGATAATGACTTTAAAGGTGGTTTCTGCCCTTGTTGGTAGTATATTAGTCTTTATCACTTACTAAACCAGAGCATTTCTCACAATAACTGTTCTGATTGACACCCTTGCTAATTGTGATGTACAGTAGAAGATATCTCAAATGAACCAGACACCAGTGCATTGTACCATTGCACTGTTTGGAGTTATTTAAACAAACGTTATTTTCAAAGGATTGTTTATAGAAACCTCTTGTAAGTACCCTTCTGTTAAATGTGCTAATGTGTGATACTTCAAACTTCGCTTCCTCCTACCTGGGAGCAAACCCCTCTCAAACCCAGGAGGTCTCTGTGGAGGAGGGTTGCACTGGGCACTGGATCGAGGTCAGTCCCTCTGTGGCTTTCAGAGCTACTGCCCTTGGCAGGTGTGGGCTCCCTGATTTTGTAGCAGTTGTCTGCTCCAGACCCTGGAAGCCTTCACATCCCAAGCCACAGGGCTGCAGTCCAGTGATGTCCTTCCCAGAACTGGGAATCTGGAAGGCCAGGTTTCCCAGCAGCCCTTTAGGCCAGATGCTGAGCAGCTCCCCAGAAGCCTGCCTGGCAGAATGGAATCAGATACATTTTCTTTGCCAAATCTGCACATTCTGACAATATAATTTGTTCTTCTGAGTCAAAAATAATTTGGGTTTCACACATAAATAAACATGATGACCAAAACAAAAGATACTGAAGTTATGGAGAATTGCACTTGTGAATAGGAAAGACAAGCAAGAATGAACGAGTTCTTTACGTTTATTGCAAGATACAAATAAGTGAAAGAAATTGGAATGAGATTTACTAAGATTTAGTGTTTGGCATATGTATTTGTTATATTTTATGTATTGAATGTGAAAACAGCAGTCTGCTTCTCACAGATATTTTATTAAGGCAGTATGGGGATGGAACGCAGTCTTGTGAAAAATGAGCATTTAGAGAACAGGGTAAAGTCATGTAAAAATCATTATTTTAAATTTTTTTTTAATATTTTTTCTGTGTTAATCACAAGTAAAAAAATCATCATGTAAAGACTTAGGGGCTTAAGAAAAGATTTTCAAACTGTTTAGGGACATTATTAATGGTGTGTTTTTACTGGTAAGCAGTAAGGCACCAGCCAGAGAAAACAGAGTATACCTTTAGAGTGTGATTAGAGTGACAATTGACTGGGACTGTCTTGTCTGATTTCAACCCACCTCAGGTATCCCTTTTTAATGTGGTGCTAGAGCTGATTTAATGTGATTATAAGTCATGTAGGAGGTGTTGCCAGCTGTATATGTATGTCCATTTAGGTACATTATTGTAATTAAAACATTTCCTCTAACCTTAGACTTGTATATAGCACACCATGCTTAACAGCAGAAAGGGTCTTCCAGCTGGTTGAAATAAACTGGAAAGTAATTGTTATGAATTAATGAAAGATACTGAAAAAGTCACTAGCTTTTCCCTTTTGGAGGAAGAATTCTGCTTTTAGCATGACAGAAGGTGTTTCTTGCACTCATTTCAGCACTAGATTCCAAGAAAAATTTGTGACTTATAGAGAGAAAGCTGCATAAAGAACTAGCAAGGATTACACAACAACAGCTGTACTTCTGAATAATTTAGGTTTAATTTGCAAAATTATACAGGAAAGGATTATCACTTGTACTTGCATTTGAGAAAATGGAGCTACAAGTGTTGTTATAAAAAGTGGCAATGTACAAACCATCTCAAATCACACAGGGGCTGTTGTGTCACTCTGGGCTGGATCCTGCAGAGCTGCTTGCCAAGACACTTGCAGAATCCTGACTGGGGAGTAAATAGTGTAGGAAGAGCTTCCTTTGGTGGATATGCAGCAGAGCAGAGCCCTTCCTGAAGGTTTAGACTTGTGCTTGAGAGGAATGTCTGGCAGGTGCACCTGGTGACACACACAACATCTTGTTCTGGAGGGGTCAATTAATTCTGTTATGATTATATATTTACAGTTATTTATAGTAAAAGACCTTAGGGGACTTCCAGCCCCTTTCTTCTCCTGGAAAGCCAGCTATTGAGTATGTGGCAGTCAAGAGCACTCACTGCTTCAGGCATATTTGCCTTTTGATCAAAAGCAAAGTTGATTGTCCCACTTTTCCAAAGCCATCCTGCTATTCAGCTACAAGGTATATGTAAACCAGGAAGAATGTCTTGTTCTTCTCTCCTGCCTCAATATTGACTCTGCAGTCCCATAAGGTTAAGGCAAGATTTTCCTCAGAATGTTTCCTGCTCATATTTCAGAGGAATTCTGATTTGTAAACTGCAAATTCTTATCAAATGCTTATCATGATGTTTCTGTAAAGAAATAATATTTATATATAAATCACTAAGTTACAAGCTGTTACAATTCAACAATTTCCAAACATGAATTCATAACGTTGGCATAGATTATGATTTTGTCTTGGCCTTGCCATCACCTGGTCACACAGATGAATCTCAGTAAGCAGCAGGTGGGTTTAGCCTGATGCTGTGTGTCACCAGGAGAGATCTGTGGTCATGTCAGGTTTCTGGAAATGATGCTCATCTGCACTACAGGCTTGCAAGAATCTGTGCAGCCTGTGAGCCTGGGCAGGAGATTTACTCTCAGGTATGTAGGTGTACCCTGAGGGTTGTAAATCCTGGATTTTACAGAGAGAAAAGAGGGAAAATTCAAGTTACTGTAATAAAAGATGCACACATGTAATTCAAAGCAAGACCAAAATATTTCTTGATTTAATGCAAGAAATGGTGCATCTTATAAATCCAAATGTAGGGGTAATTTGGACACGAACACTGGCCCTTTTCCCTGGGAAAAAAAAAGTCACCAGGCCAGGTTCCTGATGTCAGTTTGCAGGAGGCACTTGGCACTGTCAAACCAGCCACTCTTGCCTGTGGTGGCACCTTGCATCTGGGAAATGAAAGTTTTTGTAAATGGGAGGATGGTCTGGAACACTCAGAGTACCCCGATGGGACTGCAGTGTTATTCAACAGTCAGGAAAAGGAAGCAAATGATGTGTAAAGTTTATTATATTCTAGAATAAAAGTTTTTGTAAGTGGGAGGATGGTCTGGAATATTCAGAGTACTCGGATGGGACTGCAAAGAGTGTTGTTCAACAGTCAGGAAAAGGAAGCAAATGATACAATTCGAAGCAAGACCAAAATATTTCTTGCTTTAATGCAAGAAATGGTGCATCTTACAAATCCAAATGTAGAGGTAATTTGGGCACGAACACCGGCCCTTTTCCCTGGGAAATAAAAGTCACCAGGCCAGGTTCCTGATGTCAGTTTGCAGGAGGCACTTGGCACTGTCAAACCAGCCACTCTTGCCTGTGGTGGCACCTTGTGTCTGGGAAATAAAAGTTTTTGTAAGTGGGAGGATGGTCTGGAATATTCAGAGTACTCGGATGGGACTGCAAAGAGTGTTGTTCAACAGTCAGGAAAAGGAAGCAAATGATGTGTAAAGTTTATTATATTCTAGATCTCAGCAAATTTGTGAAGTAGAAGACCTGAGGAGCTGGTACTGTAAAGCCACCGTGGTCAGGATTTCTGGAGGTGGGCTGAAGTCAGAAGGATTGTGACTACACAATATCCAGGGCACCAATTCAGGTTCCCACTGATTTGCAGAGTTGGTAATAGGATTAGAGAGTCTCAAGTATTTCTCTATGATTGCCATAGGGCAGTGAGCTATAAAACAACATACTTTTATTTTTTTTATAAACAATGGTGTAAGCTCTCTATTTTTTTCCTAAAAAACCTTGTGCAATCTCCCAGTTTCCTGTCTACATGCGGATTAGGATAATGTAGGTTGAGTTCTGCATTTGAAATAACGAATAAGGCTCATTTTTAGTCTGTTAAAACCACATATGTGTTTAAATTACTTATCTGTTGAGAAAGACCTTGCAAAATATAGTACTGTTCCTTGTATGTTTTTACAGAGGTAAATCCTAGTGGATGCAGAAAACAGACCTCACTAAAATGCTCTTACAAAATCTTTTGATCAAAATTTGATTAAATACTAATTGTAGATTCCTTGTAGTAGCCTACCAGTTAGAAAAGTCTTGGAAAAGTCCTTTTATCTTGAAGCCGTGTAAATCTTTGTGACCAAATTATGTGTTCTTCCTATCCCATTCCATTCTTTATTGCCTTTGTTCCGTACACATCCACAAATGTAAAATTTTCTATTTTAAGGCCAAAAAAGAGCCCCCACAAAAGCAGTGAAGATAACATCCCATGTAGGAGGGTGCTTTTATAGAGACATTTCAGTGTGAGGCAGAAGTGGAGAGATTGCGTGAAGCTGATTATTTATTTCTCCTTAATTGCTTGCAGAATGAAATGGAGAAGGTCAGTCCCTGTTGAGCACTTGGATTTTTCATTCTGAGTCTTCCACAGGCTTCCTACTTGATCCTGGACTGCCAATTCCCCAAAAAGACAACCAGTTTCTCCAAAAGGCTTACAGGGAAGCACAATTTTGAGTCCATGAACTTTTTCACAGTCTTGGGTGGTGTACATAAGGGAAATGCACTGTTTTATGAGAAATGTAAACATTAATCAGTCTCATGAAATTTGAGTAATGTGACCAATAGAGTATCTTTTATTATTTTGCTGTTCTTTAATCTCAGAATGCTTCTTAATCTTAAATGATTCATGTACTACATAAACACAGCCAATTCCCATTTTATATTGTTTTGGACTTTATTCTTGAAAGCACTGATCTGTTTTGAAGAGGAATTGCATAATCTAGTAACTTTTTCTACAACATCCCTGATTTATGTAGTCATAACATGGTGAAATTTAGTTTTATTGGGTTTTTAGTTTTACTCCAAAAAATCCAAACAGGCAAATAAATGTTGGATTATATTTCTCTCTGTTTATCACCAGAAACATTCTTTAGTCAAGCTACATTTCATCAAGAATTTTTTTACCTTCACGAATAAGGGAGCTGATTAATTGTGACTAAAGATGTGACTTTAGGTCAGTGACAGCGCTCAAGTACAAGCTGAGAGCAAAACTGGCATTTTAGAATAGGTAGCTGTCAAGAAATCAACAATTAAATGTTTTCAGGGGACACCGGAGTGCTGGGAGAGCCTGCTTGACATGTGACAGACCGCAGGACATCACCTGTGCACCGATGCCCGCGGCGCGTAGGGGAACAACTCGGCTGCCGGAGGAGGAAAAGAGCGGGGTAGGTTTTCACAGCAGCGGGATCACTTGGGCAGCTCGCCAGCGGGGACATCCCGCAGCAGGCGCACGGGACGGTTCGCTCCGAGCGCGCTCGGACCGGGGGAAGGCAGGGCGGGGGCGGGAGCGGCCCGGCGTGCCCCGGCCCCTCCCCGCCCGCCCACTGCGGGGAGCGGCGGGCAGGGCCGGGCAGCGCCCGCAGCCGCCGCCGCTCGCAGCCGGCATGGGCCCCCGCGGAGCCGGCTGCCTGCTGCTCTGCTGGGCTCTGGCCGCCGTCCGCGCCGCCCCGCGCAGGACACCCTCGTTCGACGGGCACGTCGCGGAGAACCGGCCGGCGGGCACGCGGGTGCGCGGGCTCAGCATCCCCCTGACGCGGCTGGGGCCCGAGCCTTGGTGCGCCAAGGTGCAGGGGCGCCGCTGGCACCTGCAGCTGCTGGGCGAGGGACACTCGCACTTCCAGGTGTCGCTGGACGCGCGCACGGCCCGCGTGTGGCTGCGCACCCGCCGCCCGCTGGACCGCGAGGCGCGGGCGCTCTACTCGCTCCGCCTGGCGCTGTGCTGCAAGCGCTGCGCGCCCCAGGGCGCCGCGCCCGCGGAGCTGGCCGCGCTCACCGTGCGCGTCCTGGACGACAACGACAACGCGCCGCGCTTCGTGGGGCCCGGCTCCGCGCAGCTCCGCGTGGAGGAGACGCTGGCGCTCAAGTCACAGGTGTGGCAGGCGCGGGCCGAGGACGCGGACGCGGGCGCCAACGCGGAGCTGCGCTACTTCGCCCTCCCGCGAAGCGCGCACTTCTTCGTGGTGCCGCGCAGCGGACGCGTGGTGCTGGTGAGCTCCCTGCTCCACCTGCGCGCTCCCATCCCGCTGCGCCTCTACGCGCGGGACCGCGGCCGGCCCGCGCTGCTCAGCGAGCCCCTGGAGCTGGAGGTGCTGCCGCAGCCCAAGCGCCTCCCGCCGCCGCCGCCCCTGCCCGAGGACGCCCGGCCGGGCACCCGCCTGGCCAGCCTGGCCCCTGCGCGCTTCCCCTCCGCCTGGTTCGAGCTGCTGTCGCCGCCCGTCGAGGAGTCGCCGGTGAGCGTGGAGCGAGAGAGCGGCGAGGTGACGCTGCGCGCGGGCCTGGACAGGGAGGCGGTGGCCACCTGGGAGCTCGTCGTCCGCGTCCAGGAGCGCCGAGGTGGGTGTTCGGCAGTCTTAGACGAAGTAGCGGTCTTGTCCCACCAGGGAGTCCGAGGAGTTTGTCTCCAGGTGACTGGAGACAAAGCACCTAAAGGTGGTTTAGCATCAGGTGTCATATGCAGTGTTGAGGAATGTAGTTTTGGTCCTTTAGATCTGTAAACTATTAGTATTAAAATCACTTGAAGTGACAAGAGGCACTATGCAGTTTTGGAAAAGTGGACCGTACATCTGTGTGAAAATGCTTGGAGCAGGAAGGTGTTCAGCAGAATTTAAGTGTTTCACTGGTTAGAATTCTTGGCTGTTAGTGAGTGGTTGAGGCACAGCACAGGTGTTTGCTAATAAAATATTCTCTGTAGTGCTCATCCTGTAAGTGCCAAATTTGAAGCATGCAGCTGAAGCCATTGAGTTTTGAGTCATTATTAAAGTTGAGTGTGTTTGACTCACAAGCATGATGTGGAGCTTTGCAGAACTGGAACTCCTGTGTTTAGGTAGCTATTCTTTTAAAAAAATATCTCAGGAGTTAATGTACACCATTAAAATGGCATGTCTGTGCTTAAATTGTCATTTTTCACAAGCTCTTACTCAAGCTAAATACAATTGCTAATTTCGTTTGCTGATTACACGTATTGGTTTTAAAATTCTCTTTTGCTTTAATTTTTGATGTTGGTTAATACTTTTCACCTATGAAAATACAGGTTAGTTTAAGCATACTTTTAATTTATGAATGGTGGATATCTCTACCCATTCACCATGTTGCTTTTTTAATTTTTATGTTACTTGTGATTGTAACAAGGTTGCAGATTGCCCAGAATGAGTGTTCCGGAGAAAATCTTACCAGAAGACATGAGTCGCTTGGCCTGATTTCATCTTGGAAAGGTTCAGGAAGGCTGTGGCATGATGAGACTTTGAGTGGCTGTGGAAGCGATAACTGCTCAGGGTGATTTCCCTGAGCCACAGAGCAGCGCAGGCGGGAGAGATGAAAAGCTTCCCACGCGATTCCTCTCCCTTATCTCGGCCGCTGCTGGCTGAGGGGCAGCCCACAGGAGTGAGAGGCAGATTATTCCTCGGTGTCTGCGCAGTCCCTGGGGCTGCCCGCGGGGCTCTAATTAGCGCGGAGGCTTTCGGTGACACGGCTGCTTCCCCCTGCGGAGCAAGGCTACCCCAGCAGCTCCTTGCGCTCGGGTCCTGGGGAGCAGCTCTCAGATCCTCCCGCCGCTCTCTCGGGGGTTTTGTCGTGCCTGTCGCTGTCGCGTGTTGGTGTCAGCCACTTGCACTGGCTTTGTGCTGTGTCCCAGCCTGAGCTTTGGCTGCAGACCAGGGGCTTGACAGACCAATTTCCAAAACACAGCAGTTTGTGTGTCCTACTCCCGCTAGTCAGTCTTGAGCAAGGCTGCCTGCCGAGGGGAATGTCATTGCTCCGAGGCAGTGACAGAAGCCATCGGGTCAATCCCAGTGTGCTGCTGGGATGTTCACCACTCTGTCATGTAGCTCAAGTTCCAGCCCTTTGCTGGTGTCAGTTCCCTCTGTCAGGGTCAAGAAGATGTTGTTAGACAAGTCGTAGCTAACCTTGCCCCGGGTTACTGCTGGTCTCACCTTTGTGATCGTTTTTCCCTTACCTAGTCTGAATATAGAAGTCTGAGATTGCCTGGAACAAAGTTTGTCATTCTGTCATGCCCGAGATTTCACTTCCAGGGCAATTCTTACTAATGGAGTTTAAAAAAATCTGAAACAAGTTTTAACTTAATTTCAGAGATTTTTTTTTTACCATCATGTAGTTTCATTAAGTAGTTTGGAGCATTTTCCACTAGCCTAATGTATTACTGCTGGTAGTATGTAGTATAAGAGAATAATCTCTAAGAAATATCTAGGACTAGTTCTGACTCTGAGATAAGGTATGCAGCAATTAATTGTGGACAGTCCAAATGCCATACTTTAGGGAGTGATGATTTTAAATTTCTTGGTTTAAAGGAGACCAAATTCAAAACACATCTTAATGCTATTGTTTTCATCAGTTAAAGGTTAATAATGACTTGGTACTTTTAAAACTCTTTGAAGTTGCAGAATGCTTTCATAGTCCTTTTGTAGGAGTTAAAATACATTTAACATTATACTTTGAAACAGATTTAGAAAGTTCTGTCTCTCTGCTTACTCACAGTCCAAACTGCAGTAATCTGAAAAAAGAAAAACAAAAGGAAGGGATAGGAGAAAGATGCCTAGCATAACTATGTCTTTTACTTAGTCTGACATAGTTGCAGAATATTGCAAAGCCTCCAGCTGAAAGCAAAGTATTTACCGAAGTGAACTTTCAGGATGAAATAAAATGTGGAGTTGGCTACACTGAATTTTGTTGTGAATAAAAGTGCAAGTTCAGGTTCTTTCTCCAGTTTATTTACTTTGCTTTTAACATTTGTGATCACTTATTTTACATTACACAAAACCATAAGCATTTCAGTAGCTGTGGGTTTCTAGTATTAGAGCTTATGGTATCAGGTGTCTATTTATTTTCAAGTGGTATAAAGTTGTATTAATTTCTTCAATAGTTTTTTTTTTCCACTTTCCACTCTTCTTGCTGCCTGGTAACTGTGAACTGAAATAAACCAATAATTCTGTCATGATGCTCTTCTTCAACCCAGGCAATGATGTTGAGGATAAGACAAGATGTTTAAATACTTTAGCATATAAAGTCTACCCTCTTTTCTTTTATATTTTCAGTGTAGTTTATTGTGATTCATTTGTAAAGTGCACTTCATTACTTACAGCAGTAAAAAGTGCTTAAAAGCATTGTGCCAGAAATGATCCTAATGCATCTCTGGGCACAATAACTAGTTTTGTGTGGGGTCTTTTATATATATATATATATATAATTTTTTTTTTGTCTGATGGACCATTTTCAAATTAGTAGCAAGAAGATGGATATATGGTAATGAAGCAACATTGAGCAGTTTATTCCTAGGTTGTGACAGCCTCCACTCTTTAGCTCATAAATGGGACTGTGTAGATGTTCTTTGCCCAAATTCAGTTTTCCTCAAGTGGCATGCAACAGGCTGCATGTTTGTTTATTTTTCCCCTTTAGCTTAATGAGAATTTTGAATATTTTCCTGTTTACTTCCTCTCAATTCTGTTGTGGATAATCAGCACAGCAGTGTGTGCAGGGCTGGGGTTCCAGCAGCAACCAGACCTTTAGCATCTCAATATCCAGACATTTCCCACATGTTGATGACAAGGAAGGGTTTTGTCTCTCGGAGTTGTATTTTGTTGAAGGTGTGAGTTAAGGGAGCTCACTCCACTTGGCCTGGCAAGTACCTACCAGTGTCACACACTCACTCATCACTGCCTGGAGTATTTCTTGGCAGACCACAGCCTTTGTGCTGGTGTATGTTTACCCATGTCAGGGGTAGATTTGAGGGGTCTTTGCAGTATAAAGAACTTTTCAGCATTCAGGGTAGAGATTTTTGGCAAAGCTGCAGTTGAGCTCTAAGATTGTGGTAGTGATGTGCACAAATCACTAATTATTATCATTACCAGAGCATTACATGCTGTGGTTGCTTTGTGACCAAACACATTTTGCTTATCAATGTAATGGTTTTATTTTAATGTCGATGCCCAAAAATTTTTTTTAATCCTTTGAAATAACAATTTGGTCTGTTTTACTGCTACAGTAAAATTAACTGCAGTCTGTAGAGAAAATACTATGTTGCTAGTTCTGTTTATTCATTGTGTATCTCTCTGAGGTTTTTTATACTTTGTAGACTTAGTTTTATCATACTTTTTGTTTTCTGGAGGCAGTAATAAGTCACTAGAAAGTAGCAACAGAAAAATCTAAAAATCTGGACTTTTTTTTTTTTTTAATGGAATGGATTCTCCTGTGCCTGTGGAGGAGTTCCAGGGCCTGGACAAGAGGGGACATAGTGCCTTGGTTGGTATTTCAGCTTCAGGTGAGCTCTTATCCAACCTGCACTTGAACACTGCCAGGCTGGGATCATCCATAACCTCCCTGAGACGCCTGTTCTGGTCTCTCACCACCACATTAAAAGATTTCTTCCTAACATCCTAACCTAAATTTCCCCCCTTCCAGTTTGTACCCATGACTCCTTTTCTTGTCACTGCAATTCCAGAGAAAGGGTGTTCCTCTGGCTTCCCTCCAGGCTCCTTCAGATACTGGAAGGTGCTGTGAGGTTCTGCCTTGACACTGGACAGGGAAATCAGTCTTGAGAGCTGAAAACACTGGGAATTGAAGAATGGCCTGGCAATCTTTGTTTTTTGTAATTAGCAAACATTTTATCCAAAAGAAAATAAACCAAAATACAAACTTAGAACTGCAAACCAAAGGGAAACACCAGGAAACCCCTATGCATTAGTTTGTGCCATGAAATGCTAAAGAGAATGCCAGAATTTCACGCCTTAACCTGTTTTTTGGCACGTGCTCCTTGAGGAGGAGTTTCCTCTGGTGACCCATTGATCCCTCAGCCCTGGGTTATATTCTTCAGTTAGCCTTGCCTGGAAGGACTGATGGTTATGCTCATGATTTTTTGGTGGCTTCTCAGGATTTTATGCCATTCAATTTATTGGGACACGATTTAATCTTTGCAAAAGCATAATGCTATTTTAAGTTTTTACTCAGTGAGCAGAAGGTAAAATTTCTTAGACTGTCGTACACATTAATATTTCAACATGGGGTAGCATTTAATTTGAGAAGGAGCCATTATTATTCCATAAGTGCTTGGGGGAAGTGCATTAAAGATCCCACCTCTCTAATCCTGCTGTCTCAAGCTCTCTTGACCTTACTTGATCCATGGGCATTAGCTTTGTAATCTCCTGTCGTTCATTTTTTCTCATCAGGGATTCACTGAGGGTGATGTTTGACATGCCTTCCAACAGTTAACAGCATCTCTTGTATTTTAAATATATTTATCCTGTTTAAATCAACATCGAGAGTGGAGATCCCAATTTTAGTAATATTTTCACCTTGAAGGATTTCGTGCTTGGAAGTCAAGGATCATCTGTTTTAATTTTATCTCAGGCCTTAGTCCCTTACTAGCTGTATTGATTCTGGGGGGATCATCCCTAAGAATGAAGTAGCTTCTGGGTGATGTTTTGCCTTTTAGATTTCTTATTACCTCTCATGAATTACAGCTGTCAACAGTTACACTTCAAGCTGAGCTTAAGTTGAAATCACTATCTATTATCCAGCAGATGGGTTTCATTAAACAGCAGTGGCCTTCATGCACTTAAGTAAAAAAAAAAAAAAGTGTTCTCTGTGCATTCAGGACAGCTATGGGTGTTTACAGGCTTGGAATGTTACTGATTTGTGGCAGAAAGGAACGTCTGAGGAAGCTGTGGAGCACCATCTTGATGTTTGATCAGTCTGAATATTTTGAAATTTTCTGCTTTCTATTCCAAGCAGTCAGATTAAAAATATCTTCCTGAGACTGCTATGACTTGAACACCAAAGCTGTTTAGATCTTCTGGCTGATTATCACCTCAAACATTCAGTTTCTACAAAAGAAATGAACTTCCTTTTTTCTCAAAATCTAACTAAATTTCAGCACAAATTTGACAATTTGATAGAACAAATAAATTATAGAACATCCAGGCCAGGCTGGATGGGGCCTGGAGCAGCCTGGTCTAGTGGGAGGTGTCCCTGCCCATGGCAGGAGGTTGGAATGAGATCAGCTCTAAGGTCCCTTCCAACCCAAACCATTCTAGAATTCCACAATGATCCAAGGATGTACAGCAGGCTCTGTTGGTGAGGCTACTGATTGTGATGGCATTTTTACCTTTTCTTTTCCTTTTTTAAAATTTGTTCCTCCTTGCACAGGAAAGACTACAGAAAACAAGCTGGATTTTCCCCAAGAAACTCTAAGGAAAATTTTGTGAGAACTTCCCATCCTACAGTGACACAGTAGCTGCTCCTGCTTTAGCCAAGTCCTGTATTTATGATAATGTTTTTTGGCAATCAGAAGTAATTAATTAAGACACATGTTTTGTTATTTAAGGATGTCTGTTGTGATTATTAATTTGCAGTCATTATTTCACATCTGGGCATGCTTGGTTTCCCTGAATGCCATCCTCAGCAGATTGATGCCACACTGGAAGTCTCTGGTAACATGGTCATCACCTTAATGTCTTTTAATTGGTTATTTATGCTAATATCCTTTCTGCCATGATCATTAAGCTCCTCTGATGTTTACTTTTGTTTTCTGGTTTGCTTTAACTTCTATTTTAAAAGCTGTATGATGGTAAGGAGCAGAGACATGCCAGGCTGTCATTATTCTGTCTGCAAAAAAGATGAGGCATATTAGGAGAGAACATGGGCTGTCCCCAGCTTGAGCCCATCAAAGTTATCTCTTTAGAAGGTTTATGTTTTATGAATGAGCAAACTACTGTACTTAAAAGTAGCCCATCATATACCTCAGGAATTTTCAGAAATGACAGTAGAGAAATGTTTGTGCATAATTGTCCTATTTTTTGAAGGATATACAGTAGGACTGGGTACAATAACCAGTAGCTTTTATCTCATGTTATGGTATGAAAATGGGAAAAGAGATTTCTCCTGATTGCAGCTAGAGGCTTAGGGCATTAAGATTTTTTTCTGAAAATGTATCTTCCCAAACTCTATATTCAGAAGGTATTTTACATGAAGACATATTAGAGTGACGTTTTTAAAATAGCACAGTATGATATTTGCAGAGAGTCTTCAAAACTTCAAGATCCTCTCCACCAACTCCAAACATTTAACTTGGAGTAACCCAAATAAACACCCCAAGTTTTCAAAAAAATATGTGTCTATTTAAGGTAAAAAGTGGGAGCAATCTAAAAAAACCCACAAGCCATAAAGAAAAATACCAGCTTGAATACTTAATTTGCTGATGGATTTAGGGCAGTATGTAATAGCAATAGTAACCTCAAGACTTTTAACACTCTCATAATCTCCTTTTAAAAAGAAATTGTAATGACCTGAAAATGCCAGGAGCAGCCTAGCTTCTCACCCCTTGTGGTTTAATCATGATAATACAATACCTCTTCCCTCAGAACATTCAAGGAATGTATAATGTTTGTCCACAATTGCAGAGACATGTTCAGTCAACTACATATTCTCTATTGTCAGATTTTTAAAAATCAGAATGTCTGGCATTGTCAGTTTTATCAATTACACTGATGCAGGGAAGCCTACATTTTGCATGAATATAAGGATTTTATTTCCAAGTCTCGTCTTATAGAATTATCCATTGGATTTTTGAGAGAAAAGACAGTCATATAATCCTAATGCAATCAGAAGTCTGAGAATACGTTGGATTTCACAGATTGACAGCATCTTTTAAAATGACATGGTGAAAAGAGATGGGTTTAGAGGCAGCTCTGACCTACAGTATTTGAAACTGCAGTCAGACTGTTTCAGCAGGCATGATTTTCAAGGCTTGGTTTAACCAGAAGAGTCTTCAGAAGTTGCTATTAACTGAATTATTAAGTTTTAAATCCTTTGCCTTCTTCCCGCCACCTTTGGTGTAACTTTATTGGTAGGTGGGGGAACATTTTTTCTAGTTGCTGTCTGAAATGACTGGATGTATCAGTTTGCAATAGCTCTCTGCAATCCAGTGAGTCTTTCTAACCAGCTGCAAGAGCAGGTTGGAGCAACTGGTTCATGTTACTTTGTGTTAAAATCCCTTCCCAGAAAGTTGATGGTGAACATCACAGAAGAGATTTTTCAAATAAGCCTGGATTCAGTAAAGCTGTAAAAACCTAAAGCAGAAGAGAACCATTATCCCATCAAGATACCTGATTACTTTTTGTAATTTTCAGTATGTTCTTCCATCTTGACAAGTCTTTAACTGGAACTGTCCCAAGAAGTTAATGACTTTGAGAGGGTTTTCCCTTCCTAAGTGCCTCTGTATATCTTAAATTTGATGTGGGAAGTGTAACCCAGTCTTCATAGTATGTGAGTATTAAGGCTTTTTCCTGTTTTATTTGGTTGTTGTTGTTATTGCTGTTTAAATGTTTTAGAGACTTTCCCTATTTTTTACTGACTCATTGCCATTTATTTCCATTTTTACTATGATTAAGCTTCCCAGCAAGTTACTTAATTTTTTGTTTGTTTTTATTTTTTTTTTCTAAGGGATGAAAATGATGAGTGATGATATACAATGTATTTTCTGTGAGCAGAAAGGTGGCCAGCTAGTGTATTAGCTTTCCTAATGTGGTTGGATTTCAGAGCAAGACAGTATAATAAATCCTCCCGTTTATCAGTTTTCAACCACAGATAGGCATGAAAAATAAGCAATTATAGATAGATACCTATGATGAAGTTTCAGCAGTGGATTATGAAGATTGATTTTGGTGATAGGGAATGAATTTCAGTGCTACAGCTTTTGTCAGTAATATTAAGTTAAAAGGAAGTAATTCCAACTGGAGGGAATATCAGAGAGAAAAAAAGCAGACTTCAGGATGAGCTGCCCTAAGAAGGATTTTTGATGATACACGAATTGACTCTAATAGGGAATTAAGCAGCTAAAGTAGGAAAAACCTCTGGACTAGAGTTTATAATTTTAGTTTTAGTTTCCTGTATAAATTGAAAAGAGAGCTGTGGAGGGGGCTTAGGTTTGATACTGCAATGGGCAAATAAGTGGTGCTTACAAATATGTGGGAAATGCAATCTGCTTATAGAACCTGTTTTCATTAGTTTCCATGCTGAAGAAAAATAAGAGGAAAGATAGTTTCTGATTAAATAAAAAGATGATTTTACCCTTTTGAATAGGAAGTATTATTTTCTCTATGACTTTTAAAAATACTCAATTTTGACATAAGGTATTCCAGTGTTATGTTACTGTCATGTTCATGATCAGCAAGGCCCATTTTTTGTTTTATCTCCTCTTGCTCAGTATCTGTGAGAAAGCAATTTAAATTTTTCTGTTGTGTGAAGCTAGGGAAGAAAATCTGTCAAATGCAAATCTGTGTGTGTGCCAACAATCTAATTAGCAGAACCATTCTTTGAGGATTTCTTTTGAATGGATGACATTGTGTAAGATATCTATGGTGTGCCTGGCTTGAAAGTCAACCATCTAGCATTTTAGTATTGAGACAGTTGTAATTGCTACTGTGTTACACAAGAGTTAGAAATTCTTTTTGGGAAAATGAAGCCTGGGTCAGATTCCTGACTTAGGGGCTCAGCAGTGCTTGACTTGCACTGCTGGATGTAGTGGCAGGTATCTCCACTGCTTGTCAGGGACTGGTATTGGGAACAGATCATTTCAGTAGAACCTCTCTGTGTGTTTGTAGGTCTTAACCTAAATCCACAGAGGATTATCAGTTTTAAGCTGTTTCTGCTAAGATTTGAGTGGAATTGTAACATATTATTTTCTTCCATAATGTAGCAATATTACTGCACATATAGTACTAATGAACTACTATTAACCATAATATATGAATGCAGATTTGTGATCATGTACTGTTACTTTTATATACTGATGTACACATTAATATATCTGTAAGGTACATATGGGGGATGTTTTGATGGACGGAGGCATTGAGACACCTGAAGTATAGCAAGGTATATATTTCTAAAATTTCTATCCATCCACTCTCCTAAAGCACAGAAAATTGTCATAAGTAAGAGAGAAAATTAATTTTATGTACCTTATTCAAAATGAGTTGAAAGTCTGGTTTAAGGTCTGTTCTGCAAGCAAGCAGCTGTGTCAGTTACAAAACACAAGAGACTGCCTTTTGTGTGTGTCATGGTAATTACAGTCAAGAAAAACTTGGAAGTACTTGCTGTGCTAATTACAATGTGGAGTTATGCTTAAAAAAAAAATCATGTTCACGAACATGTACTTTGAAATGCTTAATGCTTTGTCCTGCTAGACATCCACATATTACACAGACATTATTGTTGCTGTCAGTCTCTTCATCACATTGGTTGTCCTCTGGCAAGTCCTTGTCCATCATGCTTCGCTGGACACCCTGATGTTGTTCCACAAGTTGTCAGGTCACATTTGTAGGTCTCTGCAGAGAACTCCAGTCCTGGTTGGTGTTTCTGCTGTAGTTTTTCCTTTGATATATGGCATGCAGTCAAGGGAAAATTTACTTGCAGTCATTTTCCTTCAGACTGCCTTTATCTGGGAAATCATGATGATTTATTCAGCATTTTGTCTTATGAATCAGATTGTCTGGGGTTGATGGAGGAAGATAATATACCAATAAGATCTGTGGAGTCATATGCAGTGGAAATGAATGCTGGTCAAGAGAGGCACTTAAATGCTGTCTCTTCCATTACCTGCACTGCAGTTCCTGCTGACTGTCCTGACTGTCCTAACAAAATTGTTAAGGTTATTCACATGTTTCAGAAGTAACCAACATACTGCTGAAAGCTTTGGTCTTGCCAAGATGTCAGAATGACACTAAGGTCTCCTAAATGATAAAATACAAGTACCTGGAGGAATGTGCCCAAGTCCTTTGAGTTTTTGAGCAATGAATTTTGATAGAGCATGTTTGGATTAAGCTTAGTCCTTATGCACTTCTGCACAGTTTTCTTACAACTGTTTCTCAATTACAAGTATGTTCTAAGTATCAGCATATTCATTTTCAATGAATTGGCATTGGTTGAGTGACAAAAGTGGGATTTGTAACCAGATTTATTACTACTTCTTCAATAAAAATGAATTATTCTTAAATTGGGACTTACTTTTTGACAGAGGAATACATAATACATGCATGTTAGGAACTCTAGCAGGACTTGAACCAGAGTGAGTTCATGGGCTGATTAGGAGAATGATTTCCAGACTCCAGAGAGACAAACATCAGTAACCTTTCTGCTCCTAGCAGGATTACCAAGGTAGCATTCAAATCCTCAATAGGTCTTGCTATTAGAGGGGCAGATTTTCAGAGGTTCTTAACCCAGCTTCTAATTTAGTGCTGCTACTTTAAGCCCACAGCATGCCCAGGCAAACTAGGCTAATAGGGGGTATTTACAAACTGGGGAAGCTTCCACCAGAGCTGTTCTTTTGAGAGGAGACAGGCAACTTTTACATTAACTTCTCCTTTTTGCTGCTACTCTGTTTGACACCTTTTAATTAAAATCTTAGGAGTGTTCAAGCAGTCACTGATTGCATTTGGCACTCTCATTTAGAGCTCACCCTGGTGTGTGCTGCTGTGGTGTGTTTTAACCTTGAATCAATGTCCAGCACATTCCCTCCTCTGCATTTTCTTCAGGTGTCTTGGACTGGTTGGCCTGGGACTTTTGGGACACACATTCTGACATGAGAACACATGTAGTTAAAACGTATCTGGTACTATTTAGTGTAGTAGTGAGAAGTAATATACATGCTGCTGTTTTTGACATATTTGGGGTTTTTTAAAGGTTTTTCAGCTTCCTGTGACTTTTTTTTGTGCTCCACACAGGAGAAAGCAAAGCAGCTGCTCTCAGTCTGTCTGAATGCTGAAGGGAATTACACCTGGGTGACTGCAAGGGAAGTGCAACAGCAGAGTGGGCAGCTGTGCTCTCACCTCAGTGTCACCTGTTTTGTGGTGAGGCAGTTTGAGTTTGTCTTTGGAAGCTTTGGCTTCACAGGCACTGTTTTAAAGCACATCTGTCTGCAGGAGCTGAACTGAGCATCCTTACACTGGGCCTCCCAACACTTCTCTCTGCAGAGGTGCAGTAATACCTGACACACAGCAGGTCTCACAGTCAGGAAGGCTTTTTAAGCATGGTAACTGGGAATTTTGCCATGAAAATGTCAGAACACGTGTTGCATGTATCCATGTTCCACAGTGGTGCATGTTTAATGGGCAAACCCAATACAGCTTCTTTTTCAGAAAACTGATCAGTTGTGTAATTTACTGTTTGATAAATTAGATATTGGGTTTTGCTGTAGGCACTGTTTTTTCATATGTGCTACTGTAAAACTGATATTATATTCCCTGGAGCATTAGGTTCTGGGTACAGGGTGTAATTACAAAGAAATTAATTTGGATTTAACAAGTTACTGTCAATACACTTTTTGTTGCTCTTTAGAGAAACAAAAAAGGCCATGTACTGACTCACGGGTTTAAAATAGAGATGAATTAGTACAATTTTACAAGGTGAACTCAAGAGAGCCTCAGTGGTTATCCTGGGTGACTGCTGATTTTTTCTGTTAAGAGAATTTTCTGGGTAAAAATAGATGTACTCAAAGGTCATGATGGATTAAGTCTCAGGAATCTAAACTAAGAAACTTCTATTTGACTTTGCCAGGCACAACACCAAGGAGTTTTCTTTCCAACAGCCCACGAGCTGGTTGTTCACAGATGGCAGATTGTGCTGTGCTAAACTTGCCACGTGCCAGCAGACAGGAACTCCTGAGTGTGGCAAGCTGAGGCTGCAGGAGGTGGTGCCTCTGTGGGAGTGAAAGGAGAATGTCTCTACATGCACACCTCACACAAAAGAACAGATTTTAGTTGGAATGTGGATGATTTTTGTAGAGGGATGTCACGCTGCAGTAGAGAGGGACAATGAGTACAGCAGTTCAGCCTAAGTGAACTTCCTGGGAGAACAGGCTTCCTTAGCATTGTCTACAAGATTAGATATTTTGGCAGCACTTTCTACTTCAATATATACTTAAATACTAGGGTTTTTGTATTATTAATTAGTTTTCAATTAAAACTGGTAGTTTTAGGTGTTCCTTTTTCCACACTGTTTCAGCTCCTGTAGAGCTGTTTTGAAAATAAATTCTTGTTGTATGTTTTCATGTATGTATAAATAATAAATCTACATTGAAATCAAATATTCACACCATTAACTTTAAAAATTCTGACTTCACATCCTATTGAGCTTGTGGCTAAGTCATGCTGTAAGTGTAGATGGCAGTTTTGGCCTGGGCCACATTCCAGGCTGGAGCACAGTGCAGTGCCAGTGCAGTTGTGCTGCCTTTGGGGCTCACCCTTCTGGAGCCAGAGGCATTAAATATGGCCTGCAGGAACATCACCTTGGCTTCTGGTCACAACTATTTACAAGGTCAGTGCCAGTCTGCTGGAAGCCACACTGGCCCACAGGTTTTATTCAGACTGTGCTCCCTGATATTACTGAGAATTATCAGTTATAAAAACCCCTTTGCCCCATCAGTGTCTCAAGTGTCCTTTCTGCCACCTTTTCAGCAATACCTGGGTGAAACTAATTCTTAGGAGCACTGCTATTTCATTAATTTAATAATGGTAAAAATATAATAAATATTTTTTCCTCAATTTTTAAGGATCTTGTGCTGTTGATTTTTGGAACATTTTGAAGTTCCGTTTTGTGGTGGTTTGTTCTTCTGGATTTTGATTGTGTGTATTTAATGATATTTCAACTTAAATGGGAATGAAAACTATATTAGGATTTCAGTGAACTTTATCCCCCTTTGCTCCATCAGTGTCTCAAAGCCACCTTTTCAGCAATGCCTGGGTGAAACTTACTAATTCTTAGGAGCTCTGCTATTTCATGGGTTAATTTAATAATGGTAAAAGTATAATAAATATTTTGTCCTCAGTTTTTAAGGGTCTTGTGCTGTTGATTTTTGGAAAATTTTGAAGTGCCGTTTTGTGGTGGTTTGTTCTTCTGGATTTTGATTGTATGTATTTAATGATATTTCAACTTAAATAGGAATGAAAAGTATATTAGGATTTCAGTGAACTTTATAGAAGGGCAAATCACTGGTTAGGGTAGATTAGAGTTTTTTAGCAGCAAGTATTTAACTTTTAAAATTTAGAGTTGCTGTAACTTTGCATAAACAAAACATTTGATGCTTTTTTCCCCCTTCTTCAGAAAAAGAAAACACTTTTTAGAAAAAAAGGTATTTAAGGTTTGAAAATTTAAGAATGTGTGATTTTTCCTAAGAAGAGATCTCAGAGGAATGTGATATGGGTGGCCCCAATCCTGTAGTTCAACAGAGCTTGTGCTGGTTATTTCTTCCCCACATTGTTTCTGGATGCTGTTCATTCCAGAAGAACGTCAGACTCCAGGTTTTTCTGGATTATGTGCCAGCAGTATTGCAGCAAGTGCACACTCAGGTCCTGATGGGTTCCTGTTACTCTCAGTGCCATCAATTAGCTGTCTAACGATTTCTTCCTTTTGCTGTGACCTTTAGGGAAGGATTGGTACCTGGTACACATGTCACTTACTGTGACAGATGTGAATGACAACGTCCCTGAGTGGGCCATGGAGCCCTTCCCCTTCCTGGCTGTGGTTTCCCCTGAGGCTGCAGGAGGGACTGAAGTGTACAAGTTGCTGGCTGTGGATGCAGATGAAGGGATCCATGGAACTGTAGAGTATTTTCTCTTGGAAGGTAAATTTTAACCCTCCCATTGCCTGAGTATTATGCCTCATGATTGTGACTTTTTGTTCTCAGCTTGAATTTCCCTTCCTCCTGCAAGAGGTTCATAAACCTTCAGCTCTGTATGTGAGAAAAATCAACTTTTACTGATGTATGGACAGATTTCTTTGCAAAGTTGAGTTCTTGCCCATATATATCCCTGGAGATGATGGGCACTGGTGCAGTCAGTAATCGCAAGGCTTTGGCAAGGGGAGGCGGTGGGGACTGTATTTATGAGACAGTCTGTGGAGAAGTCGTTTGTTGGATGGAGAGGAGGGTTAATGTTCTTATTCCTTGTGGGAGTCATGCTTCTGGTTCATTTTTAACAAATTTTTACAGGTCTGGGTTCTGCAAAGCTTGCACAAACTCAGTGATAGTATTTTGTGTGTCTCCTTTTAAGAATCTCCTTTTAGTAATAGTTCAAAAGTGTCTGGGCAGATGAGGAACAACAATACCTCTCCAGTGGAGTATTTTCTGGTAAGGGATACAGGGGGTCAAGTAACAGCAAAGTTTTGGAGGATAAAAGAAAGATGGACAGAGACTATTTAGAAGAGCCTTGAGTGACAGGACAAGGGGGAGTGGCTTAAACTGATAGAGAGTAGGTTTAGGTGGGATATTGGGAAGAAATTCCTCCTTGTGAGGGTGGGGAGACCCTTGCACAGGTTGCCCACAGAAGCTGAGGCTGCCCCTGGATCCCTGGAAGTGTCCTGGGTCAGGCTGGACAGGGTTTGGAGCAAGCTGGTGTCCCTGTTCATGAGATGGATTTTAACGTCCCTTCCAATCCAAACTATTTTATAATTCAATGATAAAGAATAGCGATAATTGTCTAGAGAATGAAATAGAATTTTGAAATGCAGTCCTGAACAATGAATGTAATGACTGATTTCCAAGTTCTAAACAAACTTTTGAACCTTAGTGTGCATGCTGATCCTAAGCCAAAGCCAACTTGGGAATTGACACTGTATTGTCCTCCTAATTTTAATCAAATAAAAATGTTCTCAGTGATGACAATTTGTGGATGTGTTCCTTTCAGGTGGCGAAGACAGATTTGAAGTTGAGAAGGACACTGGCTGGATTAAAACCACAGGTTTGCCACTGGTGAGGGACAAGGAGTATTTGCTGACTGTACTAGCAGCAGATAAACTTGGAAGCAGAGGATCCCCAGCCTCTGTTTCTGTGATTGCTGGATTTCGACCACCCCAGTTCACCAACATCTCCTACTCTGTGTATGTTCCTGAGAGCACCCCGCAAGGAGAACCGTAAGTAACAGCTCACAACAGTGCACTGAGGCTGTGCTCCTGCTTTGGACTTCTCTTTGATCTCCCCAGAGCTTTGGTATTGTTTATGAGTCATAAATTAATACTGTGAGAAGCAATTTAGGTCTCTCAATAGAAGTGATCCAGACACAGTTTGATGATGTATTGTTTTAGTCACCCTTTTAAGGGAGAAGTGCTATTGAATAGTTGTGCTTTCTTACTTTTTGAAATTATATGGAAAGGATTAGGTGTTGATTGTTTCTTAACTTTCAAACAAAATGCAGAATACAAATTAGTACTGTTACATCATGAAGCAAGATATCCTGTGTGAAAGAATACATTAATTTTATGTGTCAAATTTGGAGAAGTGCCTTCTCCACTAAGAGAAAATTAGAAAAACTAAGATTATTTTTCCTGTCTTCATCACAATGACAAACTGAGCTAAAATGAAGATGCTGCAGAACTTTCCATGTTACTTCTCCATCCTTTGTATGACCATGTCAACTGAAGTATCACAGAAAATGTTAATAACATAAGTCCATCTGAACACTCAGTCCCTTATTTTCCAAACAGTTTTTTTCTTACAACAAATATTTTCTCTTCCGCTTGAATTGAGAATACTTTTTTTCCAGTCAATGTGTTCCTTCTGTGGCAGTTCAACTATTATTCATATTATATTATCTGTCGTGCTGGAACATTCAGTTTTACAGTGTCTAAATAACTAAAAACTGTTAAGATAAAAAAAAAAAAAATCTTAGTAGATAACTTTTTTAAAAAAAACTGCAATAAAATTAAATTGCACAGGCATAAAAGAAATTGAATAACTGCAAAATACTATAATGTCCAACAGGTACCTGCTGTCTTGGGTTCAGTAAAGTTTAGAATTAAAAAAAAAATCATAACTTTTTATCACTATTATAAATAGGTTTGCACACCTTAGATGATAGTAGATTAATCAGTTGATCAAATTACTTGGTAATATCCAAAAGAAATGAAGTATTTTGTGTGGTTATTACATCTAAAAAGGTTTGACTATACACAATGAAAGTGTGAAAGTTGTTTCTGTAATGTGTTGGCCAGAAATAGCCATGAAAATCCTTCCATGAAAATCCATATTTAAACTGGACCAATTACCCAAGTATGCAGGTGTAGTGGTTTTGGTTTGCCAAACCAGAACAGAGTTGCTGTCATGCACTGAATTTCTGGGTTTAGGATTTCCTAATCAGAGCCTGATTAAGGCTAGTGCTGAGCAGAGGAGCATTACCAAATCTTTCCCTTCCTTTGGTCTGCCTGTCACACCAGTGAGCTACAGCTGCACAGGCAGCCTGAGCCGAGGAGGTTCAAAGATAAAAAAGGCAAAAAAAGTTTTCAGTTGTGCTGTTAAATGTGCTCCCAGCATGGCCTTGAGATTTTCAGTGCTGGCAGGAGGGCAGAGGTGGCTTGAACATGCAGCCAGTACAGGGAGCTGGAAGGAGAGCAAAATAATTCCTGTTGGCAGGAATGCAGTCATGCACTGGCTGAAACTGCCTGTGAGACCTCAGCACAGGAAAATACAGGAGAAAATTGAAGAGAGATAATGACCCACAGCAGTAGTGCACCAGAGGGAAGTGAGGCACAGCAGCGTGGCCATGCAGGGGGGATGAAAAGGAGTTTGCACAAAATGAGTTTGTGTTTTTTGACTGTAACTGCCACAGGATAATGTTGGTGTGTCCCCTTAGGAGATGAAATTATTTTTCCTAAGAAACTTGCATGTTAAAGCAAGAGAACTTGAGGAATTAATTTTCTGGCTTAAGTCCTTTAAAAATATTTAGTTTTAAATTTCATCTTTTACTTCTTATTGTGGGTGTTTCCACTTGAAGGCTTTAAACACATTGCACTTCAGTGGAAAAAAGATAGTGTCAGATGAGCTAAGAATATATGTCCAGTGTAAGCTGTAACTCACACTGCTGTTAGGGCCTGGCTTTTATCCTTTTGCTGTTATCTGTTGGAACTTTAGGATGGTATGACTGCAGCAAACTTACTGTGTTGTTATTAAAACAAATCTTTTTCATCTTGCTTTATCTTTTAGTTTTCTGCCTGAAAACCATCACTACCACAGAAGGAAGTTGAAGTAGGCAAATTCAGTTGCAGCAAAATTTAAATCCTCTGCTCCTGCATTTTTAATCCTTACTGTGTTCTGCTTCCAAGAATCTTTATCTGTTTAACCCCAAGGTGATAGAAGCACTGTGTAACAAAATGCTTGAATTTGGTGTTTAGATACAGCTGTCAGTGAGTTCATTGAGGATACCTCTGAGCAGACCTGCAGGGTTGCACCATCCTTTCTGATATGCATCGCTTTTGTCATATTTTTCACATTGTCGTGTTATGTCCTTGAGTCCTCTCTTTTTGTTTCTTTTAATGCAGCTTTCTTACAGTCACTGCTGTGTCATATCAAAAGCAATCCCTGAGCTACAGTTTGCTCACTAATCCTGGGGGTCTGTTCAGCATTGATCCGGCAACAGGAGAGCTCAGTCTAACTCGGAGTGTGGATTATGAAGGAGACCCCCACCAGTTCCTCCTTTTGGTCAGGGCAGAGGAGAGTGAGGGGCAGTTCAGCACTGCTGCTGAGGTAGGTGCTCCCCTCCAGCAGCCTGGGTGCATTTCCATTTTCCTTCATCCTTTTGAATCTGGGGAGAATTCACCAGGAGCTCCTGTTTCTCCATGCTGGCCGTTCTGCTGTCCTCTTCAAAAGTCTTTCTGTCTGTGGGGAGGTGTTGAGGAGTGATTTAGGTACTCTTGGATTTCATTCTTGCAGATGCTCTAAAAGCTGTTTCTGAGGGATCAATATGCCATCCCATCATAGATCCCAAGCCTTATCTTGGCTTGGGACAACAAGCCAAGATAACACATGGAAATGGGTGTGGCCAAGCCAGACATTTTGTCTTACTCTACTTTTGTCAAGTATGAGGTACATTTGAGATTATTCCACTCTAAAACAAAGGCAGGAATGAAGAATTACTTGTTTTGTATCAAGAACACAAAGTGAACTCATAAAACAAGAAAGTAATAAAAATTCAGTGATATTAAAAGTTGATGGTTTGTGGTATTTTAGAAAGCTGTTTGACACCAAAAATATTTCTTAATATAGTTATTACAGTTATTTGAATTCAGAAATTCACTGAGCTAGGAAAAGCATATGTTATGAGTTTGTTCCTGCTGCAGGAAATAAGATAGGGAGCTGGAGACAGAATTATTAGCATCAAGTGTGAGGACACAGAGACACAGGAAGCAGTATGCCAGTGTAGCAAACACCGGCTGTAGCACACCAGACCCTGATAGTTTCAGCTGACCCTTGTGCACTACAAGATGAAGAATAGTAAAATATGACTCAAAAGAGGATTATGAGATGATTTAAAAATATGTTTAGCCTAGAGGTAGTTTAACTTGTACCTACTTTACACTGGTACAACCTCAATAGTAGAGAGAGAAGCTCCAGCTCAGGCATACCTGCTCTGCAAGGCTCATGGAATACAGCTCTGCTTGGTGCTCTGTAAGGCAGAATGCCTCCCCTAACTGCATGAGGTGCAGCATGAGCCACCAGAAAGGCTCCTTTTCACACTCCTTAGTGCTGGGAGTGTAAACTATGGACTCATGTTTGACACAGGAATAAGAAACAATTTTGCCTCCAACATCTTTACAAATGCTATCTCTTACTTGGTTTTCCAGAACCATAGAATACCCAGAGTTGGAAGGGACCCACAAGGATTGAGGCCAAGTCCTGGCCCTGCACAGACCCCCCAGCAATCCCAGCCTGTGCCTCAGAGCATTGTCCAAGCCCTCCTTGAGCCCTGTCAGGCTTGGGGCTGTGATCACTTCCCTGGAGATCAGTTCCACTTGTATCTGATTTGTGCTGCTGTAATTAAATTCAGAACTTGGTCTTAGAGATTTATAATGCTAAAATGTAATATGCTTGGCAGTAGAGTTTTTAGTGTTACAAATCACAGAAGTGGTGCAAGATAAGATAATGGAAAAAGGGTGCTTGGCAAGCAGATGGTGCATTTTCCTTTAAACTAGTAATAAGGAATAATCAATGGAGATGAAGGGTGAGTGGAAAACATTGCTGCAGGGTCAGGGACTCGGCAATTGCTAGTATGTTGGAATGTAATATTTCAGTGGCACTCAGCAGAAAAAGAGCAATCTAAGAAAAATGTCTTATCCTATAGCTGCTGAAGACTTCAAGGATGTTTTTGGGAAATTCTTCCATGTGGTATTTCCAGAGCAGTGACGTCATTCCCTTGATTCACTTTGCTGTTTAACATTCCCCTCTTCTCCATTAAGGTTTTGGTTGTAATCACAGATGTGAATGATTGTGCCCCCGAATTTCATCAGTCGATTTACAGCAAAGTCGGTGTTCCTGAAACAGTTCCTATGACAACTGCACTTCTCCAAGGTTAGTGCTCCTGAAGCCATTTATTACATTCACTGTATTTTTCTCCCTTGCACCACTTAGAATTCAGTTCAGAAAGCAAAATTACTTGTCCCAGCGTGGGTAGTTGCAGCTCTCTGAAGGCAAATGACACCTTGTAGATTCATGTCAGAGTTATTTACTGGTGCCACAGCCCAAACAGTTTTGGGGGACAGGAAGGCAAAAGAAACAGATTTTCTTGTGGAATTTTGAAGTAACAGAACTTTGTTATGGTTGGTATTACAGCAGCAGGCTCATAGTAACAGTCTTGCTACATTTCTTGAAGGAAGAGAGTGATCCTGGATCAGAAGTTGTGGATGCCTCAGCTCAGCTTCTCTGTCTCTGAGAGTCCTGTGTGGGCTTGCTGTAGGAGTTCTGCTCTCTTGCATTAACAGCCTCTTGTACACTTTAACTCTTCTGTGTGAGGTTTTGTTTGGATGCTTGACAAGAAGACTGTTTCTTCCCAGGGAGACCAAGCACTTGAGCTTCAAGTGGTGGTGCTCTGTAAAGTGTAGCAAGAAAACAAATTTGTGTCTATTAAGCAGTTGTACAAGGGTCTTGTATTGTCTTTAACCCTTACATCAACTTTCTCTAAATCTTGAGGGGGGAAAGGAAATTCAACTGCTGGAAAATTGCTTTTCCCTAGTAAATAGTTGCTATTGATAACCTCCTATTGTTCTGCTTAGTGATTTATCCTGTACTAATGGTAGTTTGTTAATTACTGGTCTGTAACTGTGCTTTTAGAATACATTTTTGTAGGCTATGAATAGGATCTGACAAACACGTAATGGGCATCAGTTGAATAATATATCTAAATATCCCATCTTTAATTTCCCAGTGTGTGATCTGAGTGATTTTAAGTCAGCAGTGTAGGTGAGGTGGACATGAGAATATACTTCTCTATGTGAGAATATAGTCTTGATGGTACAGGACTCTTGAACAAAGTCAAGATCTAGCATCTAAATTCTCCCAGGGACTTAACTTTTGGTTTTTTAAATTACCTATTTTGAGTAAGGGTTAGTTCACTAAAAAAAAGCACAAGGGAGAGCAGAGTTCTCTGACTGATGTCAGGCACCACATTTGCCAAGGCAAATCCTGCTACAGTAGCAGTAAATGCACTTACCATTCCAATTCACCAACTTTGATCTACACAATGTCTTTCTCTTCCCTTCTACCAGTGACAGCCACTGACTGTGACTCCAAGGAGAATGCCCAGCTGCTGTATTACACTCTGAGCCAAGACTTCAGCATTACTTCTCATGGCACTATTTTTCCAGCCACACGGTTGGACTATGAGCGCCCTAACCACCTCTATGAGTTCATCATCATGGCTGTGGATCAGGGGGAAGAGCCCAGGACTGGCACAGCAACTGTTAGGATCCATGTCTCCAATGTGAATGATGAAGCACCTGAGTTTTCTCAGACTATGTAAATACAAATTCTTCAGACTCTGTTATTTTTTACTGTTGCTTTTTGTATTTTGGTTGAATGGCTGATCACAGAATGACAATTGGCTTTGTTTCAGTCAAAGCTGAGAGCTGGTCTGACAAATGGGTGGTGATATTTTGAGTCTGAAACTCTCAGTAAAAAAAAAAAAAAGGTTGTATATAAACAATACATATCTTATTAATTTTTAAATTTATTTTTATTTATTATATCTCTTTTTTGCATTTTTATTTTTCCAGTATGTACTGAAATATATGGAGCAATAATTTCAGGAGCACCCCTCCACCACCACAGGAAATCAGGCAGAAAAAACAGGCAGCAGAGTTGTTGCCATCAGCCCTCATTTAGAGACATGGGGGAATTTTGCCTTTTAATTAGGCAGTTGAAACTTAGTCAGCAGTCTGCATCCCTGGTTTATAGCTGTCAAAGAAAAATGCTTAGATGACACAAACCTAAATGGCAACTGAATTACAAAACCCACAAGATAAATGCCATTAAGTGGAGTTCACTTAATTTCACTTTCCATCCCCTACAAATTGTATGTATATTTTTTTTTCTTCTAAATACATGTAAGCACTTTTCTTCCATAGCTGGGATTCAGCAGAATTTGAAGCAATACCAGAAGTGCGGTAAAATTGCAGTGATGTTAGAGCCTTAGTAATGGAATTTCCAGTCAGCTTTTGCACCAGACTTCTACTCTTAAAAGTAGAAGTTGCCCAGAACAAAACCAAAGTAAAGATTTCAGTGATGTTAAGCTTGGGGTTTAACTGAACAAAACATCAAAGCTTTCTGACAGTCCTTGTTTTATGTGCAGATAACCTCTGGCTTCAAAATCTTGTGCCTTTCTTTCTTTTCTAAACATTGCTGAAGAGATATGGCTTGGAAAATTTGATCTTTTGTAATTTAATATTGGATTTCTGTATATTTTTGAATACTAAACCAGGTTATGTTTCTCTTCCTATTTTTCATTTAATTTCTTTTACTATTCAGAGATATTGAATATTTATCTTCATCTGTTCCTAATATTTTAATCAGAAGCGAGTGATAATATTTAAGATGCTGTAAACATCTCCAACAAATTGGAAACAGGAAACATAGTTTAAATAAAACTCCCTGCCAGCTCTTGTACTCAAATTTTGCTGAAGTATATGATTAAAATAATATTATTTTAAATCACCAAACCTTCACAAGAAGCTTTTCTGTTCTCTGTGCAATAGCAGGGAAACGACTGTTGTATGTAGATAGGCATTGGAATTGAATTAATCTCCTGGAATACAAATGATGTCAAGCTTTTGGTTAACTAGGCTTTGATTTTTCTTTATTTTTCCAGTTATGAAAAAGATCTTGAACCCAGAGGTAAATTTCAGACAGAACTTAGTTGAAGTTTTCCATGAAATAGAATCATTGTGAACTCATGGAAATTGGAGCCTGTTGCGAGACTGTTTGCAGTTAATGTTGTGCTCTGTGGCAGTCTAATCCAAATCTAGGGGATGGTGTTGTCCTTCTAGCCCTTTGTTCAAACAGACTTACAGCCCAGTACAAACTCATGATTCCTTGCCATGAGCTCTCTTTCATCACAGTTATTCTTTATCTCAGTTAGGAAATGCTTAAGGCTACCACTCTTTCATGTTGTCAGTTTTCACTTTTTCTTTTTTAAGAGATCTCTTCTGAACTCCACTCTCCCTGTATTTCATGTAAAAAATTATCAGTTCCTTTGCTTTTGAGATGCACAGTTAAGACAATGTCTTGAGGTTTGTGACTGAGATAAACCAGAATGATTTACTTCTCTTACTTCACTGCATATAAAATTGGGGAAGAAAAGAAGCTGTTTCTATGGAGGTTTCATAGAAAACACACATATCTTGACAACAAAAGCGAAGGAAAAGGTTTTCTGAGCATCCATTTTCTTTTCCTTTCAATTTTTTGCTATTCTCAGCATCTGGGCAGTGTGTCCATAAGCACTCTAACCCAGTGTGCATCTGTACTGTGGTGGATGCAGCCAGCTGCAGTTCACTCTCAGAGCTGAGCTTTGGGATATCTCCTGTGGACAGGCCTGGTGGGTGCTTAGTCTGCCACATGCTCCATGCAGTCAGATAAAATAATAAATATTTGGGACTTTGCTAAAGCAGGGGCTTTTCTATTCCAGAGAGCATTAAGCTTAGGCTGATAATGCCTCTTAAGGGCTTACAATGTCAGTGATGTGTCTGGACTTGAGCAGAGATTTTTGTAAAACTGACATTATGCACATATCCTCCACATCTCACTCTCATCTTAGTCCTGCTGGGCAAGGACTGCACTGAAAGTCTTTTGAGGGCTTGTGTCAGAAAGTGCTGTGATGGGAACTGCTATAACTTAGCAAATGTTTGCTTGGAGTCTGAATCAGGAATCTCATTTTTTCAAATTCAAAAAATCCCGAGTGAATTCTGCATTTAGCACAGGTCTTGTTGCACAGCTCATCTTCAAGGCTGTGGTACTGCTGGAAGTTTGGAGGGAAATGTGGGGGTAAAACCAGAAAGTTGTGGATGGTTGGATAGATCATTAATGCTGTAATTTCACTGCTTAACAAAAAAGCAACATATCAGTATAATTGTATTAGAAAATTACAAATTCCTGCAGTGTCCTTTGAACAAGCAGTTGGTAGATGTTGTAAAGTTCAGTTCTGTATCTATTATATTATTATGTAAAGTTCAGTTCTGTATCTATCCCTGGTTAAATTCATGAATGTGCTGTTGTCTGGGTGTTTTAACAGCTACAGGAGTTTTGTTTCTGAAGATGCAGGCCCAAACACACTGATTGCCACAGTTAATGCTGTTGATCCTGATGGAGATGGTGTGACATATGATATTCTGTCTGGGAATGAGAGAGGCAACTTTGTTATTGACCCTAGGAAAGGTAATTTTATATTAGCTCTTTGCTGCTGTGGTCATAATGTTGGTTCTGTTGTGATGCACCTTGAATTTGGTCTTATTATCAAACTGAATCACATGTGCTATCTTTGAAGCTTAATTTTGGAAAGCGCAGGGAAAGAATGCATATACTCTCTTATAATGATAAAAAATTGTATAATTTCCTAAATCTGTGTATAATTGACCTGTCTTACCTGTTCAGTGTTTGCTTTCAGTCAGTAACTTAATAGAGGGCATTATTATAGATAACAGGTAGCTTAAGAGACAGTAACTTAATAGAGAATGTGATTATTGATAACAGGATGACATTCCAAAATGTCAGACAGATATCTGAATAGAATTTAATATAAGAAACTGGACATCTGGGATTTTAAATGAGGCTTTTCCCACCCCATGCTTGTGTCAATGTCCTGATCATGCTGGTGAGAGCAAATATTTCTTGGCTGGACTTATCTATGTTGTGCTGACACAAAATGAAGTGTTTATAGGTAGAACGAGACTAACACTGTTTTATTACAGTGAAGGTAAAAGTATATAAAATCTGAAGAAATATATTTTTCATTTAAGATTAATCACTCACATGACCAGTGTTATTTAGCCAAGAATATTGCATGCATGAGAAAAGATGTGTGGAGAATACTTTACAGTTTAAGGCATTTGTTCTGAAATGCCAATTTCTACTTCTTTTAAAATTCTTTTCAATAATCACATATTTTCAAAACATGAGAAGAAAAAAGGTTCCCACCATATTGGTGTCCTCATTAGAAAAAAAGAAGTAAATAAAATAAATGCAAACACCAGCATCTTGAGTAGGTTGGCAATATCCTTTTAAATTAATAGGATTTATTTGCTGTTGCTTGCTTGAAAAAACAGAAGAGGATGTTTTGAGATTGAAACAGGCAAACAAATTGAAATCCCATTGAAGGATTGAAGTAACTTAATTAACTTCAGTTAAACTACTTTGTATTCTGAACTGCAATCAAAATCTGAACTTAGATTTTCCAAAGCATTGAACACATAGGAAGGACCAAGCTGCCCTTAGTTATTCCTTCACTTTATTTCATAGAGTTCACTTAACATGAAATTTTAATTTCAATGCAATCATGGCTCTGCAATATTAATGTTAGATTCTGAAACATTCCCAAAAATACAGTCTGCAGGTAACTGGCAAGCATTGAATCCTGACCCTGAGTTTACTATGAGCTCCTTTACTTCCTTTCTGACTTCAAAATAGAATTGCTGGTTCCAAGAGTTAAATTTCTACAAATGCTGTGGCACCTGGAGAAGAACAAAGGTTTGGAAAGTGTCTAAAAGCTACAGGATTAATATACATGACACTTCTGAAGATCTTTTTTGTGAGAAACAGATGTTTTTGGTCAAAGCTTCTTAACATTTGATTGATAGCATCTCTTGGGATTAGCTCCGCAGTTTTAATATAGAAAATCATGTATAGGTACAGTTATACTTTTTTGCCAGTTAATTCTATAGTATTTGAAACTGAATTTTAGGAACATTAGCATTTTTTCCAAAAGACTTTTAAGCTTTTGTTGCTGAATAAGCCAGTAAAGGTTTATGCAGTGGCTTACAGCAGCTCCTTTTCATGAATGCTGTCAGGGGAATAGTCTGTATCCTCTTGTAGAAATGTGAAGGTACAGTGGAGAAGTGTCAAAGATAAGTCCTGCAGCTAAAACACTACATTTTCAAGCAAATTTAGTGACATTGATGCTGTGAAAATACTCTGTTGTGATGACAATTGTGATTATTCCTGATGAATAACAGATGTGATGGATGGTGGAGCAAAAGAATGACAGCCCCTCTCTGCAGGATCTCAGGCAGCCGTGGTCCCGTCTGCATTTGTAGCACCTCTTTTTACCAGTGCCTCTGTGTCCCACCCAGCAGGCTGTGTCCTGTGGGGAATTCTGAGGCAGAACAGAGGTTTCTCAGCCTGTGCCCTGACTGAGCTGCAGGAAGGTAAAATTGAAGGAGTCTCAGCTGAGCTGTCCATGGCAGCTGCAGATTGATGGAAGCCATTATGTGCAGGTCAGCTGAGTTGTGGCTGCTGGCTCGGTTTGCTCTGTAGACAAACCTGCAGACAAACCTGTTGTGATGTTTTAATTTTGTTTTAATGTGGAACTGCAGTAAAAACACCATAGTTAAATTAAATAGCACAGCCTTATGCTTTATTGGTGAATAGGTAAACCAGAATGCTTTGTTGTCATGCTTACTAGTGAGAAGAATAATGGAAATGGGTTAATGCAGCAAAACCCCACAACCTGCTGTTTTTACAGGGCTAGTTAGACTTCGTGCAAGCCCATTTCCTGAGCTGCAGGGGACAGAGTATGTTCTGAATGTCACAGCTACTGATGATAATGCCTCTGGAGGGCCCCATCCTCTCACTAGTACTGCCCAGGTTGTTGTGAAAATTGATGATGTCAACAATAACAAACCTGTCTTTCAGAAGGTAAATATATGAGCCTCTGCCATTTGTACTGGACTGTGTAAAACTGTTTTAGCACTGCTGGCATTGTAGGTGTGCAGCAGCAGAGCTGGTCAGGAGGTGCTCTGCTTCCCTCTGGGTCCTGTCTTCTGCTTCTTCTCCATCCCTCCCTAAGGCTTTCAGGGTTTGTTCTGCTCTTGTGGCAGAACAGCTCCTGTGAGCTCCTGTCTGTTCCCTGAGCCACATCTCATCTCTGGCATTTCAGAGGGCGAGGCCAAGTGAAACACTTCTGGAGATCCCATGTGAGCAGGAATCCCCAGGGATAGCTGTCTGTGCAGTGGGCTTCTTCCACAATACTCCAGAACACCTCTCTAAATTACAAAGTCTTCCTTTGATGATTGCATCTGGAACTAATGAAAGAGAGAAGAATGAGTGTTTCAGCTTAAATACTGAAGCACTGTAAAAAATAAATGCCTGAATTTGGTTTCAGAATGTTAATTCACATTAAAAGATCTGTTGTCTAAAAATTTCAGGTGTGGTACTCATGGCTCAGATGTTGATGAGCAATGTTGCATATTTTGAAAAGTCAGCAACTATTCATGTCAGTCTTAGAAATTTTCAGTAACCTCTCCTTGACAAAGTTACTTTGTGTAGAAATCCCTTTTGATCAAAACAATTCTGTAGTTTGGGCAAGTGTATGCCCTCTTTTACTAGACCTTTGCTGGTATAGAAAAGTATTGGCATTTGGAAACAATTTTAACTTTTTCTCCAAATATTTCCATTAGCTGGAGATGCTCAGTGGCCTCATGTTTTGTGTTGTTTGTATAACCACAAAATAGCAAGAGAAATTTAAATTAATCATGGTTAGATAAAGCTTTAACAGCAGAGCATGGCAATGCAAGTGTAGCTAAATAATTCTTTTTTCCCTCTGCTAGTATACCTTTAAATCAAATGGCAAGGGAAGTCCTTGATTTTTCTATTTTTTAAATTGTTCTTTCTTTCTTTTCCTCCCCTCTCGTAGTGCCAGTATTATCGGGAACATGCTTCTGTCCTGGAAAATCAGCCTTCAGGGACTGTTGTTCTGCAGGTTGAAGCCACTGATGCTGATGAAGGGGCCAATGGAATAGTGAAATATGGCTTGATGCACAGAGATGGTGTCCTGCCAGCATTTAGCATTCACCCTGACACAGGTAAAGCAAAAGTCAGTGCTGATAATAGCATAGAGAAACCAACTTGTGACACTGCTGGAAAAAAGGCTTAGATAAAATCAGACTTCATGCTTTTTCATGTAGTGTTTTGACTGCAGACCAAATACAAACTGTATTAACTGCCTGAACAAGTCCTCCATGAAACTAAAAGTTTCATACATGTCCAGTACTGAACTAAAACTGATGTTTTCCTTGAAACGTGGAAATTCTGCTTTGTGAAGTAACTTGTGTGCTTTTGTGACTGGATTTAAAAATCCCAAACAAAACTTTTTTAAGTGTACATTATCTTGCAACATTGCTAATGGCATATAAGTGATTTATCCAAATGACAGCAGTCTTACAAACAGCAAAGGAACTAAATCTTAGAAGGCCAAAACTAAGTTCAGGCTGAATTTCTGGAGGATAAAAGATATCAAACATTCCTTTAGCCTGTACTTACTGCTCTTCAAAAGAAATAATTTCTTGAGAAAGTCATTCTCTTAGTTTGTACTTACCTCCATTTTCTATACTTAAATTACACTTCCATTCTAATTAAAATTCCTCTTGTGTGTGGATGAAATGTAACTGAAGTTTGAGTCTGCCTGAGCAGTACAGTGTCAGCTGTTGCAATTGTTAAATCTCAGGCTTGGATCCTTGAACCTGAAGCTGATGTTATAGGTGTACTTAACCTACTGCATTGTATCCCAATGTACTGACAGAAAAATAAACATCTGCTTGAAGAAGGTTGCCAGATGCACAGAATTTTAACTCTTTTATATTTAATTTGTTTTCAGGAGTTCTGACAACTGTTCAGGTATTTGATCGAGAAAAGCAGAGGGAATATCCCATCACTGTGACAGCAACAGATCAGGCAGCGGAGCCACTCATTGGAATATGCCAGATCAATATTGTCATCCTGGACCAAAATGACAATGACCCCAGATTTGAAAACACCCACTATGAATGTAATTGAGAGTCATTGGATAGAGTTTCAGTGCCCTGAGTGTGAGCGTACCCCATGTCTCAGATTTTTGGTTTTTTGCCTATCCTGGCAGTAGAACATATGACAAATTTTGATGCATCCAGAGATGCACTTTGCTTGTTTAATGCAGAGCTGTTACTCTGTATAATGTGTGATGTAACATGTTCAGCCTTGGCTCATAGGCCTGCCTTTTATGGGAAAGTTCCTTGAAACAATAGCCATGTCATTCATACAGAGCAATTATTCTCTGGGTTAAAATACAGTTAAAAGAAGTATCTTATAAGAAATAAGAATTCCAGGTTATGAATAGGGTAATATGAAGTTCAGATGTGATCTGTAGCTCTGGAGTGATAGCAGCCCTTTAAAATACTCAGTGTGTGTGGCTATTGTTCCAAGGAAGACAAAATTGTACTAAAGTAATAATGTATGGCAGTTATTTCTTTATGACTTACTAAAATGTCCATGGTAGTTTAGCAAATTAATGATCAATTTGAAATATCCTTTCCTTCCATTAGATTTCCTTAGAGAGGACACAAGGGTTGGGACCAGCTTCCTGCGTGTTGCAGCCCGTGATGATGACTACAGCTCAAATGCTGCCATTACATATTCCATAGCAAGTGATGAACCAAATTATTTACAGATTAATCCTACCACAGGCTGGGTGTTTGTGAACCAACCCATATCTCAGGTATGGTTCTTGCTTTCCTTTTTAAGCTATTTCAATATATCATAGGAGAGACTGAGGTCATGAGTTTGGGTTACCCCTCAGATTAAATGATCAATACATCTATTTAAATTAAACATGAGCCTAAGGCTTTTAGCTGCTGGGTTCATGGAATGTGAATTGCTTGAGCAAGCCCTGCTTTCAGCTGGGAAGCAGCAGCCACAGCACTGCCTCTGAGACCTGTTCTTCCCATTTCCCTGGATCTGGCATGCTGATTCCAAGGGCTGAGGGCAGAAGCAGAGGAGCAAGAACTCAGGTGTAGCACTTCATTGTGTTTACAGGCAATGAGTCAAGACACAAACCTGCATGGGAACAAGTGTGAAATTTTGGTCCTGATACAGATTCCCTACTTGATATATGTCAGTTGTGGTGCATTAAGCATAGCTGTCCCTCAGGAAGGTGAAAGCATAATTCATGTAGTAATTGATCAGTTTCAGCTACTTCTAAATACCTACACAAGCAGTTTGATATTTTCAGGTTTTAAAGTAATTTGTTTTGAAATTGAACTATTGTTGTGGATGTCAGTCTTTAAATAGATATTTTTAATATCGAAACTGAACTTCTAAATAATTGACACACAAGTTTGGTGCAGCTGTATCATTTTAATATATTTTTCTTAATGAATCTAAGAACCCTACAGACCTAATAACAAGAACTTGTTAATAGGCAAGCTTAAGAACTCAGGACCTCCACAAAGTGTGTTTTTTGTTCTGTTTGGTTTTAAATTTTGTGTGATATTTGCTTAGGTTTATTGAGACATATAGCAAAAATCTTCCAACCCTCTTAAATGAAGTAAATAGAATTTTCATCAAATTTACACCTAGTTCATATTTTGAGTTCATCTTCAGATCTTTTTCTTCTATGAAGTTTATTTTTAAGTGTACCTTTAATTTTATGTATTAAATTTTTTTTTGACGTCTGCTCAAAACCTTCTGTAATGAAACCTTTTTTACTGTTCAGAAGTCATCTATAATTCGAGAGATTATTGCTACAGACGGAGGCAACAGGAGCAGTAAAGTTGAACTTGCTGTAACTGTAACCAGTGCAAAAAACCAGCCTCCACAGTGGGAAAGAGACAGCTATGAAGTTGTTATTCCAGAGAATACAACACGGGATGCCTCAATTTTGGTAAGGTTGTTTGTCTCTCTGTAGCTCTCAGACTGCAGAGTAACCGTGTCACCATCACATTTTCTGGAAAAATCCCTTTGCCAGGATTTCTCTCCTGGGAAGCTGAGAAGCCTCAGAGAAAAAGGAAAACAATACTATCTAATTTACTTCTCCTGTGTTTTGCTGCTTTGGAATGTAGTTGGAGATTGTTTATCCAACAGGTGATTGTTTCATTGGTTTCTGCTGTGAATTATTTTGACTTATTGGCCAATTACAGCCAAGCTGTGTTGGACTCTGGAGAAAGAGTCACGAGTTTTTCATTAGTATCTTTTAACCTTCTGTCTGTATCCTTTCTGTATTCTTTAGTACAGTATAGTATAGTATTCTCTAATATAATATAAATAATAAAATAATAAATTAGTCTTCTAAGAACATAGAATCAGATACATCATTCCTTCCTTCATCTGGGAACCCCACAAAGACAAGATAACTGAACATGGTTATTTGCATAAATAGTGAGCTTTTATAGGAGTTTTGTGTTTTGTAGCCAAATATCTGGGAGAATGAAAACACAAAAGCTTTTAGAAATGTTGCTTACCTGCAGAAGGGTTGATTACACACACTTTTTGAACTGTGCAGACAATCAAAGCAACTTCTCCCCTTGGAGATCCCCGTGTCACTTACAACCTGGAAGAGGGGCTTGTCCCAGAGACCAACATGCCAGTGCGTTTCTACCTGACTCCAAACAGACATGATGGCTCTGCTTCAATCCTGGTAGCTGAGCCCCTGGATTATGAAACAACAAAGAGCTTTCAGCTGCGGGTGCGAGCACAGAATGTGGCTGCAGTTCCTCTGGCAGCATTTACCACGGTCCATGTTAATGTCACAGGTGTGTGAGCTGCTCAGTGATGTCACAGTATAATCCTGCACTGTTTTCCTTTAAAGTTTTATAGTTTTCCTCTCTGTGGGCTCTCTTTGATGTTCTAGATGTCAATGACAATGTCCCATTCTTCACTTCATCCATTTATGAAGCCTCAGTAACAGAGGGAGCTGATGTGGGGACATTTGTCACTCAGGTGTCTGCCACTGACCTCGACCTTGGTCAGCATGGTGAGGTAAGAAAATGGGCACCTTCATATCCCCTGACGAAAGCTGTGGAATAACTTCTGCAGGAGCAATGGCTAAATAGTCTGGAAATCTTCACCCTAGAAAAGGGATGACTAATAGGGAAATGTAGAATGAAATAAAGTAGATAATTACATGCTTCTCTGTGTTGCCAGGTGAAAAATGCAACTCAAACTAGTAGGTGTGAGGCAGAAAACAAAGAGGAAATATTTACACAGCCTGTAGCTTAGTTGAAATGCTTGCTGTATAATTCCTTTGTGTGGAAAGTTCTACATAGACCTAAAATAAGAATGGATGAATGAATGGAAGAAAAGCTGTGTTAAAAGCTTCTGTGAGCTGGAAATCATTGGCAGTACTGCAAACTGAATCCTTACAAAATATGGCAAGTTAACACCCAAAGAGAATGTATTCCTTGCTGATTAAACAAATTGAAAAGAGATACATCCTTAGAACAAGAGTGCAAGCTGAAGTCAAGTCACAAAACCATGCATATAATAGAGGGTAGAATGCGGTCTGTGATCCTGAGCAGGTTCAAATGGAGCTCACCTGTGGATGCTGTAGAAATACTTGGGATCTTTAGTTGAGTTTGAGTGCTGCAGCACAAGCACTATACAAACACATGCTAGTGAAATCAGGAGCTGATTAGACAAATTATTTTCCTTTACAGATCAGCAGTCAAGGAAGTTAATTGGCTTTAGACCAGATTGCTGAAGCTGCAGTTTTACCCAGCTTCCTTGGCCTGATCAAGTACTCGGACATGGGAGAGTTCTTCCTCTCTTTAAGTACTGGTCTAGTTGTGAAGTATTCAACAAAAGGAAAGTATATATTAACAACTTCTTTTTAATCCTGTAGGTAACTTACTCCCTGTTACATGACAGTGGCAGAGATTACACCTGTTTTCGCTTGGACCCCCAGACGGGCTCCATTTACACCACCTCAGTGTTTGACAGAGAGGAGAAGGGCTCCTACCTTCTGGAAGTCAAGTCAGTGGATGGCTCTGAATCAGCTCGACCTGGAAAGCATGGCAAGCCAAACTCTGGTAAGGGACAGATGGCTGTGGTAAGTGTGATATTACTTGGATTATGTCTGAAAACAGAAGCTCTGAAATACAAGATTAAATGGTAATTTTCTTTTGTTTTTCCATGTCTTGTGAAAAAGTGTCTGTTATTCTGTCTTTGTAGTGGCTTTTTTACTGTTTAGCTGTGCAACAGTTGTGTCAGAGCTGGAAGATAAGCTTTACGTGATGATCAAGCAAGTTTTTGTTCTGAAATAAAAACACCCTATAGACCATCATATCTAGAGTTTAGAGAGTATTGACTAGCTGGTAAAGATGTGCCTATTATCTGTAGGATGCAAATCCTTGGGCAGGGCAAGTGTTTCTCAAAGCACTGCATATGTACAGTATTCAGTCACAAGTAATTGTGAAGCAGGAATATGCAAGATAGAAAATCCTTTTCTCAACTGATCACCCTGCTTAAATAAAAAGTTAAAATTTTGTAGCTTCAGAACACAAAATTTTTGCCTAAACACTGTACAACTGCCATATTAGGCATCAATGACTCAATTATTCATGTAGTATGTGTTTAAACAAATTGGATGTGACGTTTATTTGATACCCAAATGCTTTTGAGTAATGTTGGTATATAGGCGGCCCACAAGGGTTTTGTTTCTGTACTGTCTGCATATTTGTGTGCATTGAACGTGCTGGCAGACAGGTGAAGGGATTGCAGCTGACAGAAGTGGCACAGCTGGGGTTTGAGTGTGTGCTCCTTGTCTCTGCAGACACGGCGTACGTGCGCGTGTCCGTCAGCGACGTGAACGACAACCAGCCCGTCTTCGCCCAGAGCGTCTACGAGGTGAGCGTGGACGAGGACCAGGATGTGGGATCCACCATCCTCACAGTCAGTGCCAACGATGAGGATGAAGGTAAAGCACTGCAATCCCCCACGGCTCTGTCCAAAATATTAATCAGTTTCATTAATCTCAGCACTCCAAGGGATATTTTGTGGTGTGAGAAAAGGAAATCTTTTTGTCTCCAGATTTTAAAACTCCTTTAAATGTGCACTTTTCAGGCATGAACATTAGTTCATAACTGTGAGATGTGAGGCACAATTTTTATTTCAGGAGACATACACTAATGTGGGATGATAGGAGATAATTTCTGTGCCTGCAGATACAAATTTTTTATAGATCAGATCATTTTGTTACAAGTAGGTGCCAATAAAAATGTCCTGGATAACTAGAATTAGTCAGACTTCATTTCAGTGAGATTCATTTGCTTTCTCTATGATGGACAGAATAGTTTGTGTTTGGTTTGTTTGTTTCTTTGTTTTATTTGAATCTAGATTTCCTAAATGCATGTGATGAATTTTAGCTACACTGTTCTATCCACAAATCAGCCAGAAATTCAGCCACTAATATTTTAAAAGTATATAATCAGTGCTGATAAAAGAGAGAGGGATCAGTGCATGCTTCCATCTTTTGACTATGGAGCACTGCTAATTCAGCTTCACTGTATGGTGAAACACTGCTTTTCTTGATTTTTTTGTTGCACAAGTCCCAAGGACTGTTCTCTGTGTATTTGTGAAATGCAAGGAAATCCTGACTTCACTGGATTCCTCGCTCTCTGTAGGAGGCTGAGGCAAATGTGAAGATATACTGCAGAAGGATTTACCCATTCAAGGAACTTTTAGTTTGGGACTTAGGCTGCCTGTAAATCTGCTCTACCGTGTTGGACAGGGGACCTGGTGTGATGGATATATGGCACTTAATTTCTGCCCTCTAAATAAAGTTAAAACAGAATTACTACTTCATTGCATAGACACATTTTGTGGAGGCAAACAACAGTTGGACACACCAGAATTGAAAATGCTGCTAAGTAATCTGACATAGCTGCATGTTTTAAAAGACCACAAAAACAATACAATAAAAATAATGCCACTAATCAGTTATTGTGTGATTTGTCCTTCATCTCACCATCAGTTTAGTTCAAGAAATGTGTGTTTTCTGACACTGTTGGTAATTGACAGGAACAAATGCTAAGCTACGGTATCAGATCACAGCTGGAAACACAGGAGGGGTGCTGGATGTAGATCCAGAAACAGGAGCCATTTTCATCTCCCAGCCACTGGACTATGAAGAAACAAAAATGTATGAGATCCACTTGTTAGCCTCTGATGGGAAATGGGAGGATTATGCAGTTATCATCATCAACATCATGAATAAAAATGATGAGGCTCCAGTTTTTTCTATCAATGAATACTATGGAAGTATAATTGAGGAACTGGATTCGTTGCCAGTCTTCGTTCTTCAGGTAGTGTATGCAGTTCCACAGACTATAATATTTCAATAAAAGAGTACAGATTACTGTGGTACAATTATGTTTAAAATAACTCAGCACATAGATATTAATGAAGTTTATTTTGACAGTTTTTTTATCACTGAAGAGAAGAAATGGACTTTTGTGGAAAAAAAATAAATTACAGGGATAGTAAGTAGGATAAACAGGATGGATCATTTGTTAATCCTGAAAAGCAAATAATGGACAATAATGGAGGGCTAAAGCAGCTATCAGAATGTAATATTTAAATTACCTGTATGAATATGAAGAATATAATATTACTTTAGTCCTAAAATTGTTAAATTGTTAACATTGTTAAAAATGCATTGTGCCTGCCCTGAATTGTCCCTGGGTTTGCTATTCCCTGACATGCACATGTTATTACCATTTCATATGCTTTTGCTTGGACTCCTTTAGACTGCAGCAGCATATAGGATGTGATGCAATCACTGCATATTTCATGCTTTCTATGTTTGTTTTTTTTTTTTTTTCAAAACTGTTATAACTTATGGCCACTGATCCTGATAGTGGTGTTGATGGGGGAGATTTGAGATATTCCTTGCATGGGTATGGTGCAGCTGACATTTTCACAATAGATGAGAAAACAGGCAGCATTTACTCCCACAAGAGGCTGGACCGGGAAGAGAGAGCCCTGTGGAGATTCATTGTGTTGGCCACTGATGAAGGTGGAGGAGGACTTACAGGGTTTGCAGATGTGATCATCAACGTGTGGGATATAAACGACAATGCACCCACGTTCTCGTGCATGCCTGATGACTGCAATGGGAATGTTTTCGAAAACTCTCCTGCAGACACCTTAGTCATGGAAATGGCTGCAGTGGATCGTGATGACCCAAACGTTGGTGTGAATGCTGTCCTGACATACAGGATAACAGAGAATGTGAAGAACGAGTTTGGTACTGACATGTTTAGTATCAATCCCAGTACCGGGACCATCCACGTGGCAGGGGGACTGCTGGACAGGGAGAGGACTGAAAGTTACTTCCTTACTGTTGAAGCAAGAGATGGGGGAGGGCTAACAGGAACTGCCACTGCCACTGTCTGGGTTGCAGATGTCAATGATAATGTTCCCAAATTCACAAAGAAGCTGTGGCAGGCAGCAATTCCTGAGAACAGTGCCATTGACTCAGAAGTCCTGCGGGTGTGTGCTACGGATGCAGACATTGGGGAAAATGCAGACTTAATGTTCAGTATCATTGGGGGAGACCCAGATGAGAAGTTTTATGTTGAGAATGACAAAGAATGGCAATGTGGCACAGTTCGACTGAAAAAAAAGTTGGACTTTGAGAATGCCCGTGAAAGACAGTTTAATCTTACTATTACTGTGGAAGATCTGGATTTCTCTAGTGTTGCAGTGTGCCTGATTGAAGTTGAAGACTCAAATGACCACAGCCCAGCTTTCCTTTCTCAGCTTATTCAGACAAACCCTGTATTTGAAGATGTCCCTGTAGGTACTACAGTAACCACAGTGAGGGCTACAGACAAGGACTCTGATTTGAATGGGAAGATTATCTATTCTATAAAGCCAGATTCAGACCCTATGAGACAGTTTGTGGTTGACCAGGTTGGTCACGTGGTTGTGGCAAATGCCCTTGATCGTGAAACCATTCAGAAATACGCTTTAATTGTACAGGCTGCAGATCAGGGGACACCTGCCCGCACTGGAAGTGTTACAGTTTTAATTAACTTGCTGGATATTAATGACAATGGGCCAAGGTTTGAAGCACCATACATGCCTGTAGTTTGGGAAAATACATTGAAGCCTGAGATAGTGCACATGAACCATACCTCAAAGCTGCTTCATGCATTTGATCCGGATGCTGAGGAAAACGGGCCACCCTTTGCCTTTTCATTGCCACCAGAATATCAGAATTCCTTGGACTTTTCTCTTACTGACAACAGAAATAACACAGCAACTATAACAGCTTTGAGGTCCTTTGACAGAGAAAAGCAGAAGGTGTTTCACCTGCCAATAGTTATAACAGATAGTGGGATTCCAGCTATGAGCTCCACAACCACCCTGACTATAACAATTGGTGATGAGAATGACAACTGCCACGAGTCTGGCCACAAGGAGGTCTACGTGTACAGCTACAAAGGTAAGTGCTAGCTGGATGTGAGATCAGATTCTGGATATCAGATCAGATTCATGAAATAGCAGAGTTTTACACTTAATTTCTTTCTTGCAGTCTGTTAATCTGTTTCTTTAATGGTTTACATACTTTAAAACTGCAGCTCCTGTTCTGTAAATGACTAAGTAAGGTGGAATAAGTTAAATATATTTATTAAACTCAGACCTTAGTGTGTAAAAGATTATCTACCAAAGAACTGTTAGCTGCAAACAGGTATATATTGAACTTGCAGACAAAGCAGTATTTTTATAAACCCATGAAATCTATTTTCTGTTAATGAGCGTTCACCTACAGAAGATATTTTACAGTTATATTTTCTAAGTTTGGTATGCCTAAACAGCAAAAAAGATGTGACCAGGTCATACTGTACAAATGAGAGAATGAAGCATCCAGGCTGGCTTGGCTCCAGATTTGAGCCTTAAAAATATCCCATGTTGCTGAACCTGGACTGTGGATTTCAAAAGTCTCCTTCCCTGGATTTGTTTCTCTTGCTGTTTTAGAAAAATTGATTGGATGTTCCACTTCTGTGCCAGCTCCCAAGGGCCTTGAAAAATCACCAAGATCTGGCCCAGCTTGGTGTCTTCCTGCCCTTTTCCTTTTCCCAGTCATGTCCTTCTCACTCAGCTGTACCCCATAAGATGCTCTCCCTCTTTTCTTGGGTTCTACTTTGTGTGCTCTTCAAAATAATAGAGTAGCAATTAAACATTTGGAACTAACTCCTGATGTGGTGATTTTTAATTTTTCTTTTGTCTGAGAGATTTTAGAAAGTTGTATTTATGTATGATTCTGGTGTTGTTTCGTGCTATTTCCAGCTTTTCTTCTTTCATGTGGCATCTCCATCGTGCTCACATTACCAGAACTGGCAGAAATCATATGACAGGCTATGCATTGTTTTAAGAATCTTGGATCATAACCATCACTAAATCGAGCAGGAGTCTGAAAATAATAAATGCAGTAATGAATGTCACAGAATATAAAGTGCACTGAAAAGCAAAAATTAAATGCAGATTTATTATAATTTATCTCAACAGGAAAATGGTCAACAACAGTGCTTGGGGAAGTGTTTGCACCAGATCAGGATGACTGGGACAATAAAACATTTCTCTCTGAAGGAAAACTGCTCAAGTGAGGATTGTATTTCTGTCAAAATGAGTAATATTTATGCCTTTGTAATTATTTTCTCACCATGTAGTTCTCTGTGTTCAGGATGTGCATAAAGCCAGGGTGTTGAGTGTATTAAGGGATGTACCTTTCAAATGCTCTTTTTCACTTGGGTTACTAGGTATTAAGAAATTACTGCATTAAATATTTTTTCCAAGACAATGCAGGATCACACCATGATGTTGATTTTTAGTCAGATGTCATAGTTAATTTACTTTAAAATGTGCATTCTGTAAGCTCCAATTTAAAAACAGACAGAGTCCTAACGCTTGCTTTCAGATGTTAGGGTTGATGGAGTACAAATCCTGAATTTAAAAGCAAAGAATGGAGTAATTTCATCAAAAGTGGAAGGGAATTTGGTGCTCTCCTTTGATGGCTAAATTTACAACTGCATGTGAAAACCATGACTCAGATTAGTGGAGGTTTTTTTCTGTTAATTGTAATGTTGAATTGGACCCTTAATTCCTACTTAGACATTTTTTGTTCATATCATAAAGTGAGATGGTTTATGGCATAACTGTATGCTGTCTGAAAGGGAAAAATGGATGTGAAAGTGAATTTTAGTCTGTGCTATGACTGGAAGTTTAAAAGCTTGCTGTAGCCCAGAATTAAAGACTTTGTGTCCATCAGCAGCCCCTAGGCCTGTTTCCATGCTAAGAGGTCACTGTTCCATAATAATGGTCATGGAATATTTCCATAACTGCTGATTACTGGCCCTTTGAGGTGTCCCATGAAGATGCTGTGAGAGATTTTATACAGACTTACGCTGTTCCAGATAGAGATGAGGACCTGGAATGATCAGTGTGGGTTTTTCACTCCCTTTTACTGACCTCAGAGGCTTGCCCATGATGACTGTGCTGAACCACCTGGTTCAACTGCACAAATTCTAACTGCAAGTTCAAATTGCTTTTGTTCAAATCTGGGAAAGGCTGAGTGGCAGGAGCATCTCTTTACAAGATCTGCAGATTGTCATTTCTCACTTAAGGTGGCTGAGGTGCCTTTCTGAGGTTGTTGCATAATTCCCTTAAGTTTTGGCCCTATAACCTTCACAGTAACATTTAAGGCCTTTTCAATGGTGTTAATGAGTAAAGTGAATCTTCAACTTTGATTTGTTAAGATTTCCTAATTGAAGGTTTCTGTCTAGATCTTTCAGACTCAATCAGAGGACTGGGTCCTTGCTGATGGTGGACAACACTCCTCAGGGAATATACAACTTAAGAGTTAGAGTTTCTGATGGAGTTTGTCCTGATGTTATATCTACAGTACAAATCCATGTCAGAGACCTGGAAAATGAAGCCATACAAAACTCAGCCACTGTGCGTTTCTCAGGTTGGTTTTATTTGCTGGTGAGAGTTTAGATCAGCTGCTTCTCTAACTGAATGTTTATGTGGTGTAGGTATTATTACATCAATACTTGATTTGCTTATCTCTGTAGGCTACTTTCTGGTATGCTTCCATATTGTTGAATAACAAATAAATTGAGAAATTAACCTGTGAGCTCCCAGCTATTCAGGTTTATCTATTTTTGAATCCCCTGACCAGGTGTCACAGCAGAGGAGTTCATAAGGAGAGATGAACATGGCAAAACAAGACATGGCGAGTTCAAGGAGTTCCTTGCAAAACTGTTACCTGCAAAGCTGAGTGATGTGATTGTCTTCAGTGTGATGGGCAGGGATGGAGAACAGACAGATGTGAGATTTGCAGTCCGTGCTGGCTCAGCCTATTACAGACCTGAGAAGCTGCATGCGGAGATGGCAGCCTTCAAAACTGAGGTTGGTTCTCACCTGTGGAACTCCAGCAAACACTGAGTTTGCAGGGTGTGCATCCCAAACCTCAGTGGAAAACTACACTGCATCTACAGATAAGGGTCTTATTGCTTCAGTCAGGAGAAAAACAAGTGTTTAATTCAAGCTTTCTTCCTTCTTTTTGTTGCCACACATACTGGTATGGTGTGGTTGTACTAATTTCTGGTTCAATGAATAGTCACTGGAGAGCTGCAGAAAAATGGGTCTGCAATGCTGCCATGGGGTAGATACTGTTTTCTCCAGTCAGTGTTTCATCGTGTCATCCCCAAATCTCCACATCAGCTTGTGTTTAGACACTTAGAGTGGAGGCTTGATGGCACCCTCACAGAAATTCTGCAGTATAACGAGGTGACACTTGCAACAGGTGAGATGGAGACAACCAGTCTGTGTCATCCCCAAATACATCAGCTTGTGTTTAGACACTTAGAGTGGAGGCTTGATGGCACCCTCACAGAAATTCTGCAGTATAACGAGGTGACACTTGCAACAGGTAAGTGAGATGGAGACAACCAGTCCTGTGGTTGCATTTATCTCACCAAAGGACAGCTTCAAAGTGACACTGTCCCCAACTTCTTTTACTGTTGTCAAGGGAAATATTTTTGGATGGAAGATGTTTTCCTCCCCTTCTTGGTGTTCCCTAGCTGTCCTGCTGTCTGACTCACTTACAGACACAGTCTGTCTTGGCCACAGCTGGATTTTTCTGTAGCCCTGCACAAAGGCAAAGTGACACTGCTCAGCTTTTCACTTGCCCTGGCCATATGTGGGTTTAATACATGGTACATCATATGGATGATATTTCCAAAGAGAAATCAGCACTTTCCATTTGTGTGAATATGGTGGCGTCTGCCTGAGTCTGGGAACCAAACAGGGGTGTCTTAACTTACTACCTGCCTCCTTCTTGGTGTATCTTGAATGGCTCTGTGGATTATGAGAGTCTTCAGAGTGACCAAATAGGGAATGCCAGAGACAGAGAGTATTCATGAAGGGTAATGACTTCTTCTTTTGCATATTTATTGAATTACTGCTACAATAAGATAGAAAATACAATAAGATTTCAAATATTCTCTGCCATAATACATGACACCTGAATTCATCAAAGTGGTAACAAGGGGATTGCTTCACGTATTTTAATGAAAAAATATGTTTTTGTTAATTATATACCACCTTTCAATATTTAATGAATAGTTCTAGTGAGTAATCACCAATAGTTTACAGAAAACCAATCATAGCTGGAGAATTCCTCCAGTAGTTTTTCTATGTGTATAACTATAAATATAGAAAATAAGTAATTAGCACTGGAATTATTCATTGAATTTCTACATAAATAATATGTTTGCACTACCTCCTGGGGATATAGTTTTACAACAGCAATTTTTATTTAGCAGAAAAATAATCCATCCTAATACTTTAAAGGAGCCAAGGTTGTTTTTATACAGTTTTTCAATGACAGCATTACATAGATGTCTAAATGTGCATTACAGACTCTCCACTGATGGTGATAAACGTGGGCAGCAGACACAGACCTGCACTGACAGGATGCATCATGTCATTGCAAAGTATACTCTGTGCCTTTGGGGGCAGGGCATCAATACATGTTATGATATTTGAGAATATGGAGACAAAGGATTATAAAGATCAGAGTTCTTACAGTGGTGAACTGAGATGACTACACAAATGAGAAAAAAATAGAAGCACTTGAGTATTTGTGTATTTGTTTTGATCTTTTCAAAGCTTATTTTTAAGATATTTGCCATATGTTTTACCATTTGGAGAAAACCCTCCATATTAAATACATAAAGCTCTAGTGTTGTTAGTTTTACATTTATATACCCTGTTCATTTGTGTACCACTGTGAGAGTAGTTGAGGTCTTTTTGCCTCACTCACCCAAACTCAGGTTTGGGTACTAAATGCACATTTCAGTGTATTTGAATCACCAATACCAGATCAAATTCTGAAGCTTCATAACAGACACCTGGCAAAATTTCCAAATAAGTAGAAAGAACAAACTGTGATAATTCAGGGGAGCTGGTTGAAAGACAAATAGCCAGGACTAATGGCAGATCTGTGCTGGCCTCACACTGTGAGCAGCTCCCTTCCCTCCCTCTCTGCCAGTGCTTCCTTGCTCCATTTGGAATGGAAGTTGTGATCTCAGAGTCACTGTTCCTACATTACCAGAGCTGTGATTACCCTGAGGCTCTTTTTATTTGGTACTTGGGCTTTCAGGTGCAAGCCCCATTAACAGTAAAAACAGTGAACTAGCAAAGGTTAATGTAGGATAGAATACAGTATCCTGTATGCTGAACTGACCCTGTTTTGTTGCAGACAGCTTGACATGAAATGTAAATGTATGGGGCACAAATCATTAGACTGAATCCAAGTTGTTACAAAGTTGTCAGGTGGACATGTCTGTGGACATGATTACTGAAAGCAGCTCAGCTCTGCATTTTGCTGTGTCTGTATCCTTTTGTGTGAGAGAATGTAAGGAATAATATCTGGGTGTTACTGCTGAGGAAGGATTTATCCTGGCTTGAGCTGAAACACTCCTGTTGCTATTGAAGTGCAGAAATGTGTGATGCAGATGCTGCAGCTCTGAGGAGTGTCACAGCTCTCAGAGCTTTGGTACTTGGAATAATGTCATTAGACCAGTACAGATTCAACATGTTCACACTCAATCGTGTCAATGATCAAGTTTATAGGAAATGCTGCTGCTGTAATTTTTTAATGAAATGCTTCCTGAATTTCTCAAATTATTTTTCTTGCCTATATAATCAGGGATGTTACTAAGTAATGCTCAAGAAACTAAACCCTGCATTAAGTCTCTGATTCAACTTTTCAGAATTGAGGTGAAAGCCTTCATTAGGATAACAGTGCTGCTGTCTTTGCTCTTAGATGCAGTCAGCTCTGCAACTGAACATTTCCCAGATCGATGTCGACGAGTGCAGGAGTGCCAACTGCAGTGAGGGCTGTACAAACCACCTCAGTGTGAGTGACATCCCCACAGTGATGGACACGGGGAGCGTGTCCTTCGTGTCCCTGAGCACCTCCAGCCAGGGGCTCTGCGCCTGCTCCGCCCGCGAGCGCCTGCACCAGCCCTGCTCCTCCTACGCCCGCAGCCCCTGCCTCAACGGGGGCCTCTGTGTGGACACTCTGAACGGCTACAGGTGAGCAAACCTGCTCTGCACGTTATTTCTGCCCTCTCATTTTAAGGTGTTGAGTGATGCCTACGAGGTACCTGCCATAAATGTACTTCTGACTGGAGGAGAAACAGAAAAACCCCACAAGTGCACTGGGGTGTAAACCTAACAGCAACAGGGACTTCCTGATGGTTTCGATGGGGCTGTGGTCCCAACAAGTGCATGAGTAGCAAAGAAAACCCTGGGGAACACAGAATTAACACTTGTCATTTGTTAAGAGCACCTAATTCAGGATGAAGGCATGTGTGCTCTGTTTTTTTTCTCTTTTCCAGCAGAGTAATAATAAAAGTGAGTACCAATGGTAGCAGCAGGGATGTAGGAGTGAAATATAGTCCAAACAATGGGTAATAAGGAGCCTGAAAAGCATTCGATTGTAAACTTGCTTTATTATAGCATCACCTGGCATGCAGCAGTATTCCCTTAGTGAAATTACTTCCAGCCAGGAATTAACCTTCCTGAGTTTACTCTGTAATAAATTGATGTATAATATTATGTGTTATTTAGAAAAAAAGTTTATTTTTCTCAAAACTTGCAAAAATACTTTTTTTGAGGGAGTTAGTATAAGGAACAAAATTACTTTGTATTCTTAGAGCATTCTAATAATTGCCAGACACATCTAAGATTCCACTAAAATCTTTGTTTTGCTGAGTTTTAACTGTGATTTAAGTTCTGCTGCATGTAAAACCAAAAAAAAAGCTGAATAGCTGAACATGGGGGAATTGTGACTATTTCTTTTGTTTATGGTCTTTCAGATGTCTTTGTCCTGCTTCCTTTCATGGACCAGACTGCCAGCAGACTAAGCACAGTTTCCATGGAAATGGTTATGCATGGTTTCGTCCCATCAGACCTTGTTTTGAAAGCTCACTCTCTCTAGAGTTTATTACTGTGGCTCCAGATGGACTTTTACTATATAGCGGCCCTTTATCAAATCCAGAACCTGGGAGTACAGAAAACTTCATTGCAATAGGTACTTCTGCAAAAGGGTGTGGAAAAATTAAATATCTTTTGGGAATGGATTATTTGTGACCAATGTAACAATTAGACTATGGATTCTGTCTTTCCACTTAATGAGGTAATTTGTTTTGTGGTGTAAAAATATTTTGAAGCATTTCCTAACAATTTCTCCTTTAATGTCTATTTTTGTAGCCTGCATCTCTGGCTTTGGGTTCATCACAGAGTTGTAGAAATGAAGGAGAAAGGAAACAGATTGATATATATATATATATATATATATAAAAATTCACCTGCCTAGAAAAATTGTAGTACTATAAAGGAATTTAGGTGCTTTGAAGATAGGCAGTCTTTCTCCTTTAATGTCTATTTTTTTAGCCTGCATCTCTGGCTTTGGGTTCTACAGTGTTGTAGAAATGAAGGGGAAAGCAAAACAGATTGATATATATATATAAAAAATTCACCTGCCTAGAAAAATTGTAGTACTATAAAGGAATTTAGGTGCTTTGAAGATAGGTATTACATGAGTAGTGCAGTCTTAGTAGCATGTCATTCTTATCTAGTTTGGTGAGAAAAGAAATCCACTTAAACTCTCTTTGGTCTTGGGGCAATTTTGTAGATTTTTTTTTTTAAATGGCAATGATGTGATGGATTAATCCAGCCCCACCTGCCATTGTGGGAAGATTCATCTACAAGTAGAACTCAATGCTTTATGTTGACATATATTTAAAAGGTTACTGCTGCTTATTTTTTGTGAATTAACACACAAGATGAACAGTATGGTTGGCATTTTACATTCTCCTGATTAATTGAAAGGTAATGTGGTTGAATAGTTAATAATTTACCTTTTTTTTGCTTTGCAGTTACTTGTAAATTTGAGTAGAAGATGGGAAAGAAGAAACCTGCATATATTAATTGCTTTAGAGCATCATAAAATTGCAGATTGCTTCTCAGAAATTAGTTTCAGTGTTTTGGCAGAGAAGTAGAATAATCTAAAGTGTATAAGTAAATAATATATTGAACGAGTACTTCTGCTTAATAGAAGACAGAGGGTATAATTCTAGTTATTTCTGTAGTGACCCCCCTATATGTGACTAACAATAACCATTAAATCAGTACATCTCAGTGCTGAGATACCAAAAGTGACATTTTGTAGCTGAATTTAATTTCTCTTTCATGTTGTATTAGAACTCTCTAGTGGTGTTCCTGTGCTGAAGATGAGCCATGGCTCAGGTTCTGTGGTGCTGCAGTTTCCAAGTCATCTGAATGTAGCAGACAAGAAGTGGCATCGACTGGAAGTCAGAACCAATGGTCAGGTCAGTTATTTTTTTTCATATCAGGATATTAATATTTCTAAAAATATTTCCCTGTGCAGATACAGGAGGATAGAAAGAACAGCCTTTCAATAAAGAACAGACAATAGGTATTGTCCTAACTGCTCATGTAGATTTGATGAGTAATAGAAATTTTGGGACAACCTCATTGTGAATTCCACATCCAGTGATGCTGTAATCCATATTCTGTTATCTTTACCTTTTCTAAGCACGTATAGAATGTGGCCACTGGAATCCATTATTTATGGACAAAAAAGCAGATATTTATTTACTTGCAAATGCAGTTACAGGTCTTGTGTAAGTGGTTAAAATACTCATAAGCACAAATAAAGTTGAGGAGTCCCTGCTTTTGCTGAATGGTTCCATTTTGGCTCTACTGGTTATTGCAAGATGAACAAACAGGGAACACCCCAGCCCATTTTGGATGCTAGTGTGCAGGAAGTGGAAGCTGAGGTGTGGTGCAGCAGGCCAGCTCAGTGTGTGTGTCGTGCACAGGCCGTCCGCTTCACCCTGGATCAGTGCAGCGCCGCCGCGCTCTCCGAGATCGAAGGCGTTGGCCGCTGGCTGTCCGCCGAAGATCGCACCAACTGCGAACTCCTGGGGTCGGCTCCACGGAGAGCAAGGTACATTCCTGGAGGCTCCCTGACAGGCACTTCATTCTAAGGCCTGTGAACATTTGACCTGTTAGACTGAAGCAGAGTTAGTGATGGCTAGGAGCATAAAAAGCATTTCCTCTTTTCTCAGACCTTCTAGACCAAGCCTGGACGTCAAAGAACTAAACAGATTTTAAGGAACCAGTCTTCCACTGAGTAGTGTTGCACTACTAATTGACAACCCCAAAACTCTGTGGCTATTATTGGAGCTTTTGTGGGCCCTGTGTACCATCCTTCACCAACGGCATTTCTCTCTGTTTATCAAATCTCTGTGAGCCTACTCCTTAAAACCTTACGAATTCAGGCCAGTTGACATCACAGTCCTGGGTGCAGTTGGTGCCCCACAGAGCAGGGTGCACAAGGAGCACCTGGGTACAGTCCAGAGAAGAGCAATGACTAATCAGCTCACCCTGAGAGTAAGAATCAAGAATGAAGGAATTGAGGTCAGTTAATAGAAAGAAGGGAAAACTAAGGAGAGAGATGATAAGTCTCAGTGTATACAGAAGAATGGTGCAAAGAGGATTTAGACAATCTCTTCTGTACAAGGTCTAAAGTTACAGTGAGGAATATTCAGGTTATATTTTAAGGAAACCTTTGTACTAACAAAGATACTTCAGCTGTGGAATAGATAGTCCAAGCAAGTATTCTGATGAGCATTGGGATTAAGCCTTGTCCACAGCTGCCTAGAGCTCTCCTGGTCATGAAAGGAGCACAAAGAAAGGGGAAAATATAAGGACAAATGAAAACAAAAAAAATGAATTGATAACTCTGGGAAAAAGAAAGTATGAGGACTAAAATGCATGGAGTTCTTTGGCCTGGAGAGATGATTGGGAGATAGTGCAGAGCTTGGACCTGTTTATCATGGCCTTTCAGACCACATGAACCCAACTTTTAGATTTCTGAGTTTTGTCGTACACAGAACAGCCTTTTTTGTAGTATTCCTACAGCATAGCATGTCTGTGCACACACACAGAGCACTTGAAGGAGAATATGGTGTCTAGAATATCACAGCTGTTTCTGACTTGGATGCAAACATACCCAAAATGTAAGTGTCCCACAGATAAAAGTTCAGCCAGTTTCACTGTCATGTTTTAAAAAATATCCTTTATTTTAAAGGGTTTTATTTCAGAGAGAGAAGATTAAGTAGCTGCATTCTACTATTATGTTATGTTTGGAAAAGTAGTGTATTTATGTATTTATACATCCATGTTTAAAGGAAGATGCACATCTATTTTTATTATTGATGTGATTTTTCAAGGTATTTGAATGTGAACCATGTTCTCCAGCTGGGTGGTGTGAAAGAGTCCATACCATACTCCTACCCACAATTGCTACACAAACATTTTTCTGGCTGCTTGCGCAATTTCATCTTGGATACTCAGGTAAGAGCAGAGTAATGTTTGCTTTAGCAGAGAAGAAAACTTCTTTATTCAACTTTTGGGAGATTCATATTATACACGAAACTTCTGCTTCCATCAGTGCATTCAATGTTCACATGCATCAGTGTAAAATATAAGAAAATTCTGTGTTTTTCTGTGATAATTAGAATAAGTACCTTGAAAAGATAGAAGGAGATGTATTAATGAGGCAGAAACTGTTTGCTTATCCCCTGTTTCATGCAGCTGTTTTCCAAGCTTCTTTCTGCATTCAGGGAACTTCTGAATGGCAATTGTATAACGGTATATTTATGCCAGCTGTCTGCTTTGTTAGGAAGTATTAGGGGTTTTTTTGTTTTTGTAGTCAGTTGACTTTATTCAAAGGCAAAACATGCTCTTGATAAAATCAGCTGAAGTCTGAATGTCAAAAAGCAAACTTAAGCAATGCAGATGAGGAACGCACAGTGAAGTGGTGCAGCTATTTCTGTTTAAAAATGAAATATGTTTCTCAAATAATATTTTTGTGTCATGAATTGTCTCTTGAAGGTATACGACCTTCAGTCTCCTGCAGAGTCCCTGAACAGCTTCCCTGGCTGCACGCTGACGGATGGCAGCTGTGAGACCATGGGATCTTCCTCCTGTGGCGCCCATGGGCGGTGCCTTGGTGACTGGGGCTCCTTTGCATGTCACTGCTTGCCAGGCTACCACGGCTATCGATGTGATAAAGGTGAACCCTGCTTTTCTGTTTCATTTGTGTAGGCTGCTAAATTTTACACTACAGGAAACTTCAAATATTTGCAGGTAATGATTGTTGAGGTGGTTTTATATTACATTATGTAAAGTCATGTTGCAGTGTCGTTGCCTGTGATTGTTAACAATTTGTTTTCTAATTCCCTTTGAGAAATTACTTTCTCAGTACAGGATCATTTCTTTAATCCTGAGGGTGTTTGTGCAATGACTGTATGATTACATGGCTGCATGACAAAAAAAATGTGAAAAAAGTATTTTATTTTATTACAGTTGTTGATTTGCATCTGTTTACACTTTCAGAAATATCTAATAACCTAAAAAGTATGAGTGTGCCAGTACCACTTTCTGTGAAGAATTAGAACCATGCAACTGGAATTAGAAATCATTGCTCCACTGGTGTCAGGAAGAGACTCTGCTGGCTTAAGGAGCTATGCTTTGGGAATAGTACAATTTTTAGCTCTCACGGAGGCAAAGTTTGCAGCAGAATGACAATTGTAAAATAGCAGGTTGTGAAATTTGATTGTGGTACTTGATCCTCAGTCTCTTGTCTTGGTCAAAGGTGCTGCTTCCCTGCTGTCACCCCATGTGAGCATTGTAAGGAGGAGCATTAGCAGGATCAAGTTGGGTGGGAGAACACCTCTTTACACAGGAAAATGAAGCATGAGAGTGACTGGAGAAGCTTTGGAAATAAGTAAAATAAGTATGGGAGTATGTCCCAAAGGACATACATTGTCTCACAGATCCATGCTGTGCATCGCAATTATTTCCTTTTTCTTTCAACACTTACTATGACATTAAGGGCAATAACAAGGTTTCCCTCTCCTCAGGAGATGGTTTAAAGGTTTCTCTCCCCTGCAGTGGCCAAGGAGTACCGGTTTGAGGCAGGCAGCCACATCCGCTACCAGCTGCCGGTGAGCGTGTCGGCGCGCAGGACGCGGCTGCAGGCCCTGGTGCGCACGCGGCAGCCCCACGGCATCATCGCCTCCGTGCTGTCCCGCGCCAGGGACGAGCACATCACCCTGCAGGTGAGGCCACCACTCACACACAGAGCCACACACAGCTCTGAGAAACACTCGCTCAAGAGATGGAAACAGAGCAACAGCCTTATGCTGAGCACCAAGAGTCTGGAATTTGTTTGATGGGTAGTAGATATATCTGATCCTTTACTTGAGATATTGATCACTCAGCTCTGGTGTGCCATTGGGTTTCAGTGCCAGTTGCAGAGAAATACAGGTTCTATACAGAATAGGATGTATAGGGTGTGTTCCTGGTGTTCTTTTGAACCATGTGGCCAGTTCTGTGTAGTTCAGACTCTGCCAAGCAAGGTGCCCGTGGCAGTTCTAATGATGTCAGGGTCTCAGAGTGACAACCTTCTCATTTTATACACATCACTGAACAAGTCACCTCTTCAGCCACTTTGGTTTGAGCTGGCACTGTAGCTGTGATACACCAGACTCTCAAATATTAGAAAAACCCCATAAATTTATGCAAGAGAGATCAGGGTAAAATTACTCCTAAGGTGACTTAGATACTACTATGAGTATATTGCTGCCACATTTAGGTTGCCTAATTCAGTAGCACCTGCAGTATTTTTATAATACACCTAAATGTGCAGTGCAAACATACCCTAAATTTAAACAAATGCTTTAAGATTGAAGTTACAGGTCAATACAAAATGCAGGCAATGACTTTGCTTTTCTTTCTTGCTATTTGTTAATTATCCATAAGGTTGTTCAGGGACTCTTAGTGGTCTCATACAATCTGGGTGATGGAAACTATTCTGTAAGCCTTCCCTCCTACCACATTGATAATGGTGAATGGCATCACATCACACTGGAGAGAAATGAAAATGAATTTACTCTTCGCCTTTATGAAGGAGGTGGGAAGAGAGAGATCACTAAAGCAGCAGGAATATACAAAGAGATTGTCATTGACCCCAGCAGCTTGGTCCTTGGAAACACCTACCCATTCAGTCAAAACAGGAGTTTTCAAGGTAGGAATTCTTCATCTCACTGTTCATAATATGGACCTGTAAAAATAAAAAAATAGTGCAGGAAACTTTCTTGTTTATGTAGAGCCCAAATGACACAGATTGCCTGCATGATGCTTTGAAACAGGGATGGATAAGCTGTTCTGACCAGAAGGTACAGCAGGGAATTGCCTGCAAATACACTTGGACCTGGAACAATGATGGTCACCTCTTGCCTTGGCTGCAGAGTTGGTACCTGGAGCTCCAGAAGCTTCTCCCAGATAGACTGTGCGTGGCTCCCTGCCTTAGATAGGCAGAGCTGCTTCAGTGCATGGTTCTGTCCACTCCATTTGGAAGCTCTCCTTCCCTCCCAAACACATCTGTTTCTATGCTAAAAGGAATTTTTTCCATTTTATATGTGCATTGCATTGTACCCACCAAACCCTGGTTTATTACCTCAGTATTACTGGATTTTTACACTCAGTCAAAGCATTAACTAAAATTAGAAATGGTTTATTGAATTAGAGCTAAAAATCTGAATTTTTAGCAACTGAGTGGATAAGGTCACAGTGTGTGTTAAAAGCAAATCAGTTTCCAGCCTGGAAATTGAGTAGTTCCACAAAGGAAGTTTGGGATATCCATGGCAGCTCTTTACTCTGAGCTCAGCTGGAAATTTAGCCTTTGCCTAAACCCACATTGTGAGTAAAGCAAATCAGCTTTTATTGCTAAGGAACACACATCACTGCTGGTTAAAACCTGCCTGGTGTCTGTAGGTCACCTCTCTCCCATGCCCTTCACCTCTTTAACTAGGTCCTAGTTAATCCATTCAAAGCAAGCTGGTCATCTTTTCACCACGCAAAAGTACTTCAGCGAGTAATACAAAAGTGCCTGGAGAGAAATTAAATAGAGTAATAATTTACAACTTAAGTGTACCACAAATTATTTAGAAAAAGATTGTTTTCTATTGCTTTACTAGAAGTATTCCAATAAATAAAGTTTATTATATGAATTAGGGAGCATATTTTGAATTTTTTATTTATGGGAGTAGTAGTGTTTGTTTTTAAGTAAATAAAGAAGTCAAATGGTTGCATGAAGATCATTTTAATTAGGACTATTAATGTTGCTGCTAAGAAGCTGAAACTTTAAGGACTTCAAAGTCATAAAATGTACTTAATTAATCAAAGTATATGTTTTCATGCTGAGGCATCTCGTGCATACAAAGTTAATGTCAACCATCTTCAGTACACATTTTCTATCCCTGATTGAAGACTCTCTCACCGTTATTTGTGGTTTGCTCTTCATACTATAAAGGTAAACCATAAGCTACAATTTACAATCAGCCAAACAACTTTTACTGGTACACTGAAGAATAGAACAGGTTATCCATATGTAACAGATTCTCCACAATATTTGGACTTCTCTATGGAAATCACAGTGGAGGGGTACATATTCCACTGACTACCTTAGGGGGAACAGAGGCCCTGTCATGGTTTAACCCCAGCCCCTCAAAGCCTCTCACTCACTCCCCAGCAGTGGGATCAGGGAGGGATTAAAGAGGGTAAAGGCTGGAAAAGCCCTGGGTTGAGATGAAGACAGTTGAATAGGGAAAGCAAAAGCCATGCACACAAGCACAGCAAACATGGAATGAATTCCCTGATTCCCAGGGACAGGCAGGTGTTCTCACCTCAGGAGAGCAGGGCCACATCCCGTGCAATGGGTACCTGGGATGGCAAACACCTCTCCAAACATCTCCCCTCCTCCTCCTTCCCCTCACTGCAAATCCTGAGCATGATCCTACATGGTCTGGAGCATCCCCTGGGTCAGCTGGGGTCCCCTGTCCTGGCTGTGTCCCTTCCAAGGCTCCCAGGCAGCCCCAGCCCCTCCCCAGCATGGCCCCACAGAAAGCAGGAAAGGCCTGGGCTCTGTGAGCCCTGCTCAGCAATGACAGAAACAGCTCCATGTTATCAACCCTGTGTTCAGATCCAAACACAGCCCCACACAGCCCCTACAAAGAGAATTAAGTCTGTCCCAGCCAAAACCAGCACAGACCTGCAGCAGCACTTGATTCTTGTGGAAACCACTGGGAATCTTGATCTAGAACTTCAGCAAATTCAGTTCAAAAATGAAGGACAATGCTATGAGAGTTTAAGTGAATTCAGTCCTGGATTTAAACTTTAATAGCCTGTGTCCTTTGTTAAGCACAAACTGCCAAATCTTATAACTGCTTCAAATGATTCTTGCTGAATAGTTTTTAAAACTGTTTCTTTGTACCTTGCTGTAGGATGTATGAAGGATGTCAGATTTAACAACTACAGAATCCCTCTGGACACTCATGGGAAGGAGCTGGTGTCAATACTGAGTGCCCAAGGCATCAAAGAAGGCTGTTCTTCAGAGGCCTGTAGGAATAACCCTTGCAACCAAGAATTTATTTGTATTGATTTGTGGATGATGCATGAATGCAGGTAATTGGTGGAAATAGAAGCACAAAACCCTTCAGAATGAGGTGGGAGAGGGTGGATGTTGAAGTGTTCAGCTTGAAGGCTGGCACTGGGCAATCTCATCAAATCCCTGGAACCACAGTGGCACACAAAGCTGAACACCTGCACAGGGAGCAGCTTACTGTGTCCTTAGAGACACCACCACAGCTGATGTAAATAGCCTGGCTCCAGGGATTGTGGAGCAAGTTCAGCTGCCTGTCTAATGGAAAACATTTAAAGAGCAGTAAATCCAGAATGCTTGTAAACCCTGGAACCAGCACAGGAGGGTGTGTGAGCTGGAGTGGCACAGTTCCCTGGCTGTACTGTGAAGCTTGTTTGCTGTGCAGTGTCAATGCTTTCTCTTGTGAGGATTTGATTTCTTGCAGTGCCCCAGGCTGTTGCCTCTGCTCCCTCCCATCCTCCTCAAGCTGCTTTAGAAACACCACTCTATTGAGCTCAGTTTCCTGTGCTTGTGGCTGGGGTCAGGACAACACTAATTCCTGTTGGTTGTGCTGTGCAAATGAACACTTTATTCACACACACCCTAATGTTTGCACACTCTCCTAACTGGCATTGTCCACATAAATGGAGTCTCTAACTCTGGAAACTCAAAGAACATAGCACAGCTTGTTCTGGCTAGCCAGAACTGCAGAGGGCAACCCAGCAGGTTGTCACAAGGATAATCTTGCAGAAGGCAGTGGAAATACCTGAGTTCTGAAAGCCCCAGACATAAGGGTCTGAAGTTGTGGAGCTCATGCTATGGCTGCCTCGAGACAGGCTACGACCTGTCATGATCTCACATAACTCCCAGTAACTGCTTCGGAAACCGTGCAAAAACTGTCACCAAAGTGTGTTTTAAAATCTTCAGTGCTGCCTGTCACGGCTGTTTTCTCCCAGCCTAACGGTGCCATTCTGCCTGGTGTGTGCAGCTGCCCCGCGGGACACATGATCCTGGAGAACGCCTCAGGCCGGCAGTGCGTGCACACGGCGTGCGCCGAGCAGCCCTGCAACTACGGCACCTGCGTGTCCCTGTCCCCCAGCAGCTTCCAGTGCCACTGCCCCGACGGCTACGCCGGGCGCCACTGCGAGATCACCCTGGCCATCTTCCACAAGGACACGGGCCTCAGCTTCACCTCCCTCTTCGCCATCTGCGTCTGCTTCCTGGCACTCCTAGGTAGCTATGGCAACTACGTCTTGTATTACCTGTGGTGAGCGCACGTGTCCACCTGTCCTGGGCAGCCATCGCCTCATCTCCTGCCGAAAGCTCCCGAGGGAGAGCCAGCTCTGCCTTCGTTCCTTTGCCGTGGTCCCATCACTGATTTCCCATCCCTCTGTGCATCCATCGCTGTGAATCAACATGTGTGAGCTATGGAAGGTCTCTGCAGTTTTGTTTTCTTCACATTTTCACGTCATTGCTGAGGAACTGTTCAGATGCATAATTGGAAGCAAATGCAACTGAACAGCAAGAGTTGAAATTGCTACCAGATAAGCATTGTTTAAAATACTGCTGAGTATGAAACAGATTTTCCAGTCTAGGAGAAACTTCCTGGCTGATAGCAATACCCTGGCAGGAGGAGACTTTGCATCTTGCCAGTTGTGTCCCAGCTCCTAAGCAGCTGATTTTGTCTTCCTCAGCCCTTAGGTATTGGATCTAAAGAGGAAAACCAGAAGGATGCTACTAGTGAGGAAGGATCACATCTTGGAGTCTTTTTTTGTTTATTCAAATGTTATGGAAGTTTGTCTGAGTAAAGACATAGTATTTTTCTCCTGGCTGTTTGTGTTAAGGCAATTTTGTTCAGAAGTCGTAATAAGAGTATGGAAATACCATAGTTTTCCCCAACTCTGCTAGATACTATGTTTGCCATGCAAATATAAGCAGCAAATTTGTGGGAAGCTAAGTGGTATCACAGCTCTTGGAATCCCAGACAGCTGAGGTTGATAGCAGCTCTTTATGTTAGAGGAGTGCAGGGCATGACCTCTTTGTATCCCACTTTCAGTCCCAAGGTCATTTAGATGCTTCTCCATAAAACTGCTGCCATGTAGATATTCTGTAAGAGATTCTAGTTTATTTATTTCACTGCACTGTTAATTTATGGTACTCAATGCTTTGAGGTCTTACTCTGAGCTTTTATCAATTTTTATAGAGTTGGTAGCACAGTGATACACAAGTTTCTATTTACAGAATGTTCAGTATCTGATGTTGAAGCTTGTCAGTTGTGTAAATGCACTTCAGCATTTAAGAAAAGGGTTTAAATTAATGAATGCTAAGGCAAAATGTGCCTCATTCTTGTTTTCTAGTAAATAATCTAAAAGTAATTTCCTCTTTTGTCTTGTGTCTTCTTGTGTTTCATTTGTGTGTAATTGTGTCTGTTACTGTCAACATGTTATTTCTTCTTTGTCCCCCTCTGTAATGCATTTTCTGTGACAAAGTTCAACTCCACACAGGACGGAGACAGGTCAAAGACACCACTTGGTCTTCAACCAGCTTTGAGCTGGGCTTTAAAGGGTGTTGCAAAATGCTCTTTAAAGGCTTCTTCTGTGTTCGATGTTCACCACACTGGACAGTGCAGAGCCCAGACATTTGCTGGGAAGCCCGGAGTGCAGGCGTGCTGGCCCTGCTGTGCACTGGGGTCCACTGGTGCCTGCATCACCTGAGCTCTGCTCCTGTCCCCACAGCTCTGCTCAGCGCCGCCTTCCTCTGGGCTCACTGGAAGACGCGCAAGGGTCTGCACGGAGGCGTTTACCACGGGTCTGCTCATCCCGAGGACCTGGAGGACATCAGGGAAAACATCCTCAACTACAATGAAGAAGGGGGTGGGGAGCAAGATGAAGTAAGGATCACTGTTATGTTACAATTAAGAGGGGACTGGTGCCTCACCAGGCTGAGGAAAATGCATTTTGTGCTTTGTCCTCAGTCTTCGTTCTGCTGATTCAGCCCTGCAATTGGCAAATGAATTATTTGGATGAGGGTGCATGTTTCCTAAGCTCAGATAAGTGCTTATACATTTTTAATTTGTCTTAAAGCCAGTGCTCCTGAGTGCATGTTGATAGGAGCCTGTAGGGCGAGTTTAGCAGTGGGGAACAGCTGCTGGGTTTGGTTTTGGGGCTCAGGAGACACTGAGGTTCTCAGGGCTCATTTCTGCTGGAGCTCCAAGGGCTTGGAAGAGCCTGGTGTGACTGTTGCTCATGGCCAAGCTTTTCCAGAGACTGCTCCCAGCAGCAGGTGTTCACACCTCCCTTGTTCAGAAGGGGAGGTGCTGAATTGGCTCCTCTGAGGCCCTGGAGCATGTGGTGCTTGTGGAAGAACCCTTTGGCATTTTTGTGTTTTGGAGATAAATACACCACTGAACACAAGCTGTTTATACTTAGAGTAGAGCAGATTATACCCAAAGCAGGTATTATTAACATTCCTGCTGGCTGTTCTAAGGTTTTCATGTGTCAGTGAAAGGCAGAGCTTTGAAGGAAAACAGTGAATGTTATAAACAAGTACTCTTAATAGATTATTTATTGACCTATAGATGCTTTCTATGTTTATAAAAGGTAAGAAATGTCATTGCTAACTGTTCATTTCATGGATCCAAGGGGTGGTGTGACTCTGCAGAGGTAATAATAGTCATGGTACCAGTGTTAAGGCCAAAAAAAGCCAGTGATTTAAAAATATTCTTACTTGTAGACTATCCTTGTTTTCTTGGTGAATTAGTGGGAATGTAATAAACACAGACATTTCCCATGTGATAACATAGACAGCTATAAAGCCTGTTTTCCTTAATCAGATTAACTTCCTCTGCAATATTTTGCAATTTTACACCCAGAAGGTCTCTTTGAGGAAATCTACAGTTACTGTATGACATGTTTAATTACTTTTGGAGAGTTCTTAAAATGCACTCCTTATTTTAAACAGTGGAACCATATTAGTGACTTGATGACCTCCATCTGAGGTTATTACTCTGCCTGAAGAAACAGTGCTGGGAGTGAAGCCTCTCTGGGTTCTGTGTAATTATTCGGATTTAACAGTTGCTGGGATTGCAGCTGAAACTTTTTAAGCTAAAACCTAGTTGTTCTAGATTTAAAAAACCCAAACAAACAAACAAACCAGTACCCAAAATACCTAGAATTACACCACCTCAGTTGTGTTCTAATGTTACCTCAACAAAAGCACCATGAGACTGCTTGAATAAGAGAGTTTCATTTTTGTAGTGTTTGTGGATGGTAGGGCTATGAGGACAAGGGGTTGTCATATGAAGGAGTTTCTGCATCTGAAATAAAATTTTTCACCATTGAAATTAGGAGCTCATAAAAATTGCAGGAGGCCAGTGCATTGTTGATTATACACGGAACTCAGCTGACCACCAGATGTTGTTAAAAGCCAGCTCTGGACCCAGGGGCAGGGCTTGAGCTGAGGGCTTGGCCGGATGGCCAGCCAAGAAGGGTTTATTATCAGAAGAAATGTGTCATTTTAATGAACAATTAGTAGCAGTGAAGGATGCTTTTACCATCACGCAGTTCAGTGAAGGGATGATCCTCAAGTCTGTATTAGAACAACTCCCATTTAACTTGTGCACGATGAAAAGTTGCCCCATGTCACGGATTCTCCTGGTCTCCCTGCTCAGAGTGGGGCTGGACTGGGGCTTGCACTAACTTAGGACGTGCCTAAGGCAGGGATCTGGGCTGCAGGTCTTGGTGTTGTCACCAGCACTCCTAAGTCTCTGGAGGAATGGGAATAAGCAGGTCCCAAACACCATCCTGCCACTTAGGCAGCTTCTTGATTGCAGGTGGGGGGAATTTAAATTGTTCTCAGCCTCCAGGGGAAATTCAGCAAAACTCACTGAGATTACCTCGGTTAATCTCTTACAAGATGGTCATGCACAAGTGCCACATGCTGAACAGCTAAAGAAATCTTTGGGGAAGTTCTGATTGCACACCTCTATCACTGATGGCTCCTGTTACCATGAACAGTATTAGCAAAACAAATAATTATTTGTTTGCTCTAATGAATTCTGTCTCCCTCCACATGTCTGCATTCTACTTTGGCCTGTAAATCAGTCCAGGGAAGCAACCTCTGGGTTGTAGGGAGGCAAAAGATGCTGGGGGACAGGACTTCTTCATTGCAGGTGGCACAAAGATTCTGATCACTGAATACTGTTGGCATTGGCACCTTTGTGCCAGAGCTTGTGGCACAGTTCCCAGACAGCATTTACTGTGGCTGAGCTGGAATTAGTGACTTTTTTGGGAGTAAGTGGTTTTTGGCTTTTGCAGTTGTGCCACTGCCATGTAACATAATTAGGCATTATTCCAGAGACTGGTAAAATTTTATCAGAAATCACAGTGCATTTTTGAACTACTACTGCATGAAAAATTTCTTTAAAACGCTGTTTGTGAATACCCTTTCTTCTGTGTTCTGCCATACTTGTGGGATCAGTGTCCAGTCATGATAAGACAGGTGCATTTTTTAACTACTACTGAAGAAAGATTTCTTTAACATGCTGTTTGTGAATACCCTTTCTTCTGTCTTCTGCCACACTTGTGGGATCAGTGTCCAGTCATGATAAGACACTTTAAATCTGAATTTCAGAACAAAAGCTGGGGTGTTCCTGTCAGGTTTATTTAGCTTTTGGATGAGCTCAGACTTGATTCTGACCCTGACTGCAGCAGTTCAGGGTGCACAGGTGTTCCTCAGGCTTTCTCAGGTGCACTGCAGGCGGCAGAGCTGGCAGAACACCCAACCCTTCAGGTGCTCACAGCAGACAGAGTGACTCGCCATCACTCCTTTACTCCCACCAGAACACGAACCTGTGGGACCTACAGGGAGTATTAATTCGCTGTGCCCGATTTCTCCCTGCAGGACGCCTACAACATGGCAGAGCTGCAGGTGTCCCTGCAGGGCAGCCCGGCCTACTCGCTGCAGCGGAGGAGGGAGCCCGCGGCCCCGGGGCCGGCCGCCGTGAGGGCGCGGGGCGCGGCGCTGGGCCGGGCGCTGCCCGCGCTGCTGAGGGAGGCCGAGCGCCGCGGCCCGGGCCCGCCGCAGGACCAGCTGCGCGTCTTCTGCACCGAGGGCGCCGGCTCCAGCGCCGGCAGCCTCAGCTCCCTCAGCTCCCTCAGCTCCGCGGGGCTGGGCGGCAGCGCCTGCGAGGACATCCACGAGTGGGGACCCAAGTTCGAGAAACTGAGGGAGCTGTACTCGCACAGAGAGGCAGGGGACCTGTAGCTCCCCGAGGCTGCTCTTTGCAGTTCTGGAGGCAAAGGTGAGGCACGGTTTTTTATTCTCCTGCTCTGTTTTACCCCCACCCGGCCTTTTTTCCTTGTTTCAACAGGGATTCAGATTCCCACTAAGGCACATTGGGCAGCAAAGGTGGGGGAGTTCACCTTGGGACATGCTGGACATCTGCATTTTGGTATATAAACCTATTGGGAGGAATAAAGAGAGAATCTGGGGTATGCAGCCATTCACATAGTGTGATTAAGAAGTACAGGTCTTTTTTATCACTGAAGTCATGCAGGACTCTTGAGGGATCCAGTGCACACGGCCTGAGGTGTGCGGCAGCTGAGGGAAGCATGCTGGATGTGCTCTTTCTGGTGCTTTGAGTTATTTGAAGAAAAAAGCACCTTGTGTTTTTCTCATGTAATGAAGTCCGTGGTGTATTACATCCCTCTCATTTTTCACAGTGCCCAGTGACAGCCCTGCTCACTGCTCACAGTGCAGGTGCCAGTCCAGGGGTACGGGAAAAGGAAAGAAGCAGAAGGATGAACGGGAACTTCACTTATACTGTGCTGAAATCCCTTTATGCTGCCATACAAGGACAGAAACTGGATTTAGGCATAACACATGAACCCAGCTGCTTACATAATTTTCCTAAGGAAAAGGCCAGCTGTGCTGGCTACATGCCTCAAAGGGTGCTGGTCAAGAATTTCAGTAGCAAACACCGCAGTACATCACAATCTCTCATTCCTAATGAGCTGCTAAACTGAGCCTAAACCAGCCTGAATTGTGCCATTTGCATCTACAACTGTGTCCCTCATGTTTTGTTAAATCTCCTTTGATAGAATCATTGCAGGACATATCTGGGGACAGAGAAACAGGGAAAACTAACAGCAGTAGCAGGGGGTGGAATATAATGCTCTAAATTAATCAGTCCCTTTTTGAAACCATTTAATGTCCAGCTACTATGCTGGATTTTTCTTAAACTTGACAATATTTGGAAGAGAAAAGATGCCACTAAATTAATTTTGATTTTTTTTTTAATTGAGACCACTTGTACAGATAAATGGAGTACAATGCAGCAAACCCTAAATCTTAAGTTGTGCTGTTTCTTCTATGTATCATATGTAAATTACATCTACTATAATATGTAAACTATATGTAATATGTACATTATATATTATGAGCTAATAATATGAATACATCCTAGTTTCTAATAATGTTTCATTAAAACAAAGCATGAAACAATGTATTGTGGCAGACACTGAAACTGCTTTGCTCAGTAGCTTGTTTTGGGAGGTCTGGCTTTGATTTTTATGCATCTGTTAAAACCCATAAGTAGGTGAATGCTGTCTGCAGGCCAGCTCAGTTTGCATGTTTCCCAAATGAGAAATGTTCACACAGCACCTTGTTCTCATGTGCACTTGTGCCACTCTGGAAGATCCTGAGTGCACCATTAAGCACTGTTACACACTGCAGGTGGTGGGCATTGTCCTCTGGAAAACCTTAATCCAGTTTTTACTCACACCCAATGGTTTTGGTTCACACACAGTACAGAGTGATTTTGTAATTTTACTGACACATTTATTTGCCTGGGAGGAAACCTTGGCTGAAACATCTTGCAGTGTGCACCAGTCCAGTCTGCCAGCTCCTGTATTCCACCATCTCAGCTGTCACAAACAGGGTATGGAAAATGAACTAAATATATATTGTGCACAAAAATCTATTCCTTCATGAAACAGCAATAATTTTGTCTGCATACCTTGTGTTCTTCCCCTAGCAATGGACATGCTGGTGCTTTGGCTGGTTTTAATTTAATTTAGCCTGTAATCTCCTTGGGGCCAACACTGTCTTTACTTGCCTGTGAAGTGTCCTGCCTCTCTCAGGCACCACAGAAATAATAAACCAGCCTTCTGTCCCGGGTGTCTCTGCCTTGTTTGTGTTTAAGGATGATTGAGGGGTGGACTCTGTTGGATTATTTCTCTCTCAGCTTTGATCAGAAGCTTCCACAGATGTGATATGGGTGCTGTGCTGCCTGAAAAGCTTCTTCTGGTGGGCTCAGGATCCAGTTACCCACCAAAAAAACACTATGGGTTTCCCCAGGGGAATGAGACCTCATCAAAGCTCTTCCTCCAACCTTTCCACAGATGTGTCATGGGTGCTGTGCTGCCTGAAAAGCTTCTGCTGGTGGGCTCAGGATGCAGTTGCCCAAAAAACACTGTGGGTTTCCCCAGGGGAATGAGACCTCATCAAAGCTCTTCCTCCAACCCTGAGGAACTGGTCCCTGGGTGAGAGTGACAGCAAGTGGTGCCCAGGAACCCTAAAGGTGACAAACATGGGTCACACAGAGCTGATGTGCAGATGTCTCAGTGCTGTTCCGAATGTTGCTGCCCTGCTGCTGCTTCCTTCCCCTTTCAGCTGTGGCCCTGCTCTGTAGGCAGCCATGGAAACAGCACCCCCAGAGCCTCGGAGCTGCCTCTGCCCTGACAGGGAGCCCCACCTCGCACAGAACATACAGACTGAAACAAAGGGCAGGAAACATCTCCAAACTCCTCTAGGAGCTTGTGTCGATACAATCTCAGTAACAGGACACACTCATTTACAGCTGTCATGCCCTATTAAAGCCTACTCTTCCTCTTTCCAGAGATAACTAATTAGTTCACTTAATTTATCTGTTGTAATTTGCATGCTGCTCTTTTAATTACTATGCAATTGCTGAAATCATATCCTCACTTGTTCTGCATTTGCACAGGCACACACAAATATTTCAGTGCCTCTGCAGAAAGGCTTATCCCAGCACTGCCATGGATCCCAGGGAGAACAGCTGGCTTTCCACAGAAAGCTTTGGGTCAGGGGGGAAGGAGAAATATTGAATAAAAAACCCCACTGGGTCCCTAGGTAGTGGGATTTGCAGTAATCTAGTACTTTTATTAATCTTCTTCCATGTTCTTTACAGACTTTAAACATATAGTAAGAACATTTTATTTAGCATAAAATGTTTGTAAAGGTCTGAAATTTAAATAATCATGTGGATATTAGTGTTTAATCTGGCTGCCTGTCAACTACATTAATCTTTGTGGTCTTCCCCTGTTAAAATAAAATTCCAAGTACATAACATGGAGCCAAGCCGTAGGAAAGCTGATTGTCCTTAGGTCTGACCTACTGACCTGCAGGTTTAGGAGGGAAAACAGGGCTGTAAAAAAGCAGGATTAGATGGGCAGAAGAAAGTTGAGCATTAAAACCCACAGCCATCTCCTGGGGATTGAAAGGAGGAGGTTCCCTGGAGCCCAGAATCCCCTCTATGCAAAAACATGTGTGGCTCACACCCCATCAATTACATTAATCTAATTAATGCTGGTGACAAACTTCCCCCCAGCCCCCTTCAGACCAGTCCTACACATGAGCAGTTTTACCCCAGCTCTGCACATCCTGCAGCTCCGGCCACAAGAGTCACATCAGGACATCCTACTGCTCATGGAGCCCTGGAAATGGGCTGCTTCACTCCCAAAGAATGCACCTTTCTGTTCATCAAAAATACTAAACTTGAACTACAGCGTGGAAACAAGCAGATCCCTGCTGGGCAAAGCATTTACTATATGATTTTATATATATATACAAAATACACTTAAGAAAGAAATAAATAATATTTATTTAAATGGGTATACTGCCTCAGCCTACTGACCTTACTGGAGTTGACATGCATGGGGTGATGACTGATAAAAATCATGGCTGGTTCCTTTAGCTTCTAACAAAGGAAGCCCAGTGAGCTGTTAAAACACAAAGGTGATTCCAAAAGTTAGTGCTACACACAATATAATGATTTGAGAAGCCAAAACTTGCTTGTGAAGAATATTTTGCTTTTTTCCATATGGACTGAAACAAAGCTCCTTCCCAAACCAGGTCCTTCTCAGCCCATCCCAACATAAAAACGAGCAAAGAAGTGACTTTCAAATTACACAATTTATTTAGTATACAATAGTCATTACATCTCTTTACAACAACATATTATAAAATAACTATGTTAGATCCCACCAGCAGAACACTGAAACAAGAAATTAAAATACACTTATGGATCTCAAAGGCTTTTCTCTCCTAAAAAAGTCCTGGCTCCTTGACAGCATTTTGTCTCTGCAATCTAAAAAACGTAATTTAGACCACAATCCCACTGATCACAGGCAGCACAAAGTCCTTGTGGCCACCAAGGAGCACACGGGAGGAGCCTGTCCCTGCCATGGCCACTGCTGGGGCACCTCAGGAGTGGAGGTGCAGCCCCTGTCCCCCAGCCCCTCCCAGGCTCCTCTCCAACAGGGGCAGGGAGGAGCTGCTCCCTCGGCCCCTGGATTTACACTTTGAAGCAGGTTGGTGAGCTGGGAACTGCTTTTGGCCCTCGGCACCTGGATTTACACTTTGAAGCAGGTTGGTGTCTGAATGCTGCACTGCAGGCCCTGGAATAACCCTTAGTGTTAAACCTTCCTGATAAGCTCTCATAATGCATCTTTCTGTGCAAAAAAAACCCCAAACAAACCAGATTGCACTTGGTAGTTTCTATGAAAATGTTAAGTTTCTCCTTTGGCAAGATTAGAAACTGCATTGTTGAAATAAGTTTGTTTAAAAATAATTACTGTTTCAGTCAGGATTTCTTAGTCTCAGCTGTTACCTACAAGTAAATTCTGAAGAAAACAGGCTATCACTGGGCCTGGGAATGCCTCCCCTCCACCAAAGGAAAGTCACTGCACCTTTCCAGAAAGATCCAGTTGCATTCTAGAACATGCCATACAGCCCAGACATCTTTTACCTTTTGTGTGCTTGTTTTCAGTTACTGAAAGCACTCACTGAGGGATTCACTGACCCAGGCTTGCAGCAAGAACCATGCATCATTACAGACCTAATTAAAGTTTTAATACTGATTAAAATGTTTTATTATTGTATTATGTTAAACTGCAGTGGTCTCCAACCTCATTAAAGGATACAGGCTAAGAATTACTCAGGAGTTTGAGCTGCTCAGTGTAACAACCCAGCTCCTGTCAGTGTGTGATTTAACACAGCCTGGCTACAGCACAGCCTTCTGTGCCACAGAGAAAGGATGTTAACATTGTTTAATGAGTATTTACTGAATATAAAATTGTTTGAGCATGTGACATAACCATCTCCATCTCTTTGGTAATTTACCTTGGAACAACTGAAAGGGAAAACACTTAAATCATTTGGAATTGGAGCCCAGCTCAGTTGTGACAGCTAATCTCATTACACATCTTGATTAAATTAAATGTGGAGTTTGCTATCTGTAGCACTTTAAGTTTCCCATCATTAGAAATTAATTGCAGTGGTAATTACTATAACTGAGTTATTTGCACAGGCCACAAACAGTCTTATAGGTGTTCAAATGTTAATTCAACCTGGGCCTAGAGGCACTTGATTATTACAATTCTGTTTTTTGTAACAAACAAATGAGCCTAGTGGATGTCTAATTCAAGATGGAGAGTACTGTGAGACTTCCAAATTTATTTTTGATTTCAATCTAAAACCAAAGCAGTGCTAAAAACACAGCAAAAGTCATGTGGTACCTTCATAACATTTAGAAATCTGATACAAATCACAAAGTTCAGGCTGGTAAAAAGACAAAGGATACAAACAAATCACAAAATTCTCAGCATTGAGGTCTGGCTTCACTTAATCTTCCATATCATTTTAAAATACTCTTAGTCTCTGTTTTAGGCTAAAGAACAAGGACACAGTGATTTTGTGCTAAAATATAGAGCTCTGTGTCTGAAATAATACAAAACAAAGCTCTGCTATCTGAATGTATTTGAAATACTGATTTCCTGCTGCTTTAGAGATGAGTTTTGCTTTTGTCCAATTTTGCTATCCTAGTGGGATTCACACGAGGAGAGAAAGGATCCCCTGTAGTTCAGAAAATATATACAGGAAAGTGTTCTGAAAATCCAAACTGAGAAATTTGGATTTTTGTTTGTTCTAAGCATTTTACAAGGATACAAACATGCAACATGTATCAAGCATGCTCCAGCCTTTTTTCTCACTAAAAATACGTAACACTCCATCATTAAATACTTAATGTTATAAACCAGTTTGTTTCTGATCACTAAAAATGCTGGACCAAAGATTATTTTTCTTCAAAATTGTTTGCTTAATCTGCACTCACTGACTCTGCAATCATACTCACAAAATTGGAAACTCATATTCGCATACATTCCCAAAAAATTCAAAAGAGAGGCACTGAAAGAGCACAAGGATCTGTCAAAAAGGATCAGACTGTAAGACAAAACTTCATTTTGTGGCTATTTTTAGGATTCACAAAGGCAATGCTTACTCAGGGCAGGAGCAGCATGGGCTGCTTTCACTGAATTTCTGTAACTGGAGAGGAAAATCTGAACTGTTGAGCAGATTCACAGGCTGCTGCCCTTGTCTTCCAATCAACTGAAACTGGAAAACAATTACAACCTAAGTATTCTGAGGGTCAGAACTTAAATCAAAATGGTCCCTGCTAGCATTTATTTATGAATTTATGAAAATTTTGGCAACATCAATAATGTTATCAAAATTAAACTGTCTAAAAAAAGAATCACAGTAATCAAACAAAAAACCATCGGTGTAAAATGTCTTACAAATGTAACCTGTGTGTAAACTTTATCTGTATTTCCCAATGTGGTCCTAGCAGTGAAATACTGAACTTGAAGTCATGGTTGGAAATGTTATTTATGCTTGGCAAGTTTGTAAACGTGGAATGTTTTGTTCTGAAACACCCTGGTGAAGTGCATGGTGTAAGAAGGAAGGTTTTTCTTAATTTCCTCACAGAAGCGAGGATACAATGAAGGTTTCAAATCAGGTTCATTCTCTCCCAAGCCATCCATGATCTGCAATGAAATGGAACAGATGGGTGAAATTTCTTTAGCCAATTCACAGTTCCAGGCAATAACAAGTTCATAAAAACCTCCACAATACACTCACTGGGTCAGGCTGGCCAGGTTTGTTCACAGTATGAAACAAGTGGGAGGAAGAAAACAGCTTTAAAGCAGTAAGAATATTGTCTCTAAATGGATGAAGTTGCTTTGTCAGAGGTCCATATCTGCCTGGGCTTGTGCAGCCTGCTCTGGCTCCAGCTCAGCCCCAGCAGTGCCTGAGATCTCCCCTGCCACAGAGTGGTATCAGAACCAGGCCTCGGGGAACTGAAGCTCTCAAGTGATTTACACCTGGGAGGGAACTCTGCTTCTGTGCTCCTAACATGGAGCTGGTCAGGAAGCGATTACTTATCCTGCCCAGGCTGAAATTCCACCTTTTCTATTCTCAAATACCCTTAAGCACTAGCAGTATTAATCTGGCCATTTTGAGAATGTCTAAAGGCTCCAGTAGGTTTTCCTTCCCACAGTGCAAACACGCTGAGCCACCTCAGCTCCCAGTAACTGGGTTTCAGAGCAAGTCAAGGCAATGTGTTCTGTTCCTGGATCTGTCACACTCACGTGGCCGTTGGCTACATCGAGCAGGTCGCGCAGGCGGCAGCCCCGGCTGTGCCTCCTCTCGTAGCAGATGCTGTCCTCCAGGATCACGTAGTCCGTGCCAAAGGAGCGCAGGATGCCGTGCACGTCACCGGGAGAGCGCTTGGCATAGATCTGGTAGATCTGCACAACAAGGGAACTCAGCTCCAACACACTCCACAACACCACCCACTGCTGCTTTCTTTGCTCTGCCCTCTATCTTGAGCCAAACAAAGAACTGGGACTGAGAAACCATGTGATTAAATATTACAGAAACAACCTATAAATGCTTTATTCAGGAAAATCTCCATGTGGAGATGTGTATTATAGCATGGATGCTGCTGGCTACACAACACTGATGGTGCTGTCAGGCTTTGGGAATGTCTCAAGTCCAGAGAAGGGCAGGTGAAACAGTCTCCCAGCTCTGTGTGCAGTTTCTCAGGATGGTTTCTATATCAAATGCTGTGTGCTGCTCTGGGAACTGAGGGGACTATCAGGGAACGTTCCATGTGGGTTTAACAGCCAGGATCTACTGATGCCACAGTAGCCATCACAGTGCCCTTGGGACTAGCTGGGTACCCAGGCACAGAGCTGCTCAGACACTCACCAGCTGCCAGAAGTGAGTCAGGAGATCCCAAAGCAGTTAAATCCTGGGCCTGTGCCTGACACTAAGTTATCCATGAGTAAAGCACGTGCTGCCTTTTGCAGTGTGCCATGAGGACATTACTGTTTGCTGGAGTGGAGTCAGTGACATGGGCAAGGATTACTATGAAAAATCTGAAGTCTCTTACCTGCTTTGTTCTCTCTCTCAGATTCTTATCCTCATAGTGGGGATGGTTGGTTAAGGTGCGTCCAGTGCACAGTTTGACTCCTGCCAACAGCTGCATGCTCCCAGCAAACACTGCTGTGTTTGGAGTGTTTGACCTGAACAAACGGTGATAAGTCTGAGGAAGTCTCTGCAGGGGCATTTTTTCAATGCTTGTGACAGATCAGAAGGAAAAAAAAGACTGCAAAAGTATTTTTCTGCTTCTCTATTCAGGGAGCAAACTGTTCAAGCACCTGTGTTTTCTTCAAATGCCAAGTGGATAAATTATGCTAATACTCAACTGCAAATAAAGATTTACTAAGCACTATGAGGAAATCTAAGGAAAACATGATCCTGACAATTTCAGACTATTTCTATATTTCACGTATTTCTCAGATTCATAAAGCCTATGAATATTTATAGGTTTCTATATTCCAATTATTTTAATATTTCAAGGAACTTATTGTGACTTAGGTTTGAGTCTGATATATATGAGGTACTTTATATAAAATGAATTATTTAATCTGAATGGTAAAACTTTCAGTTCCTGTCCTGGCATTCACCATTCACTTGGAACAAAAACTTTGTTCCATGAGACATTACTCTTCCTATTCTGACAACTGTGGGAGAGAAACTATGAAAAAAGACATCTCAGCTGCAAAAAGCTGGGGCAGGGGGATGTAGAAGATGCCAGAATAATGCTGTCACTTTTTGTTACTGCAACCTTTGAAATTCCAAATAGCAGTCCTAGTATCTCAAGATCACTTAAGTACCAACAATGAAAAAAAAATTTTTGCTCACCTTCTTCCCAGCAAGTTTACAATCGAAAATATTTGCAAAGAGACAACAGAAGGGCAGAGCAAAAACAAAAGTAAAAATGCCTGGCAATGGACACTCCTGTAATCAGGCTAATTGGAACTATAACCTTTGAAATTCCAAACAGCAGTCCTTATATCTCAAGATCATTCAAGTACCAATAATGAAAAAAAAAATTTGTGCTCACCTTCTTCCCAGCAAGTTCACAATCTAAAATATTTGCAAAGACACAAGAGAAGGGCAGAGCAAAAACAAAAGTAAAAATGCCTGGCAATGGACACTCCTGTAATCAGGCTAATTGGAACTGGCCAGAGTATGCTGAAGTGACTTCTAGTGCTTAGTAGGCACATAGCCATGGAAGGGTCTGTGAAGACTAAACCAACAGAAAGCAGCACACATTAAATCAACTAAAATGAAATTAGAATGGGAATAGGTGCCTAACACCCCCATGCACACACTAAAGCACTCCAGTAACTGGGACAGTTTGGGGTGCACTTTAGGGAGCCTTTGGAAACTGCAGCTACACACTCAGTCATCATCTTTAAGCTCCATGATCAGCTTGAAAATGTTGAGACAAGTATTAAATTTTATTATCGCCTTTCAAGAGATTATGCTTAGCAAATGAATTAATAATTACAAACCCTTCCTAAAAAATCTTGTACTGGTACATTAATCTCATCTAGGAAGGCCAGAGATAGTATTTTTAATAGGCCAGTTTAACTTTCCTGATAGACTAGTTCTTCAGCACTTTATAAAACCTGTTTAATTTTAAAGTCTGAAAATATTTAATCTCTTAAGAAATTATTTATTACTTAAAATATGCAAAGCCACAAGTGTCCTGAAGTACATGTTCCATTAAAAGAAATTAATTCCTGATAGAATTTAGTACTATGCAAATGGGATAGCCCTGACAGGCTGTCAGGACTCATCCCTGGAGCTGTGGGGAAGCACAAGTCTGTAGGACTAAGCTGCAAAGGACATGGGCTGGACTCTCAAGGGGACTGGGGAGAGCTTAGACACCCAAATAAAAATGATGAGTCTTAAAGCATCTTCAACATGTTTCTGTGTTTATGGCAGGGCCAGTCAACTTCTAATGTGACAAGTAGGTTTCTGTGGTTGTTCAAGATTAGTTCAAATTTTAAAACCTGACTGGCCTTACCAAGGCAACCCTGCTCTTCTGATTGCAGATTTGCATTATAATGGGCTCTGTAGCAGACTCAAACTTTCTTAAACCCACTCACATAGCCCCTCCCAACAAGTACCAAAGGCAAAACCACAGGGAAAAAAGCAAACAAACAAAAAAGCCAAACCAGCCTGCAGGCTCTTTTCTTTAAAAAGAAAGCTAAATGTGATAGTGCCCTTTATTAATAACCTACTGGTAAAAATGCTTGTCAAAAATGCAGGATCACAGAACACACTGAGTTGGAAGGACCCACAGGGCTCATCCAGTCCAGCCCCTGTCCCTGCAGACCCCCAGCAATCCCCCTGTGCATCCCTGGCAGCGCTGTCCAGACGCTCCTGCAGCTCTGGCAGCCTCGGGGCGGTGCTCATCCCTGGGCAGTGCCAGCACCTCGGGGGAAGCAGAACCTTTCCCTGATCTCCAGCCTGACCCTGTTCTGGTCACAGGGAGCAGAGATTGGAGCTGCAGCCCTCAGTGAATCTCCCCTCAGGAAATGGACCCTGCAGAAGATTCAGGGCTCCATTCCTCCCCTTTCCAAAAGCATTCACTCCTGCCCAGAAGGGGTGAAATACAGCTGAGTTGCATTCTTTACCACACAGAAAGAGTTTTGCCACACTTCTACTCTCCCTATTGCTTGAAAATAATCTAGTGACCCCTTCTTGCTTTTCAAACAACTGCTTTAAGTGCTTTGGTCTGGGGTGGACTTTAAAATCTGGTGCTCCAGGTAAAAGCAGATGTTTCCCTGAGATTTACAGGTTTGAAGTCCTAGGAAATGATACTCCTTAGACACATCACTGTCCATGTTTCACTAGCCAGCTCGGATGTTGCCAGACCAGCAGGAGCTACTGGAAGCCCTGTTTCCCTGTGCTGCACTGGCAGTGCCAGGAGCACAAGTGCTGGATTTCAGTGCCCTGGGCAGAGAGCTGGGAGGTGACACTGCAGGTGACAGTGGGAGGAGACACAGAGCACTGTCTGCCCTCTCCAATTCCCTCCCCATGAGCTCTTGTGGGTGCCACTGCTGAGTTCTGGGGACACAGGAGCCCCGAGGAGCATTCCCAGGGCCAGGATGGCTCCTGCATCCCAGGGATGCTCTGCAGCCAGGGCACCTCCTGTGCTGCAACCCCCTGAATGACACTTCTCCATTACACTAAAACCAAGCCATTTTTACAACTGTCTGAGCAAATGATGTATAAAATGAAAGGATAATTTGTTTTTATAGCTCTCTGCCAGGCTCCATACCACACTGCCCAACCTGCAAACAATTTATTCTCTAGGAAATGTCACTAAATAATGACAAGGACTTACAGGTCAAACTGATTTACATTATATAATTTAAATGCCATTCCAAGCAGACCTGATGGCATTTTGAACAAATAATCTCATTTATTTTTGAAGCTCTACGCTTTCAACAAGTTAATTACAGCTGAGCTAATGGGTAAACTAAGCACTATATTACAGTGTAAGAACCTTTTCTTTACCTTACACTTAAGAATTTAGAGAATTATATAAATACGAAAGAATAACTCATTAAAAATAAAAGGGTTTTACAGGAAGTACTTACACAGACTCTGAAAGTGGTAGTAATTCTTTCTCTTAATATACTAAAGAATTATTGTGAGCTGGTTTTAAGAAGCACTAAGGAAGAAATGGCCAACATTGCAATTACAGGTTACATCATCAGAAATAAAATGGCTATTTCTAGTAGAAGTCCTCCAGACTTGAACCCTGTAGTTGACTTTCAAAGCCATAAAATCTAACAAGTCACAGATTATTCCTTTACTAGTGCCCGAGTATGGTATGAATCAACAAAGTGAAAGGATTTGAGAAAAGGAGATTCTGAGGAATACGCCATGATAGATTTTTCTTTTTCTTTAAAAGAAAATCTTTTTATTTGCAGAATGCAATATTAAAACATCACAGATTTAGCTGCAGAAGATAGGCAGTAAAGCACATTCAATCACACTGTCATGGTTCTTTTTTTTTCCCTCTGGCTTGGAAAGACTAAAAATTGCAAAAATGGAAAACAACAGTCACAAAGAAAGAACAACAAGATGTGTTTTTGTGAGTCCCAGCTTCAATTTTATGCATGCAGATTATGCTCACATAAAGGACTGCACCTACACAGCTGGTATAAATCTACTTCTCAGGCACTCCCAAGTTCATGCCTGAAATTTACTCACATGTCTGTCCAACAAAAGCCCAAGAATTTAAGAACAATAATTTAAAAAAAATGTAATATATTGCCTTTAAAGTCTGGAACACATGTTGATTTCAGTGTGATAGCCTTGAAAATAAGGAATGTAAGTAACAGAGTTAAACTTTAAAGCTGGCTTGAAATTAAAATATAGCCATTAATATAAATTAGTATAAATTACTAAAAGAAAGAACCACCATGAAACATGGGTGTTTCATTTGCATAACCTTAGGAGCTTTTTGGAAATTTGTGGGGTTTGCATTAACACACATATTTGCCTGCTTGTCCCTACACCTGGTTCAGGTACAGCTGACATCCAACAATGCTCTGCTGAATCTCAGCCTCAGTTAACTTTTCCATTGTTTTGGCTGTTGCCCAAGATTTTAAAGAACTTTTTCTGTGAGTTTTGGCAACTGCTTCTGATATATTCCACAACTGTAGACAGATTTCCCCTTTAAAGGCAGAAGACATTGCTTCTTTAGCACTTACCAGGAGTAAACAGAGTAGGGAAGTTCACGCTACTGATTTGCTCATTCTACTGATATTCCTCCCCATCTCACAAATGAGCATGTTGTTCCTGTTGTCTTAGGGAGAAAGACCAAAACTAAGAATTTTAATGTACCTCCCAGCTGGGAACAGAACTGTGGAGCATTGGATTCTTGACTTTTTTTTTGGAAAAAAGCTAAGAAAATGAGATGGTGGGTAGGAAAAACAGCAGAAGACTGGGATATGCAAGATCATTATGTAAAAAAATGTGCTCTGAATTGTACAGATACAAACCAGTTAATCTTCCTGAAAATGCTATGGCAATTTTAGTGAGGGGAAGAGTAAGAAATGCATCTGCAGACACTTCACAGGGGACAGACTAATAGTTGGCCATTATTCAGATTGTATATCTGGACAAGTTAATATGCATTTAGAGCTAAGCGGACAGAAGGGTTTTCTTGTTGTGGAGAGATTGCAAGACAGATGAGTTATTCTTAATTCACTGCTATACATGACAAATTAGAGCTTTTCATACTGAGTTTTAATAATGAATGATTAGTTCCTGACACCAGCCTTGACAGGTCATTAACTACAGCACAACTATTAAGTATTAGTAAAGTAAAAGTGTTCTCTTACACATCAAACTTAACAAAATCTGTCCCATTTTGAGAAACTTACCATAAATTTTGTTGACTGGTATTTAAAGCATAGATAATTAACTCTTCTTCACAGGAATAATATTTCTAAATACAATAAATTCTAAGTAAAAAAATGCCCCTCTGTAATTGTCTGTCATGACTTGGAATGAAGAGATGACAAGCACCAGTTTAGCATTCTCAGCACTAAGAACACATGAAAAATTATTCTCATTGGAGCCAGTCAAATCCAGTTCATGGCTGGGAATAACTTCACATGCATATTTTATGTATAAATCTATATATAACTCTATATATTGCACACAGGAGACCTGAACTATCAGACATTTACCATCTTTTAATAAAACAGTAGTGCTAAATGGAACTGGCTGGTAAACATTAGTCACAAAAACATGTCAATAAGGCTGCAAAGATTCTAAATGATGGAAAAAATCATGGCCTGCTTTCAGAATAAGTCAGTGAAGGCTTGTAATATATTTCACTTCTAAATTACTCCTTCTAGTTTATGGATTAAAGAAATACAACATTATGGAGTGTAAATATGTTGCTATGGGGAGAACAGGCTGGGTGACTGGTTTCACTGAAGTTCATTGCATATGAAGGAAATACTCCAAGGAAATACTTCAAACAGTTCAATATTTAATGTTGTATATTCAGATTTACTTTCAGAATGTTTTCCTCTATAACATGAAACCAATTTTATTTTTTTCAAATCATTGCCGGAGTTGCAAATAAATACAAGTCCCAGGAATGTCCCTGTTCAGAAACTTAACCTGTAAGTTTTTAGTGGCTGCTCTATGTTAATAGAGAACATATCCCTTCAGTTCACAGCCCTCCAGAGAACATCCCACCTGGCCTTTTTGCTCAGCATCTTCTGCATGAAGTATTCCAAACTGTTTCCACCTAAAAAATACCTTGCTATGCTCTGTGAGAAATCAGCAGTGATGAGGTGGGGTTTGAATGATTAACTCACACCCCTGAAAGACTGCACCTATGCTTAGCTGTGGCAAGTTCAAGTTCAATTCAAAATATTTTGCTTGCAGTTTGGAACACATATTGGGATTAATTCTAACAAGCAGAAAGAACCTAGATTGTTTTCAAGTCCAACAAACAGACTGCAGAGTAAGAATTTTCCAGCACTACATCCAAGCTTTTTAACATTTACAGAGTTGAGAAGGACATTAGGCTGGGGGGGCAGGGGCTGAGGAATAAAATTATTTCACTGCAGAGGTCTATTAATGTAGAGTAGCTCTAATATGATGAGAGAAGCCTGGTACCTCCAAATTTACCTCTTTTAGCTGGGAAAACTGTGTCCTTATGGGGGCAAAGGGATCAGCTGGTTCCCTGATGCACATGGAACACAGCAGTGACACTGAACAGTGATACAGAGCTGCTGTCCAAAGCTGCTCACAGCAACCTCCTGATAACCCACTCACCCTAACTATCCTCACGGGTCACCAGAGTTCACTGCTGAGCTGGGACAAATAAGGAGAACACTGTAACTAAGAACATTAGATCTACACAAATAGCATTTAACTGAAATAGAGAAAAAATCCTCTTACTTAATCCAGTTCATCAGCTCCACAGTGTCTGGGTCATAGAATTCTCTCAGCTCTGATAGTTCATCCATTATTCCTGGCCAGAACTAAAATGGAAACAAAATAGAACAACCTGAAGACAGAATGAACCAAACAAGTTTTGGATGCTGAAATGTATTACTTCCTCTTAGCTGGCTAATAATCTTGTCCAGCTCATGGGTATATTGCAAGACTCAAGAGTATCTGTCTACTCTTCCTGGGAAGGAGAGGTGGCTGTCACTGCAGGATGAACACACAGTTTCAGAGTTGGAGATCTGCAGCTCCTGCCAGATAACCAACAGGACCAGACCTGCCCATTGTGAATGATGACAAGACAAGGAGAGGTCCCAGGAATTAACATTAAGTTTGGAAAGGAAATATAAAACTAAATTTAAAAAGGTAGGCAATTTGTATCAGAAGTAAAGACTATTAGATGCACTTAAGATGCTAGTAATGGTATTTCAGAAATTTGAATTAAAAGAGAACCACTGAAGGCAAAAATAAAACTGTGACTAAATGACAACAACTAATAGGCCATCAGGGGAAAGCTTTTAAAAATTTACTATATACAAAGAATACATAAATCAAATCCAGAGGAGAGAAAGAAGGATGGAAACTGATTCTGAAAAGCTTAACCCTCCTGTCCAAAAAGCTAAGGGAACAATGATTTATTTAAAGGTTTATTGTTTAAGCCAGGGAATATTCCAGGGCAGAAGGGAGCAATTAAGGAAGATAATGACAATGCTAATGACAGATTGCTGTGCATCAGTCTTTACTACAGAGAATGTTATGGTGAAACCTATTCCAAACCTGCTTTCTTTAGATAAGGACTGCTGGTTTGAAAATGGAAATGCTACAGGAGAAAGTCTAAGGAAACCCACCTGATAATCTAAAAGGCCATTAATCATCCCATTTTAATGCTCATCCAAGAGTTCAGAGGGAATTTGAATGTGGTGCTGCTGAGCCCCTTAGCAAACACAGGCATTCCTTCATTAAAACTGTAATTACATGGGGCTTGGGGCAGGAGGTATAACTGGGCCAGTTAAGATTCTCACTAGTGTACCTGCTTACTTAAAACACTTGTTCAAGTACTCCTGGCACCTCCCAGGTGGAGCCATGGCAGCATCCCAACCGTGGGGAAGCTTTGGGAAGTACAACAGTACAGCAGATGTATTTCTGCTCTTCAGAAGCTCTCCCAGAGATGAGTAAATTCAGCTGTTGTGAAAGGAGATTGTGGAGTCTCATCATGAAGCAAAATTTCCTCTCTTCATTACTAAAATGCCTGGAATAGCTACACATTCTGAGAGCTTGGAGTCCTTCAGGGTGGAGACAGAAGGAATGGGTTCTGCTTTGCTTTTCAGTCAGTGCACCCTGCCCTGTAACCTCCTGAGGAATCAGTGGCTGTTCCACCAGTGCTACAGCTCCCTGCTCACTGCTGGGGCTATTCCATGGCACTCACTCTGTAAAGGTTTTTTAGGTCCCAGTACTGCAAGTTTTCAGTGAGTACAGGCAATTTCTACCGGAGGAAAATTTTGGTCATGGGGCTTGTTATTAGTGAACTGAAAAATTTCCAGGTAGCACTACACCTGATTAGTAGAACCAAGAGAAAACTAAGGTACTTCAGGAGTTCCAAATACAAGAAAATGACAAATAAAAAGTAAAGCATATGAAAATATGGACCAATAACACTGAAAGAACTTTGTTTTTATAAATCAAGTATATGTCAGATTGAGAAAAAGTCTGGTGACACCAGGAGAGGATAAAAAGAACAGATGGAGCGCATAAGGGATGTAACAAACTGCTCAGAAGAGAGAGGAAAATGTGAAAGAGGTTTCCAGCTTGTAACAGTGCTTGTCTCTGGGGTCAAAGTCTTCAGGAAAAGAAACTGCTTGTCAAGTGGCTTAAGTTAGCCCTGAACTGAAGCTGTTCATACAGCCAAAGACTGCTCAGATTGTGGGTATATGGTGCAATATGTGCTGTAATAATGTCCATGTTTGGAGCAAAAGGACTTGGCCATGATGAAGATAAAAATGCAGCTGCAGAAGTAATAGGAATACAGAGTTTACTCTTAGAGAGAAATCAAGATTATTTGGCAATCCTTGGAATGAGAATGCTCAAGCTCAGGATCTCACCTTAAGTACCAATAATTTATTCAAAGATTACTGACATGCAAACACAAACTGAGGAGCATTATTGTGAAGTTAAAATAAAATGAAAATAAAAGATAAAGGTGAAATCTACCTGAGAAGTTTAAGAAGTGAAACATAAATACTACTTGGTACTGCTTTCTGCATGTGTAATCTGCAGCACAGCTAAAGTAGGCAATAGATGTTTGCACTGTAATAATGAAAATCACATGTAAACAGAAATACAGATGTCTGGAAATACTTCAGCATTTTCACTTTATGTGAAAGATGTTTGCACTGTAATAATGAAAATCACATGTAAACAGAAATACAGATGTCTTACAGGTCTCAAACATCCTGAAATCTGAAAGAAAGCCACCATTGTAGCTGCATCTGCACCTCATAAAATTATTGTTTAAGTGATGTATTTGGAGCTGTAGTAACCACATGCCTCAAAAGAGGCTTTCATTGGCTTATTCAGGATTAGGTTAATAATCCCATAAAAGTTCTATTTTGAGGAACTGCACTGAAGAATAGTTCTGACAAATGTAACAGATAATGAAACACCAAACTGCCCTCCTGCAAATTCAAGAGAACCAGCCCTGATGGCCAGTTAACTTTGTGGTGTACAGAGAAACTGCCCCTGCCATCTGAGCAGTGACTGAACAGAGAAATTCTTGTCTGGAAAAGAGAAAGATAAGTATATCTCTGTTCCAAAAATCTCCTTCCACTGTCTCTTTGTAAGGTTTTAGAGAGAGAATATAAAACCACATTCTCACAGAAGTGATGGGTCCTTTCTGGATCTCTCTGTAAGAATTCCTGTCTGATCACTGCCAGGGCACCTGGGACAGGAGCCTTGTGGGACCCTTCCAGCTCAGAATATTTTGTGATTCCCTCAGGCTTCTCATCAACTCCTTCAGCTTTGCAGAACAGACCCACAGAGAGATCCACTCTTCTGGTAGCTCAACTGCAAGAAGTGACTCAGGACAAAAACAACTGAGAGGTGACACATTTCTCTTTCCCACTGAGAAATTTGAAAAATAGTATTTTCAATGTCAATAAAAATTATTTCCTCTATTTAGAAGAAACACGAAAATTATGCTTTTCAGGCAGACTGAGCACAACTAATGACTGCTCTACAGCCCATGAAATCAGTGTTTCTGCTGACTTCAGAATTGAATCTGACAGAATTTAGGAACTTTACATTTGCTCACGAAGAGTGGGAGGAAAATAATTCCTAGTGATCTGTCACATTAGACTATCAGAATGTCATGCTCCTAGTATGCCCCATGTCAGAAGAAATGGCATTGTTTCTGTCATATTCAGAGATGATGAAAATAGCTAATGACTTCCTAACTGTCACATCAGTGGACAAAAAGTCTTCAAAGAGAACAATAAAACAATTTAAGTGGAAAACAGTATTTTTTTACTTTTTGTTTCAGTTTTAGAGGGGGGAACACAATACTGGAATGAACTCTATTAGCAGCTTTCTTAACTGCTTCACTACTGCCTTTTGAACTGTAACAATGAAATTAATCTTGTGTTTTTCTGAACAAGAGATGCATTTTGATCTCAGACTAGTTACTGCAGAAACAACTTCTCCACCAAAGCAGACTGTGAATTTTTTGTCTTTATGACTACAGATTAAAAGAATGGTTTGCCCATTAAATCAGTGTTCTAAATCTCACTGCTATGACAGACTGATAATCTTGTACATGTTATTGATTTAGGTATGCTTCATGCATTTACATTTAAGTGTTTGACAATAGTAATATTCTGTTTCTGGAACAGACAGAAGACAAACCATTTAATAATTCCAAACTTTAAAACACATGAGATGAGGCACAGCAGTAGAGATTATGATTATTTCTGCTCCTACAAGAAATCATGACACAATGTGACAATCTCCATTTTATCCACAACTTAGTTAAAACCAAAAGAGACAACTCCCATTTCCATAAAATTATGCATTTAAATAGCACCTGCTACTTACACTACAATCAGATAAACATTTGTATCTATGAATAATTACTTTGGATCAAATAAGCCCAACTGATCTTTCACAGACAATTCCACAGGCACAGCTATCCTTATTTTTAAAATTCAGTTACAATTCTTGTATGTAGTTACTAATAAGACAACCATTCTAGGAGAAAGGAAAAATTTCATGCAACTAAAATATGCCAAAGCATTGAGAAAAAATTTCTTACCTTAAATGAGATGTACAGTAATGTAATTATTGGTATAGAATATTTAATCACCTGTGTCTATGAGAAATTGAAAAAATAATTGGTTATTTTGATGATACATTTAATAGACTTAATTTTTAATGTATTGATATCTGAAATATTTAACATGTAGTGGAATTAAAGTGATTGAATTTTAAGCCCATATTCTGATTTTATTTTCAAGTAAAACCCTAACTACAGACCCATCACAAAAGATGGATTTATATCTTTAAATCTATATTCTACAAGGTGGAAAACACTGTCACTCACTGTAATTGACTGCAAAGGTCTTTTCAGACTGCTGATGATTTTTTAATATGGAGACTTTTTTAGTAAAAATAAGGTTATTTTTCATAGCCACATCTATATTGCCATCTAGTGTATTCCAGTGGAATTGTTTAATACAGAAATCAGCAGAAAATCCATTTTACTTACAAAATTTATACAAACATCCCGCAGAGATAGCTGGTTTGAGAGAACTACAAGCAATATTCAGCCCTGAGCCTTGACTTGGTTCAGATGCAGCCCAAAGCCCAGTGGATGAAAGGCTGTGACACAGTGCTCACCCTCTGGGATGTGTAGAGATGGAGACACTTCAGGATGAGTTTCCAAACCTCTGTACTGCACAGGCCAAAGGATGCAAAAACACACATGTGGGATGTCCAGAGGTACTTCATCCTGGAAGAACACAAGCTTTTCATGATCATTTGGAGCTCTGCAAAGCTGCTTGTGACAGCAGTTAGTGTCTAGAGAAATTCTGAACACAGTTTCCTTGGACTTTCATGCCTCTGAAATAACTGAGTACAGGACTGACTCTGCACTTTGCTATGCACTCTTGAGAACATCTCTGTTCCCAAAGTTCCATTCTTTCTGGCAGAACTTTGGGAAATGCCTCAGTCTACAAGTAGAAACATACCAGGGAAAGAAAGAATGTTCACGATGCTATCAGTTTGTGGTCAACATATTTTACACTTTTATAAATATATACTCAATCATCTGAACAAGCCCTTAGAAACAAGAAAATATACCTCATTGTGCTTAACGCCAGACATCCAAAAAGAACTGTGTGAGCTAAGCTGTAGGCAGCATCAGGCTTCAGTGTCACTGTATATTCTTCCATTTTGTCCTTAAAACGGACTTGATTTGAACCACTAATTGAAGAAAAAAAAAGTGTTATGTGAAGTTCTGTAACATATTTCAAATAATTATCTGCATTTTAAAAAGCACAGAATCTTTCTGGGACCAGAAACAACAACCACTGCTATGACCCCACAACCCTCTGTTGTCTCTATGATCTAATTCAGCCTGATGCCACCAACTTGATGCAGCATCAGGTATTTCTTTTCATGTGCAGATTTCTGGAAATACAAGGGGTTTAAATGAGCTGGACTGGAATGAGATAAAATTCTTTACAGCAAGGCAAGCTTGGTTCTTGTTGGAAGCAGCTACTCCCATGTTCAGAGGGCTTTTGATGAGAGTGAAGAATTTAACTGTGATTTGTGGGGTTATGCTGGTCTGTCTGGATGTCACCAAAGCCACAGAATGGAAGCAGAGCTAGGGAAAATAAGCCCTGAAGGGAGTGGTTATTGCTTGAGATGTCTAGCCTTGTGAATATATGTGGAGGGCACTTGAAAAAAAAAAAGAAAAAAAAAGAAGCTGCTTCAATTTGTGGGGTTTTTTGTGATTTTTCAGGGCAGGGGACAAGTGAGATAAATGCATTAAAAATTAGGGACATGTTTGGGATTACATCTAAGATTGTAGAAAATAAAGGCTGCAGAATCTTTCTTTTTAAAATTGACTGATGCAATAAGTTTTTAAAAAGACTGGTTGAATACTACCAAAATTATTTACAGATGATTGACATTTGACAATTACTATTGTAATGTAATGTAATTGTCTTGGATACTGTCACTTTCTCTTGCTCTCCTTTTTATCCAGTCTTCCCTAAACTCTGACTGTCAGGTGACACTCCTGGAGTTTTTGCTTAATCAAGTTTTATACGATCCCTTCCACCTTTTGCCCAGGTTGTACAAGTAAAACAGAGAGCTCTATAATGAACCTTTTTTTTTTTTTTAAGTAACATTTCTGTTAGATTTTCTTCTGTGTTCTGTAGATACCTCAGAATCCCACAGATGAGCTCTGGGAACTGGCAGCAGTGATGCACAGTTACAGCTCCTGCCCCTTCACACAGATCACAAAGTTCAGCACAGATTATTCCAGCTCATTTCTGGGCAGTCTGAGGGTAACACCTGGGAAATCTGTGATTTGGAGTGCTTTGCACAGGGGAAATGGGATGAACTAAAGAAACAAACAATGTTTTAGATAAAAACATCCTTCCCTTAATTTCCCACATCCCAAAAAAACCCAACCAACATTATACATACTGCAAAGCTTCAGCAGCAAAGAGCTTAACTGACTGCAGGGAAGGATGTTCCTTTGGTTCCACTTTTAGATTCAACAGGAAGTTACTTATTCTGCCTGATTTCTCTCTCATAAACCCCACTCCTCAGTAGCTGTGCAGAGCAATCCTGAATTTGCTGCTGTGTTCACCTGTCAGTTCTTCAGCCAGCTGAAGAAAAGAAAACTGATAAAAATGTGAATTTTCTTAAAACTGGATTTACCTGAGGTTCCGAAAGGCAACAATTACAGCTGCTACTGTCAGAAGGATGAGAACAAATCCATAGATGTAAAAAAGTAATGTACTGGAGAGTCTTGAGAAAGTATTTAAAGGTAGCAAACCAAAGGCTTCTTCACAAAGATACAGGTTAGCATCAAAATCTCTAAAAAAAAAAATAAACATCTTTGTCAATCATGTATTTCATGACTTGATGTCAAAAAGGATCAAAGTTTCCTTTCTTTCTTTCTGCATTTGTGCAGATTATTCTTAGGGCAAGTATGACATAAACATGAGGTAAAACTGTGATTTATTGCACACATTTGAAATAGGAACAACCTGAAGGCTTCAATTAAAGAAGTCAAACAAAAAAGCAAAACTGCAGCTGAAGCATACCTTGTTGCTCCAAATCCAAATTTTGCTTTCAGGAATTTGAATATATGCTCATCTGACTCAAGATTAAGAATTTTCTACAAAGGGAGGAAGAGACAGGAAATTACATTTTAAATATCAAAAATATTTCACAGTAAATAGATTTTTTTTCATTTAAGTGAAACTGTAAAGCAACACAGGCTTACTAAGATGGGTGCTTTGCAATCAAAGAACCATTCAGTTTTAACTGCATTAATTGAAAAGAAAATTCAGTGATACACTTTGCAAATGTTCAACAGTACAGATCTACAACTGACAAAATTACAGGTGAGCTTCAAGTTAACACAAATTATTTGGTGGTAATTTATGAAGTTTTCAAATCCATATATCAAAGATTAGCAAAACTATATTTAATTTCTAAAATGCAGTTTCTGAGATGCAGAAAAATCTCACTGCAGTTTTTGTTTAATGACATTCCTGTAGATGGTTAACAAATAGCTTTTAACATAATGCAATGCGTAATTTTTGATATTAAAAATTATTTGCCTACCTTAATGAATTTATTTATGAGGAGAGTCAAGCACAAAACTAGTAGAACATGGAGGATAAGTTTCCCAAGCCTATTAAGCAAGCCACCCTTTTTTAGGTTTTTCTACAAAGAAGAAAATATTAATATTTCAGTCATTTTTTTATTTTAATGTATTTGGAACAAAAGCATCACAGGCTATTTGAAACAGCTCATCTGCTAGCCCTGAGCAGCACCAATTCTTCATTAGGGTCATTTAAGCAAAAACAGATAGAAGCAAATACCCAGAATAAAGATTTACTTCTTGCACAAAACTGAAGGGACAAGGTCATGAAAGCTTTGATCTGGCAGAGTTTTGGAAGCAGCCAAACAGCCTTTCTTTGGCAGCAGCCCTAGTGTACTTACAGAACTTAGCCCCTAATTTCCAGTCTTGTGTGCCTTTTTAAATACCCAATCATTACACCTTCCACCAAACATGGCAAAGGGATCTTGTGGCTCTGTCACTTGTTAGAATTTTGAGCAATTTTCCAGTTACAAGATCCAGATCCAGATAAGGTGCTCACAGGCAACTGGGAAATAGATGCAGACAATAGGAATGGCCCTATAAACTCCTTTATTGTGGTCAGAGGCTATCACCAATGCCAGAATCAGAAAAAAAAGAACCATAACCACAGTAAAAAAACCCTAATCTTGGGAACAGACAATGGATTTCCAGAAGCTGAACTTGACAGGAGCCTAGCTGTCCTAGTTGTTTCAGATTATTTTGTTGGAGGCAGATCCACAAATTCAAGCCAAGTCCTGTTGAAACAGGTGTAAAGTCCATTTATGCAATTTTTTTTTCAGGATCCAAACTGCAGCTTGCACAGTCATTAATGTTAATAGCAATCATGGAATTATGATGTCTGATGTGCTTGGTTAAGCTGCAGTTAATGTAATGGAATTCATTATTTGATCAGGCAATGTTTGGGTTGCTGCATGCTATAGTAATTCCTCTAATTACTATTGCTAAATGAAAATTATAATGCATCTAAATTACTCACTCACACACACACACATATATAAATACTCTTTATTTAGTACTACAAAAATATTTTGGTACCTACCTGGATTGTTCTTGCTATTAAGACAGAAACATTAAAACTTATAAGTAATGACCCAAGAATCATAGAATTGAAGAACTGTAGGACACAGACCAGCAGTAGCCCAGAAATCTGAATGATATAGAGCCATGTAACCTGTAACAATAAGGAGATTTTTATGCCTACAAAATTTTACAGTCATAGGTGCTTTTCTCTGAATATGCTTTGCAATTTATTTCAACATCAATTATTTTTGCAAATAATGTATCACCTTGCAGTAAATAATTACATTTAAAGCCATTACTGTATTCTTTTTATATTTATTTCCTGAACTACTCAGGGTAATATTTTATGCCCATTTTATACTTAAGGAAGCCTGATCCTATAATCAGCAGATTAACTGCTGATTATACCTGATTATAACTGCAGTGTGAGGAAAATATTAATTACTTAATATTTGGAAGAGGCTTTTATTTTCTTTAGTCCAAGAAGTGTTTCTGTAGCCTCTGTGATGTCTTTATGACTAAAGAGTTATGGCTCAGTGCAGTTCAGCAAACAAACATCACCTACCTTCTCAAACTTTTCAGTAATGGTTCAGTATAATCCCTTTTGGGTTATGCTAAACTATTATCTGTGTTCAGCCCACTGTAAGCACTAAACCCCAGCTGATTTTCTGACACAGTGGTACCAAAATATACATTTTACCTCACACATAAGTCCCAAGTTCAGTCTTGTATAACAGCAGTGGTATAAATCAGTATCAAAGAGCCCCACAAGCTCCAAGAGTTCTAAGTATGCTTTTTTGAAAATGAGTACAGACACGGCGGTGTGGTGAGTCTGTTTTGGAATAACTCAGGATGAAGCTGTAATTTGCTGACTTTTAAGGCAGCTGACCAGTCACATTAAATGTTGACTTCAGCTTGCAACTGCTGATATAATGAAGAGTTCAAAAACTTAAGTAAGCCACATTTAGCTTGATATGCAGGCACCATACTCATCTTCAGTTAAATTAATACAATCAGTAAAGTTCAAGTCTGCTTCAAATTTAAAATGAATTTACATTAATTACTCTTCATTCTCCTGTAACCTTTCCTAAAGTTAGAACCTTTCTCAACCAGTGCAAGCTTTCAGCATGCCTAAAATGATCTTGGTAGAATTTCACAGCAATGTTCATGTCAAAGACAGTTCTTTCATCTTCTACAGTACATTTCTATTTTGAAAGACTGACTGTCAATGATCCCTGACCTTCTTAGTAAGACTTGTTTTATTTTCTGGCTTATCCAGCTCAGCAACACAGCAGGGGCAATGCTGTTATTTCGTGGTGAATGTCAATGCAGGCAAGACAACTGCTTCTCCCCAGCAACCTGGTGTTCTGCACCCTCCTCCTGTGTACTGAGCTTGGCCCTGACTGGCAAACGAGGATGCAGAATGCTTGAGGCAAAATTCATACACTGCTTTGACTTCAGCTTACACAAAGATTTCCTGCGGTACTTTTTTCTTCTGGCGACTTTGAGAGGCCATGCTAAAGCTGTGGTATCAGATCAACTGTTAGGATGGTGTTTGGAAGTGTCAAATAGTGTCTAAACAAAAGCAGACAAAAATGAAATAGAAATGAACTAGGTTCAAGTGAACAAAAACCAGAAATGGTGTTGTTTCCATCATTCACTTTTACATTTGCAGGGTTTACACACTGTGATTACTTCATAAATAGAAATGAACTAGGTTCAAGTGAAAAAAAAAAACAGAAATTGGTTGTTTCCATCATTCACTTTTACATTTGCAGGGTTTACACACTGTGATTACTTCAAAGCACAAGGCACACAGCACAGTCTCTATTACTCTGGGCATCCAGGCCACTGGTTAGGAAAACACCTCCTAAACTGTTGGCTTTGTGAAGGCAAAGAAACAAAAGTAGGTTCTTTCCAAAGAAAAGTTACCTTTGCTGTGGGAAGCATGTCCAAGCAGTCCAGTATGAACAATGCCAATGCTTGTATCAGCATCATAAACTGGTTAAATTGCCAAGTCAGGCTAAAGAGAAACGTTGCTATGAATACTGCCATGAGTGTGAGCCTCTGCAAGGAGGGAACAAAGTTTTCTTTTATAGTTTTCTTCATTAAAACACAAAAGATCAAGCAAAATGAAACCCCAACAAACCAAGCCAAAGCCCACCTTAATCTGGTTTTATTTTATACCACTTTTAAAATACTGAATTTTCTAACTGCAATAACAGCTTAGAGGATAACAAACATTATATTAGAGTTACAAATTCTTGACTTATGCCTGTGTTTTATCACTGTAATAGCATCTTCAAGAAAACTGTGAGATCTTGGATAGTTTCAGACCCCAGATTAAAATGCAATACCTGTTTTACTGTGGCATAAATAGCAGTTACTTATCAAAATGAGGAGTGGTAACTCAAGAACTGTTGGTCAAAGAAACTGGATCACCCATTTGCTTTAATTCTTGCAGATCAGGACAGTGCTCTGTTACTGAGTCTATTGGGTCATACTTGTCAGAAATACTCACTTCTTGAGCAGGCTGTAAATGAGTTCTGAGTAGGTATGTGATGGCTGCTATCTGAACAGCAAAGAATGGCAGTGCCCAGTTCTCCCTTAAAGGAATGGTGAATTCTACCCTTGTAGTATCTACTCTGTACAAAACAGAGAGTTTCATAAATTTAAAATCAAGCAAACACTTGGTGACAGACAGCTTGCAATGACAGGCATCTTTGTGCTACTTTAACTCCTTATTTATAAAAATGGAGGCTCTACACTCCAGTTCCTTCAACACAGCTGGCTCTGAAAGTAAATCACTACGAAGGTTCTGCAAGTTATCCATTGTTTCTGCATCTCAAATGATGTACTTCAGCTTCACTAACTGTAAAAAAACTATACTATGGATTACATCTTACTTCTGAAGCCCAGCTTGGGTAATTCAGAAAAGCACTTGCAAAATCCAACTTGTGGATTTCCACACCATGGGTCATGTTACTTCATTTTATGGTTTGCAAATGCACATGTAAGAATATAAGCAGAATATAATTTTCACTGTGATCCCAATGACTTGACCATGAAGACAGTTTAATTGCTTATGAGCTTTTGGTCTTGATTTGAAGCTTTTGTACATAAGAAGTATGTGATGGAAGAATTCCCCAAAGAACGGTCATTTGAAAAACCTGGTTTAAAAGTTAAAAACAAAGAATAATTCTTTTTCTCCCAGTGTAGAGAAAATATTTGCTAAAACAGCAAGTAAGAAACATATCTGAGACATGCTCAGCTGGAGGAAGAACGTGTCTAAATGGAATTACTCAGTAGCCTCAGATGTAATTAATCTGGACAGAAAATCTTTATCCAAATCAATTCTATGCACTTATTATATTGTATAAAGTAAACAAGCTCTCACTGTTCACCAATTATTAGAAAGAGGGACAAATTTGCTGCAGATACTCTGTAAATGGAAGAGATGACCTCATGAAAGAAACGTGTGAAATACTGTACATTGCATATGGCTTTTAATTACTTTTATATTTGGAGAAAGAAACATCTTGCCTCCATACACCTGTAATTATTCTGTAGTGAATTTGCTTGCAGATAAATTCCTTTAGAGCTGCTTATTAACATATCAAACATTTCTGGTAGAACCAAGACTGCACTTTTATTTTCTTGAGTAATTTACAGGTAACAGCCAATGTCACCAGTCTTAGCTTCATGCCAGCAGCTTAATTCTGGCATAAAGCCAGTTCTTAGGTTTTTATCTCCAAACTGATAACTCCTCGAGTGATGAAGCACTGGAACAGCTCAATTAGCATGCTTCTTCTCTGAGGCTTAGAGCAGGAGGTGGCTACAGGAATAAGGGGAGAGAGGAGCTGAACTTGAGCTGAGGCTGTGGAAGGAACCCCTGGAGGCAGTGAGGAGACACCTGAAGGGCTTTTAGGCAGATGTCCTTAACACCTGAGAGATCCTAGGCTGGAGAAGACAGGGTACATCACCTGGAGCTCCAGACACATCTGAAAGATGTAGTCCACTTACAGAGACCACTTTAAGACAAAATTTTCTACTCAAACTTCCAGAACCTTTAAAACCCAGTCTGATATGTCAGCTCATTTCTGATTATTTTCTAATTATTTTTTGTTATTTAAACATTCTTTCCACTTTCTGGCTAGTTGGAGAGAGGCCTTAGAGTTTCATGTTTTGTCCAATTAATCACGCAGTTAAAGCTTTAATGCCTTACCTTTGAAACTAGGTAAAATTTTAGAAATATTAAATGTTTCATTTCACTTACCTGTTTGTAATATACCAGCAAGCTGCCAACAACCCTGAAAGCCATGTTCCACTAAGAAGCCAGCTTGTTACATACAGAGCAATGACATAAACTGCCTGAAGTCCAAACAAAGTGTAGATATAAAAATAAACAGGCTCTAGGTATTGCTGTAAAACACAAGAATACTGATGTTGATATTAAAACACTCACAGGGGGGATTATACTTAGCATGAATTAGGTTTTGCTTTTACAAATTAAAAAGGTATCAGGAATGTTTCTAATTAGAAAATATCTACAAAGGGGAGCTATGATTCACTGCGCAATCTTCATAATGCACTTACAATCTAAAGCCATAAATAAATGCCTACCTGAATTGGAAGAATCCTATACAGAATGCTGAGAAACACCTCCTGGTAAACATTCATTCTTTCAAGTATGTTAATTGTCCTCACAGATTCAGTTTTATTGTCATATACTAAACCATGTAAACCTTAATGATAAAGAGAAATTGAAATAGGAGATTGTCATTTTCCCCCTCCATCTTCATTTGAACAGTGAATAACTTTTTCAAAGGTATTTTAGGATCTCTCATCAGAAACTGCAAACTCTGAGTCAATGATTCAGAACACATTACCTCTGAATCAACATGACCTTCTGAGGTCTTCAGCTTCCCTGCTTCAAATGTGACTCACAGTGCTAATTCAAGTACTATATATTTAGTAGTGTATAAAACATTTATTTTTATACTTCCATCCCCAGCATAGAATCTGTGGTACATTCTGGATCCTGAGAACTGTTCTTGGCACTACTTTAATCACAGGTGAAGTTATTATTGAAAAATGTGTAATATAAGCAAAATTACTAAGGAGCAACAGCTAAATATCTAGAAAACATGAGACTGTCTGAGAAAGCCCCATCACTGTACATGATTTAGTGGAAGCTGTTCCTTGTGTCACTTACTGTCCAGGAACACAGCAAAAAACATTGCCCCTTCCCAGCAATAGCTCATACCTCAAATTAAACAAGAGAATAATAAAAATGAAAGTAATAAACTGAATAAACCAGCAAGCTGAAACCTGAATAGATATGACAGTTGTCCCTCAAAGTGATTGCCCTCATTAGCATGTGAAGGTGTGGCACAGAAATCAATGCATCATTGTGAAATTTATTATGTCCATAACTTAGTGGCTCCCTGGCATAGGAACAGAATAAATCTGTCTCCAGTACAACTGTTACACTATCTTTCATAGTTATGGTATGCCTTGTTGTCAATTATATTTGGAAAAAAAAACCCAACCAAACCTACAAATAGTCAGCTGCAAAACTTACTTTACAGTTTACAATACCTTGCTGAATGGAAGCAGCCTGAATCATCTGTTTGTAGTAGGAATAATAAAGTTCACACTCGGTTCTGAATGAAATTTCTCTTTCAACCTCCTGCAAGTGAAGTTTAACAGTAAATTCACTTTCCATTTGCTCTTCACCATCATCCAGAGCTGCCTTCAGCTCCAATTCCTGCAGCACCAGAGAGCTCCAGAGAGGTTTCAGTCCTCTGGTTTCATATTCTAAGAACTTAGTTCAACCAAAGGGAAACGTACATGGACAACTTAGAGAGGCAAACGGCTGGGGTGTAAATGACTCTTTTAACTGGGGAAATGCACAAGCTTTTTGTGATTCTGAGCTGCTGCATGGAGACATTTTGGGCATTTCGCTATTTTTTTGCAATATGACAAGCTCAGATTGGCACAGTGGCCCACAGCTGGACTGTAAAGCTGCATTTCCCCGCTTTGTGCATTTAACCTTTTCTTCCAGGTGCAGTTATCCCATTGTGTTCCATGGCTCTGCCAGCTCACGGCTCCATTAATTCAGTGTGCTACGAGGGGGCTGCACCATGATGTCAGGGATATTTCAGCTGGCAGGGGATGCTGCTGCCCACTTGTTCAACACTGCTTCTTGCAGGAAGCCAGCTGGCATCACTCCCATTCTTAAACTACAGGTGAAAGGAAAAGGGACTCTTTACTGGGCTTTAGGGCTGGTGAACTTATTTCTAATTAAAAACGTTCAAATTATTTAAACTAGGTACACTTCAAATCAGGTACATTTCAAACTATGCTTTTTCCTTGGCTAATATTGCAGCAGATGGGGTCTAGTAAGATCTGAAAGCTTTTTGCTTTGGAATGCATTTCCTTTTGTTACCTCATTAGTTGTGAAGACCTAATGAAATTTAACAAATCCACAGCTTTGGGCAACCACATTAAAACAAAGATGGCATGCACAACCAATATGATGAGAACTAACAACTGTCTTAAACAGATTTGTTCTATTATTAGTGATCTTTTCAGTAATTTGTATAATAACATCCCAGCAAATGTATCTCCTAAGCAGTAAGTTAGAAAAGGTCTCTACCCAGTTAGAAAAAGTTTATACTGAGATTTGAAAATGCAGTGAAATTCCTGTATGTGGTATATGCAAGTCACTACAAAATTTGTGTGATTTAGAAAAATAACCTTATGAATTCATCTTTCTGTACAAAAGAATGTTACTGAAATAACAAAATATTACTTTTTCAGAGACTTTTATGAATGCAAATCTTGTTAATATAACCTTGCACAGAACCCTAAGACTTTCAACTTTCTCATAGAGTCCCAGCTCTTATGCTGGAGCAGAATCAATTCTATTTCACAGCTAACATAAAGCCTGACAAAAAAATCATGTTCTTCTCTGCTGCCCAGTACAGGTTCTTATCTCAAAGGATGTGTTTTATTGAAGTCAATTGCTGACAAACCAATATTAGTTCCGGTCTGAGAAAAGTCAATAGATAAAACCACAAGTGATTCAATCTAAGTTCACAATTAAACTCTCACAGCTGCCCTGTGACATAGAAATCATCATCAAACCAAAAGCCACACACCTAGCAAAATGAGAGTGCTGGATTTTAAACAAGCTCTAGTTTCAAATTCATTACTACTGAAAAGTTTTCTAATACCATAAAAGTGGCTGACTCTTAAAGGCTCATAAGAAAACAAAAAGGGAATGCTAACATTTGGAATTTATTAAGGGGGAGAGAGGAGTCACAGAGGGGGATCTAATTAGCAAAAATGCATTCAAACATGATTAATTTGTAATCCTGGCACCAGCTGTATTCAACCAAATGCTATACTTTATGAGACAAACACTAGTGAGTTTTACATCTGTTTCATGCTAAGATAACATCTGTTTTATTCACTGAAAATACTTTTCCAGTTCTACAGCAATTTATACTTTTCCTAGCATTCCATGTCAATAAAAACATACAGACTTATGGGTAAACATTGTGAGAGCACATGCTTATCTGTCTGTATATGCACTTCGTGAGGCTGTAGCAAAGAAGTTATCAGTGTTCCAAGGGAAAAATAAAGAACACATTCCTCTGGGACACAGAGAGCTGCTTATTATTTCAATTTATGCAATTGTATCATAATAATATTAAGTATTCACAACCTAATACAAAGGACTTTCTCTCAAGGGCAGTGTAAAATTTTAGACCATATGATTCCTCAAACTCTTTAAGCAGGTCCTTCAGAAAGCTGAGCAAGCAGCCAAAGTCTGAGTTGAGTTTTTCTATAAATAACGAGCATAAATAAAGCTCCAATTACTTTTCTGTTTTTGAGATAGCTAAAACAAAATTTGTGTAACTGAAACTATTTTTTACTTTTCAATTTAAGACTGGGAAGATCTGAAAATTTTCTCAACACACAGCTGCTGTCAACGTTCCCAGTTGAGAACAAGCCTTCAACAAATGTATTTAACCTTTGGACAGAGTGTGGCTGGTAACCTCAAGCCCATCTCCTGGAGTGGTGTGCTCCAGATCAGATGTGATGCACAGTAACAGCACCCCTAGCACCTCCACAGGCACTGCTGTGCACAAGTACTGCCCAAGTCCTGCATGCCCGAGCAGTCACTTGGTGCAGTTCTCATCACCTCTTTCCCTGCTTTTCTTCATAGACTCATTGTGTTTGGGGCTGGAAGGGACCTGAAAGCCCATCCAGAGCCACTCCCTGCACTATCCCAGGCTGCTCCAAGCCCCACTGTCCAACCTGGCCTTGGACATTCCCAGGGATCCAGGGGCAGCCACAAATTCTCTGGGTTTGCATTCAAAATGTAGAAAGGGAAAATATGAGGACTTCACAGACTAAATCCAGGCATTCCTATCCTGAAAGACTTACAATCTTATATTTTCATGCCTGACTTCCTGCAAGCAGCAATTTTATTAAAGGAAAAATCAATATCAGTATCTAAATGCTTACTCAGAAGGGATAAAGAAGAAATGAATGCTCTGAAGTTTATCTGTTTTTCTTACAGTATTAATTTGTTACTTGGCCTTGGCTTACTCCTGTTCAAAGTGTCTTCAGAATTTGCAGCTGAACAAGCAATGGCTGACAGGAGAGGTGGCCCCCCATTTTGTGATTTGCATAGCAGATTCTGTTCCCAAAAGATGCTACACTGGAGGGGCAGTCACTAAACTGCTACTGAAAATCACTGAAAATAGACAAGCCATTTCAGATGTGTTATGCCAGAACATTTACAGAAAACCGAGAAAGGATTTTTGGATAAGAAATCTGTTTTGACTTCCACCATCACAAACAAATGTTTGTTGGTTTAATGTATATGAGAAGGGATTCAAAATTTTTTCTTAAAAATTAGCTTATCAAGAAAAGTGATTATAACCTGTGATCCCTGCTGGAAGGGGACACACACAGAGCTCCTGACTAGGTGTCATGATATGCTGAATCTTTTCTGTTTCAGTGTTTTTTTTGGGTCATTCTTTCAGGAAATTTTGAAATAAAAAAAATAAAAGGAATAATTGTGTACTTCCTTCACAGCATAAACCACTCTTCAAGATGTCCTTTTTCAGTTTTCCTGGTAAGAAAACAATAGTACATCTTTCTCCTGTGACCATGGCTAATGGATAATAGCAGGCACATTTACCAGCAACAAGAACAAGCCTCACACACAGAGCAGCAGCTGAAAGCAATGCACTGTTGAAAGCCATATTCAAAATACAGCAGAACAGTTTAACAACAACCAGACAGTTTTTCTACTTGGGTGAACCATTGCTGGAAGACACCCAAATCTGAACTGGCTTTCGATGAATTGCAATTGAAATTACAGAAAGGCAATCACTGCAAGCGTGTGTGCAAGTCCTGACTCCAATTATTTAGGAGTTAGGAATCATGACTTTGCATAATAAACTCTTTTTACTTCCCATTTTTAGGGTTGAGTTCAACTGCAGACTTTTTAAATATGCAGTCGTGGTGTTCATGTATCAGTGGGGTCTTCAGAACCAAAACTCCATCTTTTGCACCTAAAAGGTGCAGGTACAAACATCTGCCTGGTGCAGAAGTGTCTGAAAAACACTGCAGACCTTCAAATAGAAGAGTACCTTCATATAAAAGAAAATAAGACAAAACAGGTCTCCCATTACATCTCTGTATTAACTTAAGTTGCTACACAGACCCTTCTGGGCATGAATTCTTATCATCTGACTAATTGTAGCTTATTGGATGAAAGGAACTAAGTTCAGGGGAATAATAACTGTTATATAATTTTTGTATCAGATTTCAACAACAAAGATCTTCAAATCTGCCCCATTTACAGCCAATTCAGGGTGACTGAAATTAGTAGTTTAAAATACATGGAAATAGAACTGATTTAGAATTTTTCTTTTCTGTCTTGCAGAGCAGTGATGATGCTCTACTGTATTTCAAAGGCATGGGAATTAATAAAAGACTGGATGTGTATTTGTAACACATCCATTTATTCTATGCTATGTTTAATGAAAATATAATAAAGTGAGATCACCTCTGCATTTCACTATTCAAGGCATGCAGTAATTGTGGGGCAAGGATTAGACTACAGTTCTCCCTTCTGAGAATCTGGGCAGGGGTATGAACTAAAACAAAACTTACACTTTTCAAACTTTTGGAAAGTTCAGTTAATATTTGCAAAAACAGATGCTTTGGCCAAACTATAAAATGTTAGAGAAGAAAGCACCTTTTCCACTTATTTTCCATGAGATTTTTAAGGGTGCTATCTTTCTTAGTATATAGTATGTGCTGTAGTGAAAAGATTAGCCAGTGGAGAAGTGCTGGAAAACATGCACACAGCCCTGGAGAGACCACACTCCTACACACAGGCACAGAGACAGCTGTGGATTGTTTTACAGATACTGGGATGAGCCTTCCTGCCTCAGCTTTGCAGGAAATTTCAGACTCTTCATATGCACTCTTCTCTTCCCCTGCTACTCCTACAGAGTATTCTGTTTGAAGTCAGCACTGGGTAATCTCCACATGCACGCTCTGGTGGAGATCACACCCTCTGAAGAAGGGACACTGAGACCAGAGAGTGTCTGCAGCTCTTCCTCCTTTACCCTGCTGCCAGATAAACTCAATGCTTCTTACAATCTTTCCACCAGATTGGCTGAAATTGCTCTTGTTGCAGTGTTACCAGCTATCCATCACCTCCATGGGATGAAATAACAGCTACAAAGACAACAGAATGCAGACTACAAAAAACTAGAGGGGTTTATTTCAGTTTTGATGCCTAGTGGCATTCTAGTGTACTTAAAATGAAAACAGTAATTACCAAATAAAACAAATGCTTCACCCATTGAGGGGACAACTTAATTATAATTACAAGGCTGCTTATTTCAGTCAACTCTGTGCTCCTCTGGGTCAGTTTGAAAGACTGAAAAGAGATGTATCCATTATGTTCATCCACTGCCACAAGCCCATGCCTGCTTGTACTTGGAAATATTCAACACCTTGAAATGACTCACTATTTGCTTTTGGATGGAAAATGCAAACCCAAGGTGTACCTTCAATATACTGAGTACAACCTCTCTATATAATCAAGGGAAGGTAAGGGTGGGCACAACACAGTGTTATAGGTATAATACAACAGCAATTGTTGCAGGAAATGCAAATTATTTGTGTTAGGGGAATATAAATGTTTCTGGGCCACAAAAAGTGTGTAGCATAGAAAAGATATATCACAAGGCAAGTATTCCAGTTAAATAAATGTACTCTTTGAACTACACAATACACAGACCTAGCAGAATGGATCTTAGGCATTTGAAAGGGAAATGACTCACCTGTTCTTTTCTCTGGTTAAATTTAGCTGAGGGTACAGCTGCATTATTTTCTCTGCAGTGATTCTATGAAAAAACTAGTCAGTCCTGGGTCTTGGAATGGTTGGGTTGATATTAGTGAATGGAAGAAATATGTTTTGAGGTTTGCACATTTAGGATGACATTATATAAAATTACTTTTGAATAGCGAGAGGCTGTCCCTAAACTGTATTACAAAATAATATTACAACAGTGTAAATACAATTCAAGAACTGTGTGCCAGGATTGTGCATACATTTTCTTTTAACTGTTGGTTTTTATTTTAATTTTAGATTGCTTTGCATAAAAGTAAGATGATTATAGAAAAACATACTGAAAGTATGAAAACATACTGAAGTAAAATGTTGGAATTCTACTGTAGATAAAGATCAATTTTTGGAAGAACCATAGCTACAACTCAGACAGGAGCTCTCTAGCAATATTTTTAGAGAAAAAATTGGGGACAGGTATTTATAGAACTGATGAAGTATAGTGGGAAGGGAAGTACAGCTTTTTTAAACTGAATTCTTAAAAATTAAATATTCTGGTCTTGAGTGGGTTGCAAGACAAATACCCCTCCCCCCCAAAAAAAAAGAAATTTCAACTAATGTTCATATTAATGCTCCACAAAACTACTGATGAAACTAGGAAAATGATTGTTACCTTGATATTGGAAAACCACAGGTCATTTTCATGCAGTGTAGCCACATACACAGAAGTAAGAAGTCCAAGAGAGATGGCAACAATTCCACCAACAGTTATTGACAGTATGCTCCACAGCTTTCCACCTGGAGGATCTTGGAAGAGAAATATTTCAGTCTGTAACTGTGAAACATGTTACTGAACCTATGGGGAGATTGGAAAGCCATTTATCCACTGCCTCTGCTAGTACAGTTCACATTGTGCAGGTAACAGGACATCTGGTTTTAACACAGCTTTTTTTTTCATTTTCTCATATAAAAATCAGAGTATTTAATTTACATACAAAGTTAAGTAAAGAGTGCCTTAACTGGCACACTTTAAATTTAAGTACACAAATTTAAATTTAAATACTTTAAATTTAAGAACACAATTATCCTATACAAGTTTAGCTCAATGCCATAATTAATTTGTAAATCTGAATTGAAATATCTTCCAGAACTATTTAAATTCAAGCAATACAGCATGACTGATGACAAAGCAAGAAATTCACAAGAAAGGTCTAAAAATAGCTGCCTTTTGGGGGGGGATTTGCTCAGTTTTTGTAAAAACAACAGTGAAGGTTCAGAAGCCTCACTAAATACCCACAAAGAGACTGAACAGCAGCCAAAGCAGCCTTTGATGTTGGTGCCATGCTCTGAATTGCAGATGGGCCCCTGCTGACACAGGAGCAGGGGCAGGGATGGGGTGATGGCAGAGAAAGGATGGGCTCTGCCCTCCAGGCCTTCACTGGGCACTTACATTCCCAGGGGTTTTGTATTTTCAATGGTAATGTAAGGTTTAACATGGATTTGTGATCTGGAATTGTATCTTTGAAATGGCTATTTCATATTGTGTGTGACATCTGCCTAAGGTTTCCAGCCATGCAATTCCATGCCACTGAGGGCTGGGCTGCAGAGAACCATGACCACTTGTTCTTTCTGTATGTAGCCTAAGTGTGTTTGTGCAGAATTTCCTTTCATCTGCCCAAATGCAGAGAAACATTTAAAATTTAGATCAAAATATCCCTTAAAATAAGTTAATCTAAAAATCCCCCCAAAAAACAAGGAACTCTGTCAGCACTAAAGCTGTAATTCCATACAAAAATGTTGTCAGAATTTCATTACTTAAACAGATCCTGGAATTAAGACACTTAATGACTCTTATAAATTTAACTAACCTGTGTCCTGTAAATTAAAAAGCAAAAGTTTGCAGTTAAATTTGGATTTTATATGCAACCTGCCTATTTTTAAGTACATTTCATCAGTTGTCTTCAAATCCTTTTATGTTACCAATGATTTGGACTGGGATTCTTTGAAGAACTTTGGATGGCTGCATACAAGCTGATAGTGTGTCACCAATAATAAATTGAAAAAATTGTTGTCACCAATTTAAACTAGGATAAGTATGACATGGATTTAAAACAGAGATAAAATTGACATGGAACAATCTGCATAAGACCCTCTGTCTCACCCAATTAATTTTGGTGATACTCAAGTATGGAAATGCATTTGGCACATGCCTAGCCCTGAGCTGTGCTTGGGACAGATCAAAACCAAAACATTACTAAAAAACCAGAACGTCACTTTGTTTTTCATTACTCACCAGGCAGAATTTTCCCATCAGGCTTCACATTTGTCTCCTCTGAAGGCTGATCTTCAGCTGCTTCTGTGCCTTTTCCAACCCTTCTCTGTCTTACGGTTGTCATGGTGTCCGTCACTTCAATTCATTATTCTTCAGCCTGACTCCTAAATGGACACACACAAGCAATGCATCTTCCCACCCAAGCAGCCACTTGATACTGTATGAAATACGTGAAAATAAAACCACGTATTACTGACTTTGACTTCTAGAACTCTACTGTACATTTCTTATGTACAGTAAGGCTATCTTATCAAAATGCAAGGTTTTTCTTTAAGTCTGTACCACTCAGCAAATTAAAGTACGTTAAAGAAAACATTATCTTAGAATTATAAAGACTAATGTTCACCATTTTACATACTCTTGAACAGGTTTTCAGAATGATTTGTTATTTTGGCTGCCCTCAGTTTTTTAGCCCTTGACTCAAAACACACATCAGGCTCCCCTTTTTTAAAACATCTAACCTCTTCAAAGAAAAATTAGTCTTTTCAGTCTATTTCAATTGGGTGCCTAAAATATGAAGCCAGTCATTTAAATCCTGACTTTCAGGAAACACCCAAAAAAGGGGGTCAGAAGATGCAAAAGCGATGACAGAGAACACCTAGAAACAGCATTAAAAAACACTCGATGTTTTCCACGCCGTAGAATTTGAGAGCATCTCAAGCCCAGAAGCCCGGCCGGTCCCTGCCCCGTCCGTGGGCAGGCTCTGGGCCGGGAGCGCGGGGCACCGGCGGGCAGTGACAATCCCTGCCCTCCTTCCCTTCCCTTCCCTCCGTCCGGCCCCGCCCGCTCCGCCCGGCAGCAACAGCTGCTCCCCGCGCTCGGTGCCGCGGAACCAGCGCCCCGACCGCACAACTTTGTTCGAAGCGTTCGCGGCGGACCCGCCTCGCCTCCTCCCCGCACACCTGGGGGAACACGCGGGGAACCGGGCGAGCTGACGCTCTAAGAGCGGCTCTGTAGCACACCTGACAATCAATGAACAAAGGCACGATGCTCATGCCCTCCCCGCTGGCGGTGCCGCAGGGCTGCGCTCCGCCGGGGCGGGCGGCTCCAGCCGGCCCCGCAGGGCCGGGCCCGGGCAGGGCCGGGGCAGGGCCCGCCGGCCCCGCTACCTGCGGCCGCTGTGCTGCTGCGGGAGCCGCCCGGGCCCGCCGCGGGCAGGGACGGGGAACGCGGAGGGAAAGGGGAAGGGAAAGGGGAAGGGGCGGGCGCGGCGCCGGGCGCTCGGCCCTGCCGGGCGGAGACCGAGAGCCGGGGCGGGCACAGGCGCCCGTCACAGGCCCGGCCCCCGGCCCCGCTGCCTCCATCGCCGCCGCTCCGAGCGGCTGCGGGCGGAAATCCGGCACGCGGGGGCACGGCGGCGGGCAGCCGGGCAGCCCTGGGGAAAGGGGCTGCGGGCCCGAGCGGGTCCGCTCCCCGGGGCACCGCTGTCCGAGGATGCTTTCCTCAAATAGTGCCCTAGAATTTATTTGTAGCGGTTTTTAAAAAATGTATTTCTCACCGCCCCTCTCCCCCCCGATATGTGTGATTTAAAAATTGAGATTAGAGCTGCGTGTTCTGTTCAACGCATTGTAAGCTCCCCTGTATTTCTTGCTTAACTGCACCATAAACGTTTAAAGGGGGAAAGACCTTTTGTAGCTGGAAGATCGCGGCAGTGCCAGACTTTGTTCTACTGCATGGCTACAACCCAGCCCTGCAGTAAGTCTTCATTGTAAGTTTTATTTGCACTGTCTTTAGTAATTGTAGAAAAAACCATGCCCCATGAAGCCGTAACCAACAAACCAACTCCAGGTCCTATCACAGACGGCTGATTTCCCAAAAATCCATACAAATTCTGTGGAATTGTCAGGGAGAGAGTTCACTTCTTCAGGACAATATTTAGTTGATTTTCCATCATAATTTTATAGTACAGCAGTACTTTTTTTTTTTTCTCTCATTCCACAGCCTTGGTTCATTGAAAAACTTGGTATTTCAAGCAGGAAGAGCCATGAAATTTATAGAAAGCATGCTCAGAGACAGCAAAAAAATGATGTAGTAATCATCCTGGTCATTCTGAACTTTGAAGCCATTGGCACTAGAAATCAGGAAATTTTTCAGTATCTGCTCTGCGTCCTTATTTTGTTTTGTAAGTATTGTTTAGAAACAACAGAATTATCTTACTTCTGATCAAGTCTGCCAAATATTTAAACATTTCTACTGTAAGTCAATTTACAGCCATATTTATTTTGGTTTTCATGTTTTTCGTGGTTTTTTTTTTTTTTTAGCAGTAAGGCAGCTCATACATTTGTGGGAATGCTTAAACTAAGAATGAAAACTAAATAAATATGTGCCTTACCATGGGCAATAGATTTACCTTCCTTTTCTCACATCCTAGATGTCATGTGTTTGTTGAAATGAACACATTGTATACGTACAAGAAATTTTACAGTGTAGATAAACACCTTGAGTGCCTGCAGGTTTTTGTGTAAAGCAGATAATGTACTTACATTTCTAAGAAAGGGGATGCTGTGGAAGATATTTCCTGGAATAACAGTTCTACTTCTCCACTGCTTGTAAAGAGGCCAATGCAAAGTAAATTCTACATGAACAAGCAGTTGCAGAAATGGTTTAGAAAACATAATCAGTGAAGAGCTTCAGAAATCCCTAAGAAGGGGGAGTTATCTTAATTCTCCTGTGTTTCATGACCCCATGCATGGATGTAAAGGATTTGTAATGTTTCAGGTATGAGAATACAGAAGAACTAAAGAGCTTCCAGATGGATATTAATATCTAAAAGTTGTATTATAAAACGTAAATTAAAAGTATCAAACTGTAGCTTGCAATCAGTAATACTGATGATTATATCATAACTGTATTGTTATAATACTGTTGCAATGCTGGCTTCTTACTTGCCAAAATAGCAAAAGGATATTTAACAGTATTCTGTTTGCTCATTCTGTCCCAACTAGATCAAAGTAGTGGCACCAAGTTAGCCATAATCCCAGCAAGTGCCAAACATCTACAAATGGGAAATGGTTGGAAGAAACTTTAAATTCAGTTTATTTGTGTTTTCTCTTGGGTTCTACTTTAGAAAGAGCTACCATGAACTAGAAAAGCAGGAGGACTCACGTTCTGCCCCAGTAAACTTTAAGTCTAAACCTGCAGTGTTTTGAGTTGCTGTGGTAGGTGGCAAACATGCCAATTTTCTGGGTTCTCACTTTTCTCAACTTTTAAAGCTTTTCAGGCTCCTGAAGTTTTTGCTTTTGGGCAAATAAAATCTTGGCTTTACCAATTGTGAATTTCATTAGCTAGCTAATCTTAGGTCAGTTCAGTGGTGTCCGTCCCTGGTGTGACAGCTCTTCTCCAGACGTGCCTCGAGGGGATGCAGAACAAAGGCTCCCTGTGGTGCATCAGCTTTCCGCAGCAATTCCAGCCCTAAACACCTGCCAGGGATCTAGGACAGAGTGAATCCCACTGCCCTTGCCAGGGCTCTCTTCTCTGCCAGCCCCCAGGGCTGCTCCAGCCCTCACAGGACCCGGGGTGCCCACCCCACCTGTGATCAGGTTATTTATGGGGGGAGCTCTCGTGCTCTGTTCGGCTGAAGTGAGGAAGGTGTTTCAGCCCAGTGAACAGGACAACACCTGGATGCCACATCCTGCTATAAAGAGCTTTTTCCCCAGGTTTTGCATTAGAGAAAATGTGAAAAAGCTGCATGACACAGCATTCTGTAGTGTTGCATCTAAACCCATTTGTAGTTCCAGCCTTTATTTCAACATATTTGGCCCAGGGCCTTAATAATAGCAAGAAGAAAATGGCAAAGATTGCTTGTTTGTGTAACTGTAACCATGCTGATACCAGCAGTGGGTATCCTGACCATACTCTCTCTTTTCTCCCCAGCAACACCAACTGACTATTTTTTCCTGAGAAAGATGGGAAGAAAAGCTCCAGCAAGGCCAAGAAATATGCTGTATATTTAAAAACAGATTTCAAGATATGTTTTAGCTTATGTGATGGAAAAGCAAAAGTCAATCACCTGAAAAAAAGCTGATTAAGGCATTCACTCTATTTAAATTAGGGAAAAAATTCCTACTAGTTTCATTATGAATTTCAAATCTGCAGTTCTTCAGCATGGTGCCACCCTAACTGCATGCAGACTTACAAATATTGTGACTTAATAGTTTCATATTTCTTCACAACAGTTACTTTGATAAAACTTGTATTAGCAGTATTTAAACTAGTAATAACAACTAATACTAATAACTTCATACAACAGTAAGAAATGGCAGTAAAGTATGTCAAATACTTTTTGACTCAACCAGATTTCCCTCTCTCTAAACACTGGGTTCAGTGTTTGGATTTTCTATGTTCATATTTCATAGAGACCAAATAAAAGTGACTAAAGAGTTTAACAAAAAAAAGTTTATTACCAAAATACAATATTAAAGTCAATACGTGACAAACTCCTGTAAAGCAAAATAAATTATTCTACCATTGTACAGTATTCCAGAAGGTAGTTAAAGTAGTACTACAGACTTTGCTTCATCCTTCCAAAGAGTTGCCTATCAGGAACACAATCCTAGAGAGAGCTTAAGGCATGCAGCTTAATGTGCTGGATAACTTTATAAAACAAAACTCATCCTATTTCATAAGATACAGTATCAGAATTAACTGCAGTCTTTACATGTCAGTTTTCTAAATTTTTTTATACTTTGGCTATAAAAGCAGTGCCATAGTGTTACAATACCTTTTCTTAAAAAAATACATGTACCCATGTCCATGAATATCAAATGCAAATGTAAATTTCTATTAAATATATCTTAACAAATGTTACTTTGAGCACCAACTGTACATTTCTTTAAATGATTAAATAAGTGCTTATGAAAGAGGAAAATACAATAACTCCAACTGAATCCCACTCTGTTTTTCCAGGTCAAGCATAAATCAGGAAGATGAAATATGCACCCATTTTTCAGCACAGCCAAGTATGAATTTTGCTCTTTAGTGGAAGTACAGGCATTGCAAACAAAGCTGCAAGGTACAGTTTGTATCACAGAATAAAATCTAATTTAAACAAACAGCACGTGAATAGCTGATCGCCTGCTAGTGCTGTGACTGAAGAGACAAAAATAGTTTAAAAGCTTAAAGAAAGGGGAAATTTGCAGTGTTAGTGACTCTGAAATGTGCTTAAAACCCCTTACAAAACATGCAACCAGGCCAGCCATACACTTTCAAAAGCAGATAACCTGAGAAACAATTTGCTTTGAGAAAAATTAAGTCTATAATTATTTCACATGCAGGACTTCTGACAAAGTCCCTGGGAACTGTGAGTGGGTAACTAATTGCAAGCAGCATGGAGACAGCTAAAAAAAGTAAATCTCTGTGCATATGGGAAAGAATGCTTTGTTGGCATTTGTCAGGACTGATAATGGTTTTTAGAGGCAAGTAGCTTTCTGTTTTACAGGAACACATGGTCAAAAAGAACAGAGCAACAAGATGGCAAAGAACCACTGTGAACATCCTGCTCAGGAATCACTGATTCCTGGGGCACTGCACAGAGCACTGCTCCTGTGGCTTCCACACACACCAGAGCTGCTTGTTTGGATTCAAGGTTGTTGCCTTCTGAAATTCTGGTGCACTGCCATCTCCTTTGTAGCTTATGAATGCAAGTTTTTCCTTTTTTTGTCTTTCACTAGCTGAGCAACTTGAACAGAATACACAAAAATAACAGTGTGGTAAATATTGTTTCTGTGAATACTGACTGGTAGTTTAGCATTACTAGGGATCTCACTGTCCTTTAATTTTTCAAACAAATGGGATTTCTGAGTGAGAAAGTTGAGATATATTCCAGATGATGTAGTATTTTCACATTAAATCTATACTGAAGGCAAAATAGTGGTGTCAGTAAGACATAAACTTTTAATGGGATATTTATATTACCTCTTCTGGAATTTGGGATCATGTAAATAAATAATGTGTTTTTCAAATGTAAAATACAGCCGTAGGAACATGAAAAATAACTATTATCAAAAAATAATGTATAATTAATTTCAAATACGGATTTAAAGTATGTAAAAAATTCAACACAAAAATGCTTTGACCTTATATCCTGACTAATTCTTCAAGTCAAATGTGTACTTTCTGCTATCTAATTTATAAACAAAATAATACCTATTTAACCCAAAAGAAGAAGTCAAATTGAGGAAACCTCTTGCAAACAAGTATCAAATACACTTGAAGTCTTAGTGCTTTTACCCTGGCCTCTACATTTTGTGCTGCTTCATGAAGCTGTGACTTCTGGTACTGTTTTCTTTTCCTGGCTGCCACTTCCAGGCAGTGCTAGCACAATACAGACACTCCGTGTGCCAGCCTCTCACATTTACAGCTGCAGCAGCTCATTTCTGCTGCCAGAAGGGTGCAAATACAGGAACCAGAAACCACTGTTTTCCTAAGAGTAAGGAATGTGGTAAATACTGAGCTACTAAAAACCAGGTCACTGCATGCCCGTGTGAGCACCAGGCAAGCTGCTGTGCATCTGCCATTCACCAGGAGCAGGAATCCATGCCTGAACTAGGGAGTTTTAATCTGGCTGCCAAAGGGCTTCTCTGGAAGTGATACTACACTTAATGAATCTTTCAAGAAATTAAGCAGCCAACTTAATCAATAACTTAACAAAGTTGCCAGGAACTAGCAAGTGTAATAATATTCCACATTGATATACAGATGAGTATCTTCTGCTGCCAGCTGCTGTAACTGTAAAAACAACACACAAAAAATACTCACACTGTAATTTTAAAAGCTGAAGGGTTTTAAAGGGTGAGATTTCTGTGTGTTTCTTAGTCAACAAGGTAATCTCTAATTCCTTTTATCAATCCATACTATAGGCACTAGTAAAATTTATTCAGTAAGTGACTGGATACAATTTGGCTTAAGACATTGTTTACCATTTCTTTTTTTAAATATGATTTTCTACAGGAAGATTATCTTTCAGCTCATTATTTCCACAGTTACAGCTCTGACAGACAAGTGGGAAATCTGGCCAGCCAGTGGCATTTCAAAGATTGCCAAAGCACGTAGGCGTTCTGAAAATCCCAATTTGTGCTCACCTACATCTTTTGGAATCTACATAGATTTAATCTGCATCACTTTGTGGCAATTATTGTTAATATCTTGTTCTCAGTAAAAACATTGCTCATCCATACTGCAAAATAATCACCAAAAATGGAAAGTGACATTATAAGTTTTTCTTTTTCTAAATAATTTGTTTGAACATGTCAAGAAAACCATGAAAAAACAACAGGTTATTGTTATAAAAAATAATCTGTGACACACTATGAGTTGAAAAGATAGCAGTTTTGTAGTTAAGATCCAATCAAACAAATAGTTATTAACAAAATGCTTCTAGGCCCTTCAGCTCCTGCTGCTGTAAATCAATGGAAAGGATGGCAGTCTTTGTTGGAAAATGACATGGGAGTTTGTAAAGTCAAAAATAGACTGGGAAAAATGGAACTCCTGTGTGTGAATGTGACACACACATGCCCTGACCCACCTCCCCTCTCCCCACCTTCCAGGGAGAGGGATTACCAGATCATACTGTAACAGTTCTACCTGATCTGCCAGATCATCTTTCAAAAAAGAGGGTAAAAACCTTCTTTGCTGAATTACTTGGAAAACAACAAAGAGGTAGGAAGAAAGAAGCTTTTAAAGTGATTCAAAGCTTTCACACCTTTGGGTTTTAAAGTACTGTGCTAATGCATTATTACTGACTAGTACCTGACAGGAAATGAAAAAAAGCAACAATCCTACATTCTTGGCACCATATAAAGAAGTAACAGGTTAAATTGGATCATTCTATTCTCCACACCTTATATTTATCTCTTAAATGATTCATCGGTCCCTGGTTCAAACACTGTACTCCTACTGAAACAAGAACTCAGGATGGGAAATCAAGTTTTGCTTGCAATTCTTCTCTTTAGCAAGTTTCTCAGGCAAAAATTAGCAAAAAAGAAAATATTCACTCTAGGAAATCCTCTCAACTTACTGCTTCACCTAGTTTGTATTCTGAGTCGTGCTGTGGTCCTTGTTTAGAATGATGTTTATGATTTCACCCTCATGTTCTTTCATATGATCCAGCAGATTTTCTTTGTTGGTAGACTCAAAACCACAAATGCAGCAGCAGAAGAGAAGAACACAGTATTCTGTGCCAAGATGGGGTAGAGTGGAGTTCTTTTCTAAACTGCATGAGGTATTCATCAAGGTAGGTTTTTCATTTTCATCAGAACCTGAAATTTCATTTGTAGTCTGGTTAATGGACTCTGTAAAAGACACCAGGTTGTCTGAACTTCCTAGTATAGGTACTGTACTTTCATCTGCACCTTCTAATAAGGTTTTGTCAGTCAGCTGTCCTTGAAACCTGAAATAATAACAAAAAACAAAACAAATATTAAAATATACAGCTGTTGCTTTTAGATGGGAACTTTGTTTTGGGTCAGGGTTGGGTCTTTTGAAAGATAATAGGGCTTGACAGTAAATCAGACATACCTACTGCTTTGTGAAATTGCATCATTAATAGCTTTGTTCACTTGTTCATAGTTGTAATTTTGGTCACTTGCATGTTTCCACATGTGGGACTTCAGGGATGGAGGATGGCTACATACATATCCACAGAGAGAACATCTGGAGGGGAAATGGAGAAGGAAAAAGAACCATTTAAAAGTTATATTTTATTTGTTTGGTAATGGTTTAGTTCTTCCAAAAGGATGAGTAAGCAGAGAGATCCATGTGAACCTTCTTCTTGGTCCCATTTTCGGTTTCATAACTGGGTCACATTAGCTTGCAAAGTTTCATCCTGAAATGTAAGACTATTTTTAGGGTCTGAGAACTCTCTACTATATATGTATTTTTATTTCCTAAACAGCTGAATTGAAATCTCATCTGTTTGGGCTGATGAAATTGTGTAAACCCTGCAGAAATGCAGTACTTCTGCTGAGTGCAGAAACATGGCATCTGGCAGGGAGGTGGTGAGCTCTCCCTGCCATTGCTCTGAACCAAGCAGGAATTGTGTAATTAACACTAATTATGTCAATTGAACTAAATAAGTCTTTCCTGGTACAGCAGGTATTAGTTTATTAAGGATCAGAGAGTTGGTGAAGTTGGAAGGGACCTCTTGAGGTCACACAGTCCAATCCAGCCCCTCAAGCAGGATCAGCAGGCTGCTGAGGGCAGTGTCAGATTCTGAATATATTCACAGATCAAAATTCAGACAGGTGATCATTTTCTTCATAGAGTTTTCAATCAGCTCTGGTACCACAAGACTAAATTTTCTATTTCCCTGTAAAACACCATCTTAGGCAGTAAAGAACAAAACCCTGAAGAATAAATCCTATTGACAGGGAGATGTAGTGTATATTTATGGACAGAAATAACCCAAGACTGATCAAATCCTGTATAACCCTTTTCATGCATGAATATACATCAGAGGAGGTTTTTTTATGTGTTTTTTAAGATGATAAATTAGTCACCTCAGCATGAAGGAGATGAGTGATACTGCATGACATCACTTGAGAGCAGGATCTGTCTTTTTGTCTTTTGGATAAAAAAGCTCTTTTGCTCAGCTGCCTGCTACTTGGGAAGGCTTCAGTTCCCCAGATCCCATGGAAAAGATCAGAATCAATTGAAGGTGACCTTGTGCTAATAAATGATAACTAGGAATGCAGCTCTGCTCAAGCAATGTGATCCCAGTGTGTTACTATGATGAGTCTGTTAAAATGACCACAATGCAAGTCAGTTTTTGTTAATTTTTAAGACCTTTTCAGAAATGTAACCTGGAAACACAAGAAGGCCTACATAAAACCACATTATACACTACAATTCAGTAAGGTTTTATGACTTTTCTTAATGACAGTAGGGTATAGTCCTTAAATAGCCTGCAAACAATCATACACAGCAAACTATTTCTGCTCAGCAGAAGATTGCAGAGAAGAGCAGAAATCTCCCAAGTGAGGTGAAAGCACAGTACATTACCTTGCTTATGGAGCAAGGTATTTCTGTCCTGCTGGGGAACAATGGGTGTGTCCTTCTAGCTCACTCTTCCCTACTGATTTGGAATGTAGGATCCTGTTTGTCTCTTTTCCTTCAATGTGGAGCCTTACAAAGAAAATGGATGCTTTCAGAGATAAGTGAGTCTATTCTCAGACTGGGAATCCTAGTATCTCTAATAAGGCTGTTACAAAATACATAATTAGATAAAAGGCAGACCTTATAGCTAATTTATAGATAAAATAATTTTTTTGTAAAACCCAAAGGTCAACAAATAATCTTAACTACATTTAATGTGCCCACTAGTCTCACAATACATATGATTTTCTGTGCCACTAACCCTGCTTAGAGTGATTGGGAACACAATCAATGGTCAGTGATTTGGGAACACAATCAATGAAGCCACAGCCCAGTGTCCATTTTTAGTCCCTTTTAAATACTCTCATTTTTTGAAGCTCATTAATTTACTCAGGTGATTTACTAATACAATTTACTTTGCTGAGAACAGTATCTTTTGAGCCAAATACCGTTGTCTATTTTAGCATACAGTTCAAATCTGACACAGAAACTCCAACAGCTTTTAGCATGCTGCACTACAGTTAATGATCATGTATTTACAGTATATGCAACTTTCTCAGAGAAACAAAATTATTTACCACTGAGTTTAGTAGCAGAAGCCTTTCAGTTCCATAATATACTGCTTAATTTGTGCTGAATTATTAAACCTCACTGTTCAGGTGTTGTCTACTTTGATACACTGAGGAAACAATTCTCTTGCAGCTTTGGATAAACTAATTCCCTGGGGTCAGGGACTAAAGTGTGGAGGATTCCAATAATCCATGGTAATACCAGGAGCAATACTGTGGGAAGGATGACAGCTGAGCAAATACAACTTAATGCTTCTAGGAACATTTTGGGAAAAATGCAGTGGAAGTACTTTCAAGTTGTAGAAGCAGCTTTTCTTGAGAAGAAACCTCTATATGAGTGTGCTTTATTTAGATTTTTCATATTGCCCTTAAAATCTTCCACTAAGAAATATTCAGATTATTCCTGATTTTCTTTCCTTTCCCTTCCCAAGTTCTATTTTTTGTTGCAAATCAGTAGTACACAAATTTTTACCAACTTTCTCATACCTCTATAAACCACCCATGTCTATGGACAGACTACAAGGGACTCTCATCCCTTAATGGCTATTCATGCTAAATCTTAACTAGGTGATGCCAACCTGCATTCCAGCTGACAAGTACATGCAAAGGCTGTGCCTAGACTGAGATATTAAAGAAAGCCAGGAAATGTTCTTGGATACTGGAATTTACCTGTCTATAATGTTAAATGTTAGAAGTGCCATGGCATGGTTTTGGCTCATACATCTCCTAAACAACTCCAGGCATGCTTAGGTAATTAACACAGCCCAGAAACTACTTGCAATAGGCAGTTTGTGTGCAACCACCACATTCTGGAAAGGAAAAGCTAAACAGTGTCCCAGAGGGAAGTATGGACATGTTTAATCAGCCAGCAGAAACATGGCCTGGAATGCCAATGGCAAATCCATCAAAAAACCCCACACAACCCCAAACAACTCTGGAGCAAAGAATGACTCTAGGAGGGAAGGGAACAGGATCTGAACACTGCTTCAACAACAAGACCCCGGTGTCAGAGCTTTTGCCACGTGAGTTACATACTTGAACTGTTCCAAGAGCTGCACTGCCTGGTGCTCCTGGGGGTGCCGCCTCATGTGGCACTTCAAGCTATTCATATTTGTGGTGGCGAAGTCACACACGCGACATCTGAAGAGACAACAACAAGTGACTGGTCTGCCCGTGCACTGCTGAGCCTGCTCCAAACCCCAACAGCCAGCAGAATGCTAAGGTGCCTGGACAGGCTACAGCTGAGGAATAACCATATTTACAGAGCTCCAGGTTATGACATAACTGCTCTGGGGCAGTGAGAATCTTTGCAGCCCAAAAAAGCCTCCACCTTCCAGCAAGCATCACTAGGCTTACAGATGATGCTTCTTCCTGAAATCTCTCTCGTGCCCCTCTCCTGGTGTGGGTAAGCATCACTAAGGGCAAGGGAGGTGAGGATGCAGGTGGCTGAGTGCAGCCCTTCCAAAGGCTGTGTGACCCTAAAAGCTGCAGGGGAGAGTATGTGCTCTACTTAATGCACCAGCAAGGTTCTCATGACATTGTAAAAGCCAAACCAGTAATAAAACACCAAGTTTCAGGGCTTTATTGCTGAAAAAGAAGTCAGTGACAAGATCAACATATTCAGATTTAAGTGCCCTAAGCGTGTCACATCATGCCATTCAAATTTTTATTTTTTTTTACTTCTGTCACAATATCTTTCTATAAAACCAATACATAAAGCAGTGTGGATCTGAATTCAGATACATGGATTTAGATCCCAAAGTATTACACAAATTCCTTATTATTCATAAATATCAATATACTACCACACAACCTTCCTGTATCTACCATATTAAAACAGAAACCATCAAGCTCAGCTAAAATTTTTATGTATTTGTTTGAACTTTAGTTGTTTCTTTTTTTTAATGGTAAAATGTCCAGTTAGAAAGCATGTTCTGTAGTGTGAAACAGTTTGAAACTGCCTCACACTTACCCTGAGAATATATTTTTGTAAGGATTTAATTGTGCAGTATTAAAATACAAAACATATAAAATCTACAAAAACATATCATTTAAGGCTCTACAGCTTAGTTTCCAGCAAGTTTTGTCAAACAAATAATAAAGTATATTTACAGCTCTCAAAAAGGCAGCAATGTAGTAGTTGCTGTTTGACACTATGGAAGGCTTGAGGAATTCATGTTTCAGAAGGAGAAATACCATAAATACTCGATCATTATGGTTTTCAGACTCTGGCTCAAGTATCCTGCCAGGTTTTCAGATTTGTCTAAGGGGTTTATGAAAAAATAATAAGAGAAGCAAGGCAGATGGGTTGGTTTGTATTTAGTATGCAGCAGTGTGTATCACCAATGGAAAATTTCCAAGGGTTCCTAAATCAAAACAGGCTGCTAACACCAATTTGAAAACTACCACATACAAGACACTCTACAGTATCTGCTGCTCCAACCTCACTAAGTAATAAATAATGGTAATAGTGAAGGTTCTGAGGAGAAAACAATCTATTTGTATTCCACACTTGCTCTCTGAGTAAACATCTTGTGAATTTTTGCTGGTGTTATGGGATATCATTATAATGCACAAATCAAAATACAACAAGTCTTTGGGGTTTGTTTATCCAGAAGAGAAAGTCCCTGGCTTAGCTCAGCCTTTCAAGGTGTTGAGTTTTCAGAATTTACACTAAAGACAGAAGTTTACATTAAAGATCAGCTCAAAAAATCTTTCAGAATTTACACTAAAGAAGTTTACATTAAAGATCAGCTCAAAAAATCTATTGACTCAGATCTGTTTTCTAGCCACTAGAGAGGGACAGAGATCCACCCTGCATAAGCACAGATTGAATTTGGGGGAATTTATGCAGTATCCAATAGGAAAATGCAGGATGTATATTTTTGCTGAGGACCTCAGCAATAGTATTACATGTGGTTTTAGGTACCCAATTTCCTATATAAACCCATATGATACCCTTGTAGAAAAATTATAAAATATGATCCTTAGTGAGTATGTTACTATTGTTAGAAACCAGTGAAAAAGATGAGGCACTTGGTGACAAGGGCAGAATTTTTCCACACTTTGTAGCAGCTGATGTATAAAGCAGTAATATGACAATGGAAAACATTTTGCAATAAAGCAAATCCAAAATGAAGTTAGGTGTGGAAGGGTTTTGAGAAATATTTTATTACTGTTGGCCAAAGTCCAGTATCATAACAGAATTATCTTCCACTCCACATGTGAATGCTTCAAACTGAAAACAGGCAGAAGACTGCCATAGCAAAAGATGCATTCTGGAAAAATTAGCAAATCTTAATTACATGGTTTGAGTCAGCCAGCAAGTGTGTCTCCTTCAGTAATTTGCAGTAAAACAGTGTAACTGCAGCTCTTTTCCAGCAGCCCTGCCAGGTGCAGGAGCAGCTGGGTGGCCCTGGCAGGGCGAGGCAGGCACTCACCTGTATGGCTTATCCGAGCTGTGGATGCGGCGGTGATTCCGCACGCCGACGTACGTCGTGCTCGTGTAGTCACAGACATCACACCTGAACAGCTTCTGGCCTGAACACTTGCTTCCTGTTGGAACAAAATCCATCATTTTAGAGAGCTGCACTCAGCGCTGTAAGGCATTCTCAGATTGTAATTTCATCACAACTGAATTATGAAACACAAATTTACATTTTAAAGTAAGTTTTGAATGTCGATAAATATTTAATACTTTTAAAGTATCAAATAAGACAACAGGCATAGAGGTAATAAAAGTATGGTTTATTTTACCATACTGTTCTGCATTTGCCCTGCCATTTACAGGAATTATTAAAATTTTAGGAAAACACATTCTGTGTGGACATTTCCTTCTCCCTGCAGTTGGGTAAAGTCCTGTGTTACAGCAAAAGGTGATAATATGTGGGATGCTGAACCCAGCGTTTCATTGCATTGCAGAATGCATCAAATCAAAGACTGGGATTGAGAATGGATGAGTTTCAAACTGGCAAACACAGAAAAGGAAAGCAAAAGACCTCCCGAAGCCTCTAAATCCTCTTTATCATCCAACATACACTCACACTTTCTGAAAGACATGAGATGATAAAAAAAATAGTTATTGACCAAATGTCTTAATAAATAATTTGGAACTTATCCAAATGACTAAAAAGCAATTGCACAAAAGTAATTTTTTTCCTTCCAGAATGAAAAAGACTCTTGAAAAATTAATGGTTGCAGAGACAAAGGCTAATGACTCCTTCCACAGGAAAATGTGTGCCCACCAGTGCACAGTTGGAATAGTTTTGAGATAGAAGTGTGTACACTTTAACAGCCCTGTTCCTGTTCCCTCACTGAATAATGGGACTGATTTGGGTTAAGATATTAACATTTGGGAAGAGGGATGGTATTTTTAATGCAGGTAATTTTCCCATTCCAGCCTATCATGCTGTACCTCATGCACTTTCTTTTTAGGCTGAATTTTCTCATTATCAAAACAATTAAAGAGTCATGATGGTAAAACTCTTTTAAAGAGACATTTCTTTTCCCACAGGCAGGCACTGAATTTTGCTAAAAAGGGTTCTAGATATATTATTCTGATGAATACAGTCACACAGCTTCAATAGGAAGGAAAAATTACAAGTAATTAAACTTTCACTCCAAAATTTAGCACTTTTGGTTCAAGATGCAAAGTAATTAGGTAAGGCTGATAACCCCAGAGGGTTATTGTGAAGAATATATAGTATATCATATAAAATAAAGTAGCAGTCTGAATGCAAAGATAGTGAAATAAAATAGGAATATTTCTGTGTGTACCAAGATAACCGAAAATATATCTCCTATATTTAATTTTAAAACATCACACAGTTCTCACTCTTTAGCATTCTTATAAGAAATAACAACAGCAGGCACTCTTTGCAAGTCAACCTTAAAGCAAAATATATTGGATTTTTTCCTACAAAATGCTCAAAATTTATTAGATTTATTTTTCCTTTAATGTAAAAGTTATCAGAACAATCCTAACTATTTACTTGAAGACTTTGGAATTTATATCTATGCATTATTCTTTTATGAAGACACAATCATGTAGGAGACCTCAAGTGGATCAAGGACACTCACTGGGCTGCAGATCCATGGGAGAGCAGGGGCTGTGCTGTGCTTGAAGGGGTTTTCCATCTTAAATTCTGCAGCTTTAGAATGATCTGCTCCCAAATGTATTTTCTTTTACGAATTTGGTATTTCAGTGGGCAGGCAGTTTAAAACCAACAGTATCTAATGAGATTTTTAAAGCATTATGCAAACATATTAGCTACAGCATAGTTCTAAGATGCTCACACCCAGCAGCACACACTTAGGAGCAATTATTTATACCAATCACTACTTTATATTTATTCCTTCCACAAAATGCACATAAATTATAATACATCACATAATCTCTTGCTGTTATAAAATAGCACTCGTGTCCCTCACCCCCTCCACTGGCTTATTTCTTGTGGGTTTGGGGCCTGTTTTGTTTTCTGGATGGAGAATATCAGGTCTCCTACAAGTGAATATGGAAATGACAGATCTTTGTTGCAGCAGCAGTAACAGGTGCTCCTCTAATGCTGCTTATTACCCTATTCCTTCATTATTAGACATTTACAATCCTATCATATCCAGTGCTGTAATGCTCCTTTTAATTTATTGTACAACCATGATGAATAAAGAGACTTTTAGGACTAACCATTTCATAAACAAGAAATGAAACTGTTCCAGCTCAGGCATCTTTCACATAAACAGATGCTATGCCATAAACTTCTTTGTTTTGTGTTGCTTTATAGGGATGACATCTGTTTGACAAGAGATTGCTGTACTGCAGTGGTGCTGCAATTTGATTATAAATTGATTCTGAAATAATTTAAGCATTCCACAGTATGAGTTAATAAAAGTTTAAAAGGAGAACTGTTTTCATCCAAGCCCCATTACTAAATTTCACGTGGGGTAAACAATTGAAGTGCATGGCTGGAACACTTGTATAAGGTAATAGTAAGAAAAAAATATTTATAAAAACATTTCTAAATTAACTGAAAGCAGGCAGATTTCTTGAACAGGGGCTTCCCTTTCATGAAAGTCAAATTACAAAATCAGGATATAAACTATAAAACCACCTCATTAAACATACTAATTTCAAAAGCAGATAGGACTATTGATTTTCACATTACCAGTCCCATTACCAGGAGTTCAGCTCAAAAAGTACAGTATTTCTCCAAACCTGCCATGTTTCAGGCATTGCAAGGTAGTTATTCCTGTATCACGACATCTTTAGGAACACTGGTTTACAGCACACAAAACACTGTCAGAAGTAACAGTCCAAGCTGTGCTTGTAGATATTAGTAACTTACTAAAGTAACAGTGTTTTATTTCCTGTCACTTCCATTGAACATTTATGCTACTGCTTCTGCAGAAACCCCCAGTATGTAACAGGAAAGGTTCCCACTCCCACAGACCCTCCCTGGCCACTTCCCTTCTCCCCTGGCTTTCAATGGCTCTCTCAGGCTTAGGTCCTGGGGAGGTACTGAGCAGTACAGATCAATTCCTGAATTTAAATGCCTTCTGCATTGATGAGAGCAGAAGGGAGCTGGGAGGGTACCTCCGGTACCTTCCACCTGAGGTTGATATGGAAATTAACTTTCAACTTGTACACTGAAAGCCAGAGGAGGAGGCAGTGGGAGCTGAGAACTCATTCTGGTCTGACATGTATCAAGTTGTTTTGGGCGAACCACTGCCCATCCTGGCTCCTGCTGGTCAGTGCCTTTTTTCACAAGAAATTGCATCCATTTCAACCACTTTTGCACTCACTGAGCAGCTGTAGAGGAAAGAGTAGAACACAGAGATCTCCACAGCAACCTAAGTACCATTAGAGTGCACATTTTGCTGTCTAAACAAACGAGGGAGCACAGATAGGACAGAAAAGAGCTTTGTGCACAAAATGGGAATACTTCAGCTCACAGTTGTTCAGAGACTATCTAATTACTACTATTTATCCATAATGCTCTAAAATTGCAAAATGCTAATAATTAGTGTTGCCTTCAAAATAAAAATGCTGTAAATATTTTCAGTAGATGTAACTCACCAGAGAAGAGGATGCATTCACACTGCCATGATACATAGTGGCTTTCCAGGACACAAAAGGGATTTTAAGGCCACATTTGCTCCTAAACTTCAGAATTTGGTTATTTTTTCCCCTATTTGATTACCTTAATGCCTCAAGAGTTTGTTGGGTTTGTTTTTGTTTTGTTCTTTTCTTTCTGTTTATGTTTAGCAAACAAACCCTATTAAATTAGAAGCAGATACACAGTTAAACAAACACGAGGTTGCTCTAAGCAACCTGGTCTAGTGGGAGGGCTTGGAAAGAGAGGAGCTTTTAAGTCCCTTGCAGCCCAAACCATTCTAGGTCTCTATGAAAATGCACATCTACTGTTACCCAGGCAACTCTTACAGATACAGGTTGCATTTAGAATGTCTTACATTTGCCTCGCTAGGGCTTAAATAAATTACTCATTTTGACATTACCATAATTAAACAGAAATTTCTAAATTCAGAAGGGATGGCAGTGTATGCATATGCTGACAGTAAACTACATTACCATGGTGAGTTTAAAAAAAAAGCTTTATTTTGTTTAGGTCATTTGGAAACTACTATAGCTGCTGAAGAAAGGAAGGAAGGAAAAAAAGATTTTCTCCTTAAAAATCCAGAATAATATTGCATATAAGTTGTTTTTCACAAGAAGGGTTTAATTACTGGGGCTAAAAATATATCAGCTAACAATAAACACCACCTCAAGACTGACTATGGTAAATTCTGCCCTCTGGAAAGAACATACATTTAAGGTTATGATCAGGCATGAAAGCATTTCAGCACAAGAGATCTTAAAACCAGTCACACAAATACAGCAAACAAGTAATGTTATGAGTGAATTTTGTAATATCAAGTGTAAATATGAACAGTACCTTCTCTATCATCTGCTTCGTTGGAAACTATTAGTTTGTTAGCTGTGGCTGTGGAGAAGAGATCTGGAAGACTGTGCTGTTCTCTTTCATGGTTTCGCAGCTGGCTCTGAAAAAACAGTTCCTGATGTTTAAATATACACTGCAAACATACAGAGATCACTTGGAATATTGCAATCATCTGTGACATTGTTACTCAAGCTTTAATGACAACTGATATGAAATGCATGTTAACATATATACGGATTATATCCCTTAGGTAATTTTACTACAAACAAAACAAGTAAATCTCATGGATTAGTAACATAAAGGACTGGTGTGAGTGACTGAGAGGATTCTATGATTTGTGTTTATTTAGAAAATAGATTTCCTTCTTTCCCCATTGCCACAGACAAGTGGCCACAGTTCTTCCTCCACAATTACTGTATTCCAAAAGCAGTATGAGACTAGATCTTGTGTGAAAATTACTTCAATTTTCATATTGCCCACTGACTTAAGAACACACCAGTCCTTTTTCTGCTTGCTTGGGGAGGAGAAAGACAAGAGAGCCTTTTGCCACCCTACCTATATAGTTTTTCAAACTAGGACTAAATGACAATAAATATGGGAAAATTTGCATGACCACTGCTTCCAAGAGGTTCAGCTGTATAGCTGGGTACTGATGCAATCTGTTCTATATTCCTGAATACTGAGCTGAGTGCATAGGAACTCACTAATGCTTAAAACAGCAATTAGGAAAATGACAGAAATATATTATTCTGCTCTGGTATGTAATCTTTCAAATCTAAGTTCTACAGAACATCCAAAGCAACAAAACAACAGAAAAAAATAAATTCTGCTTCAATGTTACCCCCAACTGCCACACTCACAAGAGGAAGGCATGTTTGAGCATTGTTTTAAAATTTCAGCTATTAAGATCTTTGATGTTTCCATTTCTTCCTGCAGTTGCTATGTGTGGGCAGAAAAACAACACGATATAATTATGTCCGTAAGATAATTCTCAGGAAAAATGTTATGTAAGGAAGCAAGGTTATTTCAGTGGGTAAAGCAGAATAATCACAGTTGAACTGTATATTCAGCACGTGCTGCTGGCAATAATCCCTAATGGTAATTACAATGGAGCCAGGATGTCAGACTGAAATAAGCTAGAAAGAGGGATCACCAGCGATTAAAAGCGCAGTGAAATAGGTTATTTAGGGATTCTAGAGATGTGGGGGGATAGAATATAAGAAAATAAAGATAGTGCGGAGAGTAATTTCACCCCTAAGGCGTTGCAGCTGGGCCAATTACCAAAGATTAGGAACAGACCTGACTTGAACAGGCCACAGCTGTAACCAGTAAGAAGAAGAGTGCTGTAAAAGAGTGGCTTGGCTGGTTGAGAAGGGAGCTGGAGTGAATTGGCTACTTTGTGAAGAAGAAAGGAGTCAGTGCTCTGAGGAGCTGCCCGTGGGAAAACACCAAGAAGGTATGAAACCTTTGTGATAAGGAGACAACAGGATGGAACTTTTGCGATAATATGGCCACACAGAGAGGCATGAGCTTTACCTTGTAGTGGAAGGACTCCTCGCACTGCTTGCACTGGTACATGCGAGCTTTGCAGTGGTTGATCATGTGGCCCTCGAGGCCCTTGCTGTCGCCGGCGATGTGCTCGCAGATGGGGCACTGGTAGGGCTGGCGCTGGCGGTGCACGCGCAGGTGCTGCTTGATGTAGCCCTTGTTGCCGCTGCTGTAGTGGCACAGGCGGCAGCGGTACGGCCGCTCGGCGCTGGGGATGAACTCCACCAGGCTGCTGCCCGCCACGGCCGCCTCGCCGCCGCCCTGGCACTGCGCGTTGTCCTGCAGCTCCTTCAGGATGTCATCGTCAGAGGCGTTCTGGTCCGTCCTCTCCTTCAGCTTTTCAATGACGGTGAGCAGTGACATGCTGATGCCCATTTTAATTGGCGCTTCTGATAGCTCCGGTCTGTCTTTCTTTATCTCAACTATTGCACATTCACTTTGGTTTAAGCCACCGAACTCCTCTGAAGGATCCTTAAGTGAGGACACCACTTTAGAGTGAGCCATGCACGGGCCATCGGCTCCTCCCTGTCCTGCACCTGCATCCACAGCATCTTCTCCAGTCAGAGCCCTGAGGCTGGACCGGGTCAACTCTGCAGCTCGAATTGGCATTGTAACAAGAGCTTCTGCTGCCAAGGAGTGCAGTCGCAAAGACTCTGAGTTTGTCCTCCTTCGTGCAGGAGGCACGTTTTCATCAGCTGTTACATTTTTATTAGTGCTTAATTCGTTATCTTTCTTCTCGGTGTTATTCCATTCTATTATTACTTCCTGAATTGCATCTGAATGATAAACTTCAGCAGGTTCTTCACAGGTAACAGAGGACTCCTCTGAGATCAATTTTTTTTCTGTTTCAATGTCAGTGTTCATTAAGAATGGCTTTTGTAAAACACTTTCTTCAGCACCCGGCAAACGCTCTACTATGACATTAACGTGACCCTTTTTATTTGGACTACAACTGATAATTTTCTGTGCTGATGAAAGCAGGCTGTCAGTTATCATGTTGTCTGGTTCTGTATCTGACACAGTCTCCTCTACAACCTCTGTAGTAGGAGAATGCACCACGGACTCACTCAATATCTCTTCCTCTTTTACATTTGTTCCTATGGGCGATTTACACGACAGCTGCTCAGAATTGCAAATCTGAAGCTGAAGAGAAGGCTCACTATGGATATCAAGTTCACTGTTTTCCAAAGAGAGGACAACTGTATCCACACTCTGAGGTGTGTGAGTTACAACTGTCTCTGACAAGCTGGTGTTTTCATTTTCTTCCTCAAAGATGGGGTAGGAGCAATCAACCTCCCCCGCGTGTTTCCAGGCATGTGTTTTCAACATCCTCTGCTGACCACAGGTGTACCTGCAAATCAAACACCTGTACATGCCATACTGCTCGTAGGTGTACCATTTCCTCCTACCCATTTCAGGCACAGGAGCAGACTGAGCTGCATCCTTACATTCCACATTTCCTGTCTGATCAGTCCCTGATTTGACACTTCCTTCCACCGGCCCTTGCAGAAATGAACTTGTGACGTTGACACACTGCTGCACTTTTTTCTGGATGCTGTTTTTACCACCATTCTCGTGGTGATGTTGGAAGTGGGATTCAAGTTCTTCTTGGCTTTTGGAGGCAAAATGACATTCTGAGCACATTAATATCACTTCATTTTTCTGCCCATGTTGTTTTATATGTTCTTGTAGAGTTAAGAGCGAAGGCGATAGAAAATTACAGAGACCACATTGATAGCACGTCACCTTTTTTTTGCTTGGTGGAAGACATTCAGTCACAAAATAATCTGCTTGCAACTCTTCAGTCTTTTTAGTAGCAATCACCGAGAGCTCGATGGCTTTAGCTGGGATTTCACAGAGCTCGGCTGCGTCCAAGGACTGCGCAGAAGCGTCGGCATGGGAACGTTTCTTCCCTATTAAAAGGCACCTTTGTGACTTCTCACTTTCAACTATTTTGCTCAGCTTCTGGATGACGTGGATCAGGGGGTCAGTTTTACATTTTCTCTGCTCTTCGCTGCTCTGCAGTGTTGGGCCAATGACTGTTTCAGAAATCAGCACAGCCTCCTGCTCCCCAATATTTGGCATCAATACTGCAATGCTGCTTCCTTCTTCCATAATACCTAGGAGAATGGGGGTTAGAAAAATAAAGATTTGTACCTGCACAACAATGAAAATACAGCCCAGTGCTATTTACATTGCTCTCTCTATCAAACACGGAAGCCCAATTCCACTAAACTAATAAAAATGTTCAGAAGGGCTACAGAAATAGCCAAAGATATTGGGGACATTTAGTGGATGCTTTTCAATACAGCTGGAGAATAATTCCAAGAGAGCCTCCAACAGGCTGCCTCCAGGCTGTACAAGGGCAAGACAAGCATTTTCAAATGTAAGCTGAAGAACAGTGTTACAGCTATTCTCTTTTTCTTCGCAAGCACTACACATTTGAATGCTAAACATTAAAATATCAATTGACAGTAACTGGTATATTGATGTTTAAAAGCACAGTAGGATATGAAAATATATTCCTAATGTAACTTTGATGCATCAATGCTCCTAAAGCAAATGACAATTTGCTACAATATAATTTACAAAAATAAGCAGTTTTTTTCCTTGAAATGTTAGAAGAAAGTAATTCTGGCATTTACTTGCATTAGTCATTTCACTATGACTATTTTAAAGACCATTCAAATGTCAAATCTTCTCATTATAAATGTTGTTTTCTACAAAAATTACTAATTACAGCTACAATTTCTTAATTGTAGGGAAAATCGAGCGGTACTGAAGTTATAAAGAGCAATTCTTTTCTGTTTTGAGGGGAAGCTACAGGCAGTTACTATTTCCAATTACCCCTCCTTTAAAAATATCAAACCATAAACCACAGGCAATAATGAGCAGTGTTTGAGGTCAAATTAGAAGCCAATATTCAAAAATGTACATGAAAACATACTTTGTGATGTGGGCAGAGCTGTGGGGTGGGGGGTGAAGGAGCTGGACAAAAGGTCTTACATTCAATTTTACTTCTCTAAAAATGTTTAGAAATGAGCTATTCAAGTGCTACTACATATTCAAACACATATTTTATACAAAGTTTTTATATACTACAGATAAAACAGAACATAAAGAGATGAGGAATATTTATCAGTCATCCTTGAAAAATTATACTAAGTGAATTCATGTGGACTTTCTTTTTTTTTGCAAGAAAGATACAGAGGCCAAAGAAGAATTTCCAGAACTGATCCTAAAAACCCATGAAATCCACTAATTCCTACTTGTGGATTTAGTGTACAGCATTATAATGCACAGAGACATGAGAGCAGGGTCTCTGGTGCCCCTTTCCCACTACAGAAAAATTCTGGACAGAACTACATAAATTACCTTCATCTGCCATTCAACTTACAATTCAGGTCATCATCAGAGCTAGCAATAAGCAATGTTAATTTTTTTGGTATCATCTGCACCTCCTGTTAAATACTTCAAATTGAAAACTATTATTTGAAAAGCACCCTAATTCAGTTATATAAAAACACTTTGTTGTTTCTTTCAAACTGCCTGTAACGTGTTTCAAAACCACTGTGAAAAGTGAACAAATCTGCTTTTCCCCCTGAACACAGATTTAATAAAACGCTCAAACGAGTAATATCTACTTGAAATATTTTCAATTTGAAAATGAGTCAAGGAAAATTGGTGCTACCTTAAATTACCGTTGGTACTTTTAAAACTTTTAAAGTGATGCTAAACAGGCAGATATTTTCTATACCTGAAAACAGCATAACAAATAAGACATAGAATCCTTGACAGAAGATTATAAAAGAAATATGCTGTCATGTACTGGTGCTCTGTCAAAAAGGCAGACAGAGAAAGGACCTTCACCTGGACTGTCTGGGATGCCTGGAGCTGATCCCCGTTACCAGACGCATACCTACAGTACACGTGTGCTATGTCACTCTTTGCTTGGAGTTTAATTCTTACTGTGCACACTTTGGTTTTCAGGGGGACGCTAAGAACTGCACACAAATTATCAGAGTAAACTGGAGGGATCCCCGAGCCCAGCTCCCGTCCCTGCCCAGGACCAGCCCCGAGAGCCACACGTGCCCGAGCGCTGTCCAAGCCACCTGCACAGTAACTGAGGGCTGGGGACGCCCAAGGGAGGATGCAGCCCGGGGCAGAGCGGCTGCAGCCCGGGGCAGCAGGGCCGGCACGCCGCAGGGCCGGCACCCGGGCTCGGCCGGGCTCGCAGCGCGGTGCCCGCGGGCACGGAAACTGCCCGGCCGCCCCGGGACCGCCCCGCCGCCGCCCAGGGCAGGAGGAGCTGCCGCCGGGGCGCCGAGGCGGGCTCTGGAGAGGGGTCCCGGCCCCGGCCGTGCCCGCCGAGCGCCCGCGGCAGCGCCGGCAGCCCCTCACCTGCGGCCGCCGCGCCAAGATGGCGGCGATGGAGCCCCTGTCACGTGACACGCGGACCCGGGTCAGGTGACCGGCGGGGGGCGCTGCCGCTGCGTCAGCGCCGCCTCCCGTTACCATGGAGACGGGGAGGGGACCGGGGGGACAGGGGTGTGTGTGTGACACAGGGCCGGGGGACACGGGACAGGGCACACAGGGGTGTGTGTGTGTGACACAGGGCCGGGGGACACGGGACAGGGCACACAGGGGGCTGTGTGTGTGACACAGGGCCGGGTGACACTGTCAGTGGTGTGTTGTGGTGCACCAGTTTAGTTGTTCTCTTGCACTGGGTGATTGGGAATTGGCACAGAATAGTTTTATATCGCACTGTGTAGCTTACGTTACATAATGTGGTTTTTTACCCCGTTTTCCCATCCCATGGTCTTTCCCTCACCTGTCCCGGTACCCCCTGGTGGTCTCTCCTCACTGGTGTCCCATTGCCTGTGGACCTCTCCCTCTGTCCCCATCCCTGCTGCCAAGGAATGCCCTCTCTTTTCTCCCATGGGTTTGTGCCCCTCATGTATGTTTTGGAATAAAGGACAAAGTTTCCCACGTGGAGGAGAGCACTTCTCTAATCTTTTACCATCGTCTATGAAGTATCGTGTGGGCAAGGGTCAGTAGCTAGCCGCAGTGGACCCCGACGGCCCAGGAAACACGCTTCTTCAGGAGTGTGTGTGTGTGGGTGACACGGGCAGCAGTGTGAGGCAGGACGGTGTGTCCCTGTGGGGCAGTGTTGCTGTCCCAGAGCCCCGGGCTGGTCCGGCCCAGAGCCCTCCTCATTCCTCCCCATTCCCCCTCATTCCTCATTCCTCCTCATTCCCACAGCCAGGGCCGTACTGGCAGCACCACACGCTCCAAACATCCCAGAGTCACCCAAAGGTGTTTTTTTTCCCCAGCACGGTTTTCGATGGTAAACACCACAATTAAAAACTCCCCAACCTCCAGTTTTTGGGTGTGAAGCTGTCAAGAAGGTTTAGCAGTTTGAGGTGGGCAGAAATTGAGAGTTTTACATGTTCACTGCATGCCAGGGGCTACCTTGGCACCCAGGTACCAGGAATGCTGCGTGTGGTGAATTTGTGAGATGTTTCAAATAGCCTGGAAAGTCATGGGAATCATGAGCTTCAAAAGCGAGTTCACAAGTGGCTGGGTGATGGCAGGCAAAATCCAGTCTTCATTTCCAGAACAGAGATTGAAGTGTATCGATGTGGAGATTTGGAGGGATCTGGTAAAATTGTAGGAACTTTTTGCAATGATTGAACTTTTTGTTAATGATTGTGTATTGTTTCATAGCCATATGGTCTATCTGAAGCATATCACCTTATAAAATATTGTCAAATCAGGTATTCTTCAAGAGATGGATTTGACCATCCTTTCAATAGGCATCTCTAATTTTACTTTTTCCCTTTGACCCTTGAATTATGAAGCTCTGTTTAATTATATAAAGTTTTAAGACAATTCAAGTCATATCCTACAATTGCTAACTTGGTAAAAAAAACAAAACAAACAGTAAGCCTTTGATAAGACTTTTTTATAAAAAATAAATTGCTGTCAGGAAAATGCAAGGATACAACCTATCTTCTTAACACCTATTAAATGCTTTTAATTAAAAACAAAACAGTAAGCCTTTGATAAGACTTTTTTATAAAAAATAAATTGCTGTCAGGAAAATGCAAGGATACAACCTATCTTCTTAACACCTATTAAATGCTTTTAATTAAAAAAGTTAAAGTAAAACTTTAAGCTGTATAGTATTCACAGTGTCAAAGGTAGTAGTAAATAATTATGGGCAACTTGTTTCAGCTTTTTCTGCCATATTAAGTAGAACCTTTTCATAGAAAATGATTATTTTTATGCACCCTGTTCCTTTAAAAGCTTTGTTTCCACGTGTGTATATGTCATAGGTTCATTAAGCAGTTACCTGAATTGAATCACTCTTGTAGATACAGGACTCTCACCCTCCTTTTTCCAATCAAAATATGCTAGGATCTGATAGACCTGAATTAAAAATACTGGGTTGATAACGAGTAATCATCTCCATAGACTCTGTTATTCTTCTTTGTTGTAATTAAACCTGGACTAAGTTAAAGATTTCATTCTCTGTACAGGTATGATTGTACCAAAAGACAGATTTAGATTTTACACTTTTACATTAGTTTGAAAGGCTTCTTAACTCACAAAGCTATTTTCCTATTTTTCATTTTCATTGCTTTCAAGTTGAAGGCGACATGAAACCAAATGAAATCTGGATAAGGCACCTCTCCCTGAGCAGTAGAGATGAAGCTCTTGTTTTGGGGATAATATGTTCAGAATGTTGATGTTTTTGTAAAAGTTTATACCAAATTGCTTCCTAAGTACTGTAAATATGTACAGAATGTCGGTGGCATGAGTTTTATGGTAAACATTATGAGCTTAATTTAAAAGAGTAACACATAGCCTAGAAACACCAGGTGAATTTCGAGCTACATCAGCAGAGATGCAATCTTGAAGTGAAAACTTGCACAGGATTTTGTGTACACTTTTAAAATAACAGAAATCTACAGGTGGTAGCTTTCCTATAAGGTGCCTGCTTATTCTTTGTGGCCTCAGTCTTGAAACTCTTTTCAGTCATGAAATGAACAGTTAGGCTTGTTTTCATTAATGTTTTTTTACCAGCAACGAGTTATATAATTGTCAATGAAAAAATCCAATTTAGCCCACGAGTTTTCTACGTTTTCATGCCTGGCAGTTCCCAAACCATTCCAAAAGCTTTATAATTTTCCCATTATTATAATGTATTGTATAACTGGAGTCCCTGACTGTATGGAGTGGGCATTAAATAAACTGATTTGTAGCTCTGTGTACAAGAGAAGTGAACCTTGCATGGAGCCCTGGTGGGAAGGGAGGCTTTGGTTGGTGCATCCCTTCCTGGGGAACACTGCCAAGTGAGCACTGGGAGTGGCATGAGCAGAGGAGAATTTTGATTTAGTATTTCAGCTAAGTTTCAGCTCTTGGTAGCAGTGCTGTGTGAGCACTGGGAGTGGCATGAGCAGAAGGAGAATTTTGATTTAGTATTTCAGCTAAGTTTCAGCTCTTGGTAGCCTGGAGTTGACCTTTATTGTGAGGTAGATCCACCATTAAAAGATGGAATTTGCCATTGCTCTGCAATATGATTGGCAAGTAGGGAATTTTCTGCTATCTTTATAAACTAGCTACATCACAGAAGCCTGGATTTAGTTTTTTAAATTCATTTTGGCAGACAGTATGTGTTTCATATTGTCTGTATCTGCTTTTAGCTGTCTTGTTTCTGGGTAAAAAAAAAAGTTTAGAATGCATGAAATACAGCTCACTATCACATGAAAAATGAAATGTTTGGTTCCTCAGAAAATTTGGAAGAATTTGCCCATTTTCACATAGGAGTACAAATACTGTACAGGTATTTTGATTTATCAGACTAGCTTTGTGGGAACCCTTACTGTGAGATGGAGCCTTGGGGACATCTTGACCCTCTAAATACAGAAGTTTGCAAAGGTGATGCATAATCTAGGAAAATGCAGAGAGTGAGAGAAGCATGATAAGAAAATGGATTAGGAAAAAGATTTTGTTATTTGTTTATGAAATAGGACTACATTGTATTCTGGGAGAAAATCCTGCAGGTGGACTGAGAATTGTTAGGAGTACTGAGAAATTATGCAGGGAAGAATGAGCACTTGTTCTGCACTTAGACAATACAATAGAACATGATAGACGTGTATGGATAATAAATAGTATAAAAGAAATAAATTGCACTCTAAATACACTTCTTCTACCATTAGATTAATTAGTTACTCAGTGAAGTTGAATAATGGTTGCACTTTCAAAACGGGTACAGGGAGTTTTAGATTCTTTTTTTTCTCATGTAAGTGCATTCAACCTCTGGAACTCATTGCTACAATAGATGGTAGAAAACAAAACTTTGCAAGAATTAAAATGAGTATTTTAAACCCAAGTTTCTGCATATAATGAGAGAACATGTACAACTGTTCCAGATAGAATCAGAGATGTAAATATTGAAATAGCATTTCAATGTTATTCAATATATTTAGATTGTTACATGAAATAACATTTTTAGTATTAAGGCCAGCGTTGATGTGAGTTAGGAAGGATCTTCCCTTGGGACAGGGGTGTGATATTTTGTGCCGTAAGGTTTATGAAATAACTTTTTTAGTATTAGTAATGAAATTAGTAATGAAATAACATTTAGTATTGAGGCCAGTGTTGATGTGCGTTAGGAAGGATCTTCCCTTGGGACAGGGGTGTGATATTTTGTGCCGTAAGGTTTAGAGTGCAGTTTTTGGGGTGGTTGTGCTTCTCTGCTGCCAGAACCCAAACCTCACACACAACCCTTTTGTGTAGTTAGACTTAGTTATCTTTTTGTTACAGCCTCAGAGCTCTTTGTGCTTTGGCAGTAAGGCATTAAAGCTGAGCAGAATTTATATTACTTAGATGGTTTATTTTGCTTTTCTGCTAGAAAATTAGGAAAGTTCTGTATTAACTGATATTTCAGCTGCAACAATGACATCTAGGGGCTGATTTATATTAATTTAATTTAGATACGTATCTCCTGGTTTTGAGAAGATGGTTACTAATATGTTTACTAAATCTAAATTATTAGTATTTGCTAAAAAGCTGTGAATCTGATAGATGTCATGTATCTGGAGAATAACCATGACATTTTTAACTTCTTATCCTTTTGTCTTTTGTTTCCCCTTGATCTGTCTTTTAATTATTTTAGTACTGCTACAACTGCAAATCAGTGAATCTCTCATTACTTTAGACTTGTATTTTTCCATGACATGTTATCAAATGATGAGATTTTTTCACTCTGTACTTTAGGTATACTTTTCTGTGAATTAAAGGGAAAACACTTTGCCTCTACTTTCCTACATGACTTATTCTGCCTCCTAGAATCACATCTACTTGATTTTGTACAGGAAATGAGACTAAAAATCCCTGTATTCAATCCCCTGCTTCCCCCAGCTTTATGGGAGTGCAGACATAGGATTGACTCCAGATTTAAACCCTGTGATTCAGGGCCACCTCTAAGCTCTACGTAAATCTAATTTTATGTGTGCAAGTAAGTGTATACGTAAAATACGTAATTGCAATTTAGAGATGATTTAACAGCATCTGTCCTATTATTTGCAAACTTACTCTTATTCCCTTGAATCTTAGTTATTTGACCATAAGTCACTTATTTGGAATTGCTTTTTACAGAAAAAAATTCTATATTTCTTTCTCATCTGCTGCTTCACTTATATTTACAACTTTTTCTCAGGAATAAGAGAATGTATTTTTTTTCCCCAAAATTGTCCTCATGCTATTCTGTGGAATATTGTTATTATCTTCAACGTACTCACTTCTCATTGGTCTTGAGCAGAAGAGGCAACCAGGTGAGCTGAAAAGAGTGAGGCATCGTGGAAAGCCTCATATTGGCTCAAGGCAAGCTGCTAAAATGTTCTCTGCAGTAAATAAGGTGTTTTTTTATACAGCTATACCAACAGCAACTTATATAGCTTATTATTTATATAGAAGTTACACTGGCACAGCAGTGCTTTTCACAGTTGCTGCATCTGTTGGTTTCATCCATGGAGGAAGTGAAAGCTTATTTCTGCCAGTGATGTTGGCAAAACATAATTAGAACTGCGTTTTTTTGTTAAATCTTACATAAAAATGTCACCCAAAATCACTTCCCTAACTGCTCTGAGTGTGTTGGGAGATGATTTTTATGGACTTGGTCAAAGCTGGAAGGTCTGCAGTGAGGGGAAAGCAGGATAAACCTGGACTGCAGCTGAGTGTGAGGGAGCAAGGCCCTTACTGCCACCTTTTTCTTTTTCTTGGAGGGGAAAATGATGAACTTGCAGACTCTTAAAGAGGTCTTTTGCCATTGTCTTCAGGGCTTCTCACAGCCCTCAGAACAGGCAGTTCCCTTATACCTGGGTTAAAATAAAGTGTGGTCTGTGTACCAGATCTGTTTTAACTTAGTAAAATAATAGATTTTGCATGAGATTTTACTGCTGAATAGGCCATGGGGAAACTTCCCTTAGAATAGGAACAAAAATTATCTATCTATAGAGAAAATATCAAGGCAGTCCACAGAGACTTGCCACATGATGTACCATATTGTAATGTCCAGTATTTTTTCCTCTTTTTATCCCTTTGCATAGATACTGATATTTTTGCCAGCTCTTACTCCAAACAATGCTTTAGGTCTGTAATCCAACAGAATGGGATTTATTACTGTCAGTTGTAGCAGGGGGAGTCATATGCACAAAAGACTCCAACAGCAAAGTACCACTCTTTTTGTCTTGTTATAGTCAGAGAAAATACAGAAGTGCCTTTTGCCTTCTTAAGAGAAATTATCACTATGTGAAGTGTTGCATTAGAGCAGGTACAGAGTGATCCCAGTTGTTACATTTGCCACTCAGAAATGCCCCAGTGGCTGTCCTTGGTGTGTATTTACACATCCAGGAGATTCATTTGTGAATGATAAGCTGCACTATGCCTGGAATTAGATCATGCATTACATAAATTAATATTTCACCTGTAAAAGGAGATCCCCTAAAAAGAATTGGACTCCCTGGAGTTCTAATATAGCTTATAGTCCCATAATTGATTCAATTGGTGATATTTTTTTTTACAGTTGGAGTTAAAAGGCATTACTTTTCCCTCCTTGTTAAATTGCTCAGTGTGGACTAAAATACTGTAATTTCTGGTGTAAGCTAGAGCATCTAGAGCATGTACTGCATGCTCGCTTCCAAAAGATAAAATAGCATCAAAAATTTGGAAATCCAGTCAAGTGTGAAACTCTGGTATATCCATGACTTCATTTCAATATTCATTACAAATGTTGGTCAGAATAAAAGCATTAAAACTTCCTGCTCAGCTTGGAAACTGGACAGTTTAAATCAAGAAATAAGAAGTGCCTTTGGGTATTCTCATATCACTAAAGGGAATGATGGACCAGTCCTCTGTCCTTCACTGAGTGGTCCTGGCAACTTTCCTTAAATTTCATAGGTTGATCTCCTGCAGACTTTTTTACTTGAATTGAAATCTGTGTTTTGCCAAATGGGATTAGATAGTTTTTTAATCAAGTACAGACCTGCTTGAGGTGGGTTTTAAGCAGTAGATTGTAATTTTTGAGTGTGACATTTTTCAGATAACTTCAGGGTAGCAGTCACATTAACCTAACCACGATAAATTTTACAAAATTTATATGAGTGACCACATATTTGTCATGTGGATGATGGTGTGAGGCTTTTTCTATGCTCCTGCAGAACTTTTAGGAGTACAAACTTATATTATTTCTGAGCATCCATAGAAACACAGAGTACTGCAGATATTATATAGTAAAGACATGGTTCTTCATTGAAACATTCATTTGCTCTATAGAATCTTTATTAGGAAAATTTGCACAAGTTTCTTATTTGGGCTATAGAACTTACTGTGCACTTGTCCCCTCAAAATCTCTGTCAAGATATTGACATAAATGTGACAAACTGGAGTTGTTCATCCTATTGTGATTTTTGTCTGAAAGCTTAAAAAATCAACAAACAACAAACAAGCAGACATAAACCCTGAAAAGATAATGAATGGACTGAAATCCCTTTGCAGTTTTACTAAGTTCAAATTCTGATTCAGGTGTAAAATTAGGACTGCATGGTTTGGGTCATTTTTTGAACATTCCTTGGCATCCAAAGTTTGTTTTTGTCTCTAACCTTCAGCACTGTGCCTACCTGCCTGCAGGTCCTGTGTCTGTGTGTCTGTGTCTGTACTTCCATGTACACAGAGGCAGAAAATCAGTTTTTCATTGCAAATATGCACATGGGATCTGCACATAGTGAGCATCAAACAACTTTATGAAAACAAAGGAGCCTGTTCATTCTTAGTTATTCAATCTTCCTACTGTTTATTAAATAGGAGGAAGCCAATATGAGCCATCACAGTTTTCTGTAGTGACCTTGAGGTGGCAGCAGCATTACATTCAATTCTGCCATGCACCAAGTCCATTAAAGGTGAAAGTAAAATTTGCAATAAATCAAAATAATACTGATTGTTATAATTTTATTACCAGAGCATTAAGTCAATAAAACTTATCTGAAATGTCATTTGCATTGTATACAATTTTTACTAGTTATCAAGTATGTTTTAAAAGCATGTTTAAAGCAACCAAATGAAGAAATTGGTGATAAATTGTTGAAAATCTGGGACTTGTCTAATGATGTAGTAAAGCTAAAGTCTGTTTTGATCTCTTGTATTGTAAAAGACTGTTTCTGAAAGCATTTGTTAGTACAATAATGTCTTGTGTTTTGACTAACTATATTTAATGTCCTAATGTCTGATTAAATATTTTTATGCAACTTGTCAGGTCTTTTTTCATTCATGAGTTTATGTAGGAAGGTCATCTAATTATATGACACCCTTTCAGTGAAGGAGAATGTGTTTGTTTCTTTTAATAATGAGGAATAATGAAACTTATTTATGTTGGAAGTCAGGGAAATTTATTGGAGAATTACAACATGAGAAACATGAAAATTAAAAAACCCTTTTAATAGCATATTCATTACTGAGAAGCTTACAGGTAATGAAATAGTTGTGTGAAAGCCAGGATGCTGGGTGACATAACTCTGCTCATGGCAGCTTTCAGGCCGTGGTTATTTTGCATTTCTATGCTGTCAATTACTGTTAGGTTACCCAATTATGATTAGGTAATTAGTCAAATAGGAGGCACTGGAAGAAAAGGAATTGACAAACTTGTAAGCCAGCTTTGGGCTGGGAAAGGAGCTGGGATGTTGGGGTGTTGGGGTGTGGGGATGCTGGAGTGTAGGGATATTGGAGTCTTGGGATGCTGGGGTGTTGGGGTGTTGGGATGCTGGGATGCTGGGGTGTTTGGATGCTGGGGTGTTTGGATGCTGGGGTATTTGGATGTCAGGGTGTGGGGATGCTGGAGTGTTGGGATGTGGGGTGTTGGGATGCTCGGGTGCTCCCAGCATCCAAACACTTTTTGGGATCTTTGGGATGCTCCCGGTGTTCTGGCTCTGCAGGGGCATTGCTGCTCAGGAGCTGCTGCTCTGCAAGACCAGCCCAAGCCTGGACTAGAATCCAAATTAGATTTCTGTTATCCAGTGGGATAATGAATGAATGAACACTCAAAAGTCTTTTCCCTAACAAATGCAGGAGAATAATGATAGTGGTGTGTTTACATCAGTTAAAAATCCGGTGTGAAGGAATCCTTTATGTAACAGGTGCTAAAGGAGTCCAAATAACTGCTTAAAGACAACTTATATAGTAGATAAAATAATTCTGTGTAATTCAATGAAAAATAAGACTAACACATTCATTTAAGTTTTAAATTTATTCAGTCTTTAATTTTAAGGTTTAAGATATGACATTTAGAGCTGTTTAGCCTTATATTAATTTTTTCCCACTTGTTTTGTTTGTTGACAACTTCTTCAACTAAGGAAATAAAGGTATTAAATATAAACAAGTATAGAAGTATGTAAACAAAAATGCAAGTTGAATTATAGTTCCACAATAAGGTGTTATTAAGTTTAAAAAACAGAGAATCACAAACCACAAGGCAACAGAGACTACAACACACAAATGCTGTTTGGGCTGTGCCAGGGGTTGCTGGAGCCAATACAAATACTGTTACTTCTCTAGGACACAGATCTGGCCTTTTACCTCTGGTCTGAGCTGTCATCTTCTCTTTTTCACTCTTCACTGTTTCTAGAACAAACTTCTGTGATTCCAGTGCCTGGAAAAGATGAAGAGAGACTTTTTACAAGGGCACGTAGTGATAGGGAAAATGGTTTTAAACTGCCAGAGGGCAGGGCTGGATGAGAGATAGGGAATGAGGAATTGTTCCCTGTGAGGGTGGGCAGGCCCTGGCACAGGGTGCCCAGAGCAGCTGTGGCTGCCCCTGGATCCCTGGCAGTGCCCAAGGCCAGGCTGGACACTGGGGCTGGAGCAGCCTGGGACAGTGCAAGGTGTCCCTGCCATGGCAGGGGTGGGATGGGATGAGCTTTAAGGTCCCATCCAGCCCATTCTAGGATTGTGGTTTTTCAAAATTTCCAAAGACGTGAATGCAGCGAGTGCCAAAAGAAGCAAAATAACTGAGATAGCAGTATTCCTGGGAGGAATATAATTCACTGTGAGCCTATTTCTTCTTTCTTTCTGATTTTAACCTTATGGCTCTATCATCAAAATATATTTACCTCAGAAATAAGAATAAGGCATTAAATATGTATGAGCTGAACATAGTTAACCTGGAAACTAAATGAGTAATTTCACAGAACCATATAGAAAGGATGTTTAGAGGGTAACCCTTATCTCTGTTGGTCAGGGACCTTGATTATCAGTATCCCGAAAGGGAGATGTGTTTTTATTTGTCTTTAGAGCAACATAAACACATTTTCTTGGAGAAATATAAAAACAGTTGTCACAGTGGGGTCTCTTTGTAACTATACAAAGTCCAAATAAACAGATTGTCCTCATCTTCAGTTGGAGAACAATCTACTCTAGATGTGGTGGGATATTCCAGAGATTTTGACCTGGAACCAATATTTTAATTCTTATTCAAATGTTAGTGTAACATTTGCCTAATGAGCTGCACTAATGTTAAGCAAGATCTTGTTGTCCTGAAATCACAACATTGTTCTCTTAATGGTACCACTGTTAAACTAAAATGGAAGATACCTGGTGTGATCCATCTCTTTGGTTAAGCTGTGCAACATCTGATAAAGGGTATTTTATTATTTTGTGGAGTAATTTGTATAGCAAAGAATAAATTGCAAACTGCACAGCAAGAAATACTACCATTCAGCAAAATCCCATTACCTAGAACATTAAAACAATCACTCTAAAACATGATCTATAATGATTTGAACATGTTTGTAAAAAATAGATGACCACTGTACATTTACAGTTGACACAGAGGTCCCTAATGTCAAGAAAGCACTCTTGACCTTGATGGGTGGTTGCAATTCCATTTAAATCAATTGCCAATACAAGTCAAATGAAGTTCTTATGGCTGTCTAGTGTGCACTTCACTGTTCTTCTGACATTATTGTTCTACTCCGAGTCATTCTTCAATCTTAACAGCTGAGAGGGACCTGCATTCTGCAGCTTTATGGGGAAAGAGCACTAAGTTCTACTTTGTGTTTTGAAAGCTTCTGCTCTTTTTCACAGTTTCCAAGCTAAGCAAACCACATTGTGTCCTGCATAAAACACAGTCCTTGGTCTGCTGCTGGCAGAGCCAGGTGTTTGTTACAGTGAGTACAAAATGCATTTTCACTGCCCACCATCTTCAGTCCTTGATTTAATTTGATAACCCTGAAAACTGGAGATTTTGTTAATTTAGCTTTATTAGAAGCTTTCACTATATTGAACATTTAGAGCATGATATTTTCTAAACATTATGATGGTGAATGGTGGTGATTACAGCTTTTGAGGTGTTTTGTATGTGGAAGAGAAAGAGGCACAATAACTCAGAAAAAATAAGTTGAAAACTTATCTTGTGTTTGTGCATGTCTGGATACTTATTTTTTCAAAGGATTTTTAAAAAATTGGATATATGAAAAGTGCTATGAACTTGTTAAACATTTTGCTTAGGAAAGAACATCCTTGGCTGTACAGAACTTTCTAAAAATATTTGGGTTACTGTTATTAACTTGTAATTTATTTGCTCTGCTAAATGAATTTAAGTGTCTACCTTTTAACAAGTGGGAGTATTAAAGGCTGACATCATGGCCCAGAGTTTACATGACTTTAAAAAGCCAAGCACAGATACTTTCTCTACAAAAGATAATATAAACTATGGCTAATCCTCTCCAGCCCCCGCCCCCAATCTCTTTAATGAGTAGTCCAAACTTTCAAAAGATCCCACATTAATGAGAATAATGGAAAAACTCAACTGAACTCATATGTTAGCATTAGATATGTATAACAGCTAATAAGAATTGGTAATGAAAAAAGTGGTTCTGGTTGCCAGTGAAACCTGGCTGGGATAGTATTAAGAGGATGCTGCAATTAATGTAAAACTAATCACCAGTCTTCCATGGGGAAATGCAAATTGCAAGTTGTTAGAAGGCCTGTTTTGTTCCATAGGACTTGTATTGCTGCTAATCCACTTAGCAGCACACATGTTCCACTGTTGAGGTGTTCTTAAATGAAAGTTTTGAAGTGTTATTCCTATTTTAGAGATTCTATAGGTTTATTTAGAGTCTATATTTTGACTCTTCTGTTTTTACTAAATATGTAAGTATGTTTTGCTGCTCTTTCTTTGCCAGCCCCATAGGCTGAGGTCAAAGTAAGTGGCTCTATTTTGTTCACCCTCCTAAGCTCCGGGAAACTACTGTACAAAGCTACTGAAGTAGCCACTTGGCCTACAGTAAATGTGGTACATTTACTAACCCTGTCTGTGCAGTTGAAACTCCAGGATTCTGCTGCATCTGATGTTCTGTCCTCCTGCTGGTGAGCAGGAACAGCTGCACAAACCCTGCATTGCTACCTGTCATCTTCAGGGTTGAGTACAACATGAAACAAACTTTTGTGCTTTGTGTTTTGTTTCATTCATTCATTTGAAGGCACCCACAGACAGCGAGTCCTTGCAGAGCCCGTGTGTTCTGGCACTCAGCAGGAGGAGACGTGGCAGCCACGGATGGGCTGCTCCTCAGCTCAGGATTGTCCCCAAGCCTGCGTGTTCCAATCCTTCAGTTCTGAAGAGCAGCTGTGCTGAATAAAGAGGTGCAGATGTCCTTACAACACCTGGAGTGTCGTGGGAAGATGTTCTTGAAGAAAGACCCTGAACCACGTTTACCACCTTTGAAACAAATGACAAGTCCTAACATTTGTCTTTAATCTGCTGGAGAAGCAAGTTCAGGCTGAGTGTAGAAAGAAAGAACATTGGAATAGTTGTGGTTGCACTTACAAATCCAGTTTTGATGCCAGAGTAAATAACTTTGATTTCAATTAATTATGAAGGAATAATTTCTTTCAGGCAAGTGTAGCACGTGGCATAAGTAAATCTTGTGTATAAAAGAAAATGTTATTAAAATTGAATGTTTGGCAAATATTTTGTCCAAAAGTAAACACAGTTTGGTCAGTGTGTCTTTCTTCACCAGATATTATGGTTTGTTGCCACTTTGAAGCTAAAGAGCAAAAACATAGAAGCTTATGAAACCTCTTGTCTTCTCTATACCATTGAATATTTGACATTTGATCACACAATGTAGTCCTTTCAAACACTGAAGATTTTGATCCAGGTATGCAACCAACAAGAACAACTTCCAGAAAAAGAAATAATTTTGGTTTGTGCAGCCCTTTACTCTGACATGAAAGCCATTTCTGAAAAAAAAAAAAAAAAAAAAAAGCCATCTGCTACTTTATTGTTTGATATCAGCGGCGGAATAATGTCCGATTTTAATATCAGACTCTTGGCTATGTACTGCACTAATTTGTTCTGTGACATCAATGAATCAAAGTAGAGTTCCTGATAGAAGAACATCAAAAGGAAATTAATCTGCCTGTGATAGTACTAATAATTTCAGAATGGACGTGTTTTGCTCAATTATGGTAAGCATTGAGAGCTGTGTTTTGTGGACTGCTAGATCAATATCACAACTGCTACACAAGGGGGGTAAGAATGAGATTTGTGCTCCTCAGGAGCCACGAGTGTCATTACTAATGGACAAAAATCTAACTGGACATTCTTGGTAGAATTTTATGGTTGGCTAAGGAAAGGAGATGTGAAAGTATGAACTCAGTGGGGAAGGGGGAAATCTAGAAAAAAACCCATCACTTTTCCATATGTTGGGCAGGATGGTGAGCCTGGCATTAAAGGTAGCATTTACACAGTTTGTATCCAGCTATGAGTCTGAAAAAACTTAGTGGGAATGGAGGCTAGTTGTGTAGCAGACAGGTTATTCAGCATATATCTCCTGAAAATATGGTTTTGAAGTATTTTATTAATTTCATTTTTTTTTGTTTTTATATATACTCTGTCAGATTAATACAATGTTTGTTAGAAAGCATGTTTGTTTATAGCCATACAGTTTCACATCTTTCCCTACAAACAGATATATACAGGATTTGACACAATAAAAGAAATTGAGCATTTTTAGATACAGATCCTTCCAAGTGCTTACTCAATTCAAGGGTAGAAGAAAGGGTTACTGCAGTAAAGCATGCTTGCTGTAGCTGCACAGCATGATACCCACAGACAGACTGGGACTATATTTAGGGTTCTGGTTGTGTGCTGAGAATAGAACTAAGTGAGTACAGAGGCCCAAATGTGTCACTGAAATAAATATTGGCAGTATGGATGTGTGATCAAAATATCCAAATATATCAGGGACTGACTGCAGAACTTAGAGTCAAGAATAGTCCACGTAGGGATAAGATTTCAAATAAATCTAGTATTCCCTCTTCTTTATGTTTACCACCTTTGCCTTTCCCCCCTTTTTGTTCTATTCCCCCTCACTGGCAGTCAGGGGTGGTGTATATCAGCCTGGGGATGACCTTGTCCTGCAGCCAGCCTTGGGGGTCACAGCAAGGACTGGGGCATCTCTTACCAGTAACTGTCCTGGGCAGATCAGACCTGACTTGGGGAAAATTAATTTAATTTATTGCCAAATGAAACACATTGGAATGGTGAGAAACAGAGACAAAATAAAAACAACCCCTGCCTCTGCTCCCCTCCTGTCCTTCCTAGGCTCAACTTCACTCCTTCCTCCCAAACTCCTGTGCCCACCCCAGCCCCACCAGGGGCTCCTCCAGGCTCAGTGCTCTCAGGGCTGCTCTTCTGATTTCACTCCTGCTTTCCATCCTGCTTTTCCTCACCCTCCCCTCACTGCCAGGCAGTTTTGCCCTGTCCCAGATGTGTTCCCCCAGGGGTGCTGAGGGCTCAGCTGTGCCCTGTGCTGGGGCAGCTGTGGAAGTGGCAGTGCCAGCCCCTGGGCACGGAGCACTGATCAGCTTTGTGCTAATCAGCTCTTCATTTCTTTATTCCTGTAGCACTGCTGCTGACATGAATGAGCTTGGGCTTTGTCTACAAGGATGCAGTGACTTTTTTTAGGATTCTATAAGGTTCTTAACAAGACTGACATTTCTTGTTCTAGATCAGCACTGTGAGAGTGTGGACTTTTCCTGCAGTGACTGAGATAAGATCAGATGCTTTTGCAGTCTCTCTTCCATCTGAAATGCTGCAATAATATCTTGTATCAAAGACAGCAGATGAACAATTAAACAATACTGTGGAAAGGCTTCCACTGAGTAGGAACCTTGGGAGGACCAACAGAAATCCAGCCATCAGCATCTCCTCTCTGATCTCCCCTTCACCACCTCTTTTGCTTTCCCTTCTGCCCAAGTTGGAATTTTCAAAAGGAAACCAACTTAAACAGGATTTGATAACCTGGCATTTGAAGGAACTGTTCACACCAGTCAGAGATTCACAGCAGATGTGCTGTTGGGATTGTCCTTGCCTGGTTCTAGTAATGAAGAAAGCAATGACAGGAAAACAGAGGTGATCCCCCTGTAGTGTTGAACAAGGGCTATTTCCCAGTTGCTGTCATGGAAATCAAAGGGAAGCTTCACAGCTTTTCTGGTAGATATTAGGGAATAGAAAAATTTGTCTCTCTGATTTTGCACACAAGTCCCAAGAATCTACTTTACCTGTAAAATTCAGATTTTTTTTCTTTCTCTTTCTTCACATGCATAAATGTTCTAAATAGCATAGACCTAAATAGCAAAGACTGTCAGCAAATTATCACAATGAGAGGTGTGTCCTACAGCAGTCTTGGGAAGCCATTCACATTCCATGTTCCTTTGTTTCTCTCCTCCAGGCTGATAATGTGCTTTCGGAGAACAAACTCACCCACTTCCCCTAGAAAAGTAGTTCAGAAAACTTTCCTCTTCTCCAACGTTTATATAAGTTCAAATCTGGAAAGAAATGAACTCTAAATATGTCTTTAAGTGAAGAAATACTTAGGCAGTATTTGTGAGCATGGAAATAGTATCTGCCATTTGGGCTAATAGCTTATCTTTATAAGAGCAGGTAAAGATAGCACTCCATATAAGCATGTGGAGTTTCTGTCCATTCAGGCTCACTAAAAATCTGCACTGTCAACTGAAAAATTTAGGTTATTAAATACATAATGCATTGTAACTATATGTGCAATGGTTATCTGTTTACTAGCTCTCTGCTTTTCCAAAGTCCTTCTACAAAATATTTTTTATAGAGACACAACACGCCGTGTTTGGATGGAGTCCTGCAGGGAGAGATGCAATTAAGAATCTTATGCAATAATACATTGCTTTTCTTACACATAATGTATTTGTGAGCATTATACATACAGGCAAAAGTGCTGAGCTCAGTAATTCAGATCTTTACATCTCAGTACCATACTGGCTGCTTCTGCAGTTTTAGCACAAAAGTAGTAGTCCCAAAACCAGTATTAATGATAGGAAATTGAAAATAGTTCAAGAATTTTTGGTAGAAAAATATTGAGAATATTGCTATCTAAAAGCTTGCCAGATATTAGTTATATTTTCCCTTTTTAATAGAGATGGCTTATTTCTGAAAAAAAATCTCTAAAAGAGTGGAGGTGAAGCAGAAATAAGCTTGGTTTTTGACATGGAAATGCAATATCATTGTCAGTTAATACTTCTTCATAAACTATAAAAAATAATGATGATAAAACCCTATCTGGTTACCAGTTTTCCTTTTGTTTTCCTTTTGTTAAAGTTGGACTTCACATTTTTTTGTCATTTGTCCAGGGGTTTTTTGAGTTTCCCAAATGCTGGACTTCCTAAACAATCTTTTTGTTCTTTTTTTGTGCACTTCTGCAGTTGTGTAAATTTAAGATGAAGGATATATTTTAAAAATATCTACCCCAGATTTTTGTTTTCCTAATGATAACACAGCTTTTATTTTCTTCTTACTAATGTTCAGAAGAATTCAATTTAATTTGCTCCAAAACTGGATCATCTATTTAAACTGAAAAGGTAAAATCATTGCTTTATAATACTGAATTCAGTAGTCAGTAAGAAAAAAAAAATCCAGTGAATGAGATTTTAATACTCTGATAAATCATAGCAATACCTTTTACTGCTCAATTAATTTAATACTATGTACTGTAAGTAATAATTAATAGCAGTGCAGTCTCCCTACCTTGTCTGCTGTTACCATCATGACCCTTGGTAATGCTGCAGAAACATTTTAAACCTTTTGAACCCTAAATGTGGGTGGATGTCTTTCATGGGAAGTAACACAAAGTTTCAGAAGCTAAACTATTGATGTTTTGTGCATGAAACCTGTGCCTGTTAGGTAGCAGTGAAAACTTTATAAAGAAATGTCTGATCACTGAGCAAATACATTTTTTTTGTGTCTGTAAGATTTTTTTTTTAAGAAAAAATGGAAAGAGCAGAATGTATTCTGTTATAGGAATTTGTGTCTTATTATGCAAAAATGCTCTGCAAACCTGTCTAAAATTTTGTAGAAATGAAATACAGTAATTTTCCCCTTGCATTTACCTTTTGGAATTTACCAGTGATCAGACTAATTCACAGAGTACCTGCAAAACTTTTTCCTCTTACAGACAACTTGGGTGTCTGTGTTGATGAATTACTGAGTGCTCACTGACACATTTGTTTGGATTCTGGGTGGTGGTTTGTTCTCTTTGCTTTAAAGCAAGAAAAACCCCTAGAATACACCTTTGCATCTAATGCAGAAGTTAAGGATAACCCTGATTTTTTGGATTTCTCTATTTTGTCAGAGCCAGTCAGGGCCCCAAACCAGCAGTGGCCAGCCAGGGAATGCTGTTGTGTCACTACAGGTGTAGTCACATAATGTGTGGCTGCTGAAACACTTGCCTGTGATTGCAAGTTAAATATGTAACTAAAATGAATTTTAGAACACCTGTAATCTCCTTACAGTGTTGTGGAAATCAGATTTAGTGGCGTGGTTGATAAATTGCTTTTCATGTTAAGCCTTTTAAAGCAGAAGTTTTTGGTCACTGTGGTGAGCAGACACAGAACTCCAGGAGTGTCAGCTACTTGTAATCTGTATTTTATTTGCCTTCTGCTTGTCTTGTTGTGCTGTCTGCAGTTTGCGAGCCAGGATTTTACTCTTGTAACTTGTGCAGCCATTTCAGTAAGTACAGTGGTATGTTGCTAATTGATGAGTTAATTATAGCTCATGTTGGTCTTGAGTTGTGTTTTGAAGCTGTGTGACAGGAACCTTTTCATTTCCTGGGGTCACCTGTATGTGAGGAACACCTGACCATGAGTTATCTGCTTTTCCTAACACTGCTTCTTGCGTGCTGCACTCTTGGGTATTAATTTGCAATAGATCTAGCATTAGTAAGCAAGCTCTTATTGCAGAGTTGCCAGTTCCCTGATGAACAGAGGTGAAATCTCCTCTCAGGACGAGTGATTAGTAAACTCTTGTTTGTGATGACTGCCTCTACTTTTGTGGAAATTTCACTGAGGTGAAGGTTGTGACTGGAAAGATACTAACTGAGATGACAGAAGTCATTAATAAACACCCCACCCTGATGTATTCTAGAAAGATTTATCATAAGCTGCTGAAGTGGAGTTTCACCTAAGGCAATCGTGAGGTCCTACGCAGAATCAGGGCCTTAAAATTCTGAATAACTTGCAATTTCTATTGTGGTTATTAACATTTAGCTGGTTGTAGCTCTAGGAACTAGGCAGGGTAGTGTGTGGGGGGAGGATCTTCATAAGAAAACAGTGACTCTGTCTTCTGTCTGGAACAAGAAATGGAAAAGTTTTTGATTGAGGTAGAAAATATTAAAAGGTGTCTTGGAATTAGCATTCTAAAAATAATATGCAGATGCCAGTAACAAATAAATACTCTATTAGTTCCTGTATCATTAACTTTTTTTTTTTGACTGCTACAAGTTTCATATGCTAAAGAATATTGTAAGTACATCTTGAAAAAGACATCTTTATTACATTCACATTTTATAGACAAGCTGGTTCAAATAATTTTTGAGAGCAACGATGTTATCTTGAAAACAATGTAGAAATTTTCTTGATGCTGTGGATTATTGATTGACAACAGATGGCAGTATAGCAGGTGTATTTACCTTGTAATGAACAAATGCCAGTGTATGAAACATGGCTGAAATGCATAAAAAGGCAGTTGGGAGCCTAGTTCACTTCTTTTAGGTTATTTAGCCACTCCAGAAAATACTATCCCTTTCAGGAAGATGTGGGATAATAAAAGGTGGATTGAATTCTGCAGGTCAGTTCCTTACCCAGATAAGCTGCTGCAGAGAGTGAAGAAGTCTCCAGCCCACTCGAGGTGATCTGAGCTGTCCTTTCATTTCCTCCTCATCTCTGTGCTCAGTCCAGCCTTGTCACAGAGAGGAAATGTCCCAGTTTATTTTGTGATGTTCTAATTTTAATATCTTAGCTGGAAATGCCTGTTTCACCATGCGTAATCATGAAATAAAGTTGAGAGTTTTCTCTAAATTGTTTCTACTCTGGATTTTTACACACATCTTAAGGAGACATCTCTTTCAAGCTGTACTTGCTTCATGTGCTTGAGAATATCAACACTGATGATCTCAAAATCACAAAGTATTTGAAGAAACTATGAGAAAAGTAAATGAGCAAAGGAAGACTTTTTCTTTAGACTTTCTTTTAGACTTGCTTTTATAAATATGATTTTGCAAATCATATTTTATATTGGTTCACATCAATTTTTAAGGGAATTTGGATGTCTGCAGCAAAGTAAACCCAGCAAACTACATTGTAGCTGTATACCAATTTCAATGGATCTGAAATGTGACAGTAAAGATTATTTGTATGCATTCAGCTTTATGTACATGTCTAAACAACAATCCCATTTCGAGTGTCTAGTAACCTATGTGTGCAGTTGGCTAAACAGTTAAAGTATTCATGTGCATTATTTTTGTCTGATGGAGTGCAGTGCAGTAAGCACACCCAAAAGGACAATACTGCTCACTCCTCTCGTGCTGGGGAGAGCAGCAGGGACTGGCCATTTAGGGCTGTGAGCAAACCAGGGCTGTGCTGGGGTGAAAGGAAGCATATGAATCATAAATGTAACATGCTTCACCTGTTTTGTTGCTAGCTTTATGATTTCATGCTGCTTAAGCATTATGATTTTGTGATTGAACTGTCTGTTTTCCTCCCTTGCAGAGTAATAAGATGACATTGAAGAAAACCCTCCTATTTGGGTTGTAGCATGTGCAAATATATCAACATTGGATCTGAATCCCTGAATTAGCCCTGATTCGCCCTCTATTCTTCTCAGTCTGTGAGTTTGCACTGTCTTCTAAATTACTGCATGGATACTTTGAAGAGTAACAAGAATCAGTAAGTTTTTCTTCAGTTTGAGAGGGTTTGACTCCCATTTTATTGTTTTTACCCCACAGTTTATAAGTTAACTGGTCGTTGAAACTCTAATGATTTTATTTTTTTCTTACTATTTTGTCTCTGCTTATTACATGAGCCAAGGAAGAGATAAATCTGATTTTTTTTCAGCAGAAGATATCATTTTGCTCCAGAAGATATTTCTGTGCTTTCTCAAAGGAAAAATGGAACTTTTGTTCTGAATTCAGAGGAAGAAAGATCAAACTCTCAGTCAGTTTAGACATAAGAAATGAACAAAAGGACGTGACACAATAACATGTCATTTAGGTTGTTCAGGTTACACTTTTATTTGAAAGCATTCTCCTCTTCTTCTGAATAATTTATTTATTTTCTATCAATGTAATGGTTTGTGCCTTGGATTTTTATAGGAAATTTGCATTTCTGATGCTGCTATTAGACTGGAGTAATAGAGATTGATAACAGTAGAGAGGCTGGACACAAACATGTTAGAAAGAGAAGGGATGAAAGTTCTATTTTGCCTGTAGCTTTAGAGCCATTACTTACAGGACTATTCCAGAACAATGACCACTGCATTTCTGACAAAAAACCCAATTATATTGGTTTAAAACATTTTTTTAAAAACAATGCATTTTATGTTCTTTTCATTTCCCTTTGCATTCTGAAACTTTTTGAAACACTTGCAGTATGTTCTCATAATTACTGAATGTTTGGAACATAATTTAAAAAGAGAAAATGAGATTTTAAAAATATAATAATCCAGCTGCAGGAGTGGTTAGATGAGAAGAAATACCAAGTAACAGGAGACTTGTGAAAAATCATAAGTGTTGCCAACGCAGTAACAAGTAAGAGAGATATAAATCAAAATAAGCATTCACTGTGTTCTGCTTAGTTTCCCACTCACCTTCTTGGAAAATAATGCTATTATGTTTCCATTATGGTGGATTCTTCCATATGCATTGCTAAGTGAGCTGAAAGCAGAATACTGGAGCAAACACAGCAGTTCTGAAGTTGTCTTAATCAGTGGTAGGTTTCTCTTTGTTTTGCCTTGAATTGGGATGGTCCTACATATTATTTCTTCAGTAACCTTGACAGTGAATTACTTTGACGGAATACTGATATAATTAACTGGTAATTTTACCAAGCTGGTGAGCAGTTGTAATCAGCAGTAGAATGAAGGTCACAGTGGAAGGAAGGATCTCTTAGGTTGAGTTCATCTCACACTTTGAGATGTTGGATCTCTGCACACTTCCAGCAGCTGCTGCTGAAAGACAAATATGCTGAGGAACATGAAATGAGCTCCCTTGGTAAGAAGGTAAAAGTTTGTGAAAGAAGCTGCCAGGAGCAAGAAAAGGTTTTGAAAAATAAACTCAAAGCATTTGAACATACACCTCCCCCCCAAATGCCAGAAGAAGATGAATGAATTCTACAAAGACAGTAAACCATGAGGAAATTGTATTTATTTTTAAAATTATATTTTAAATAATGTGAAGGCTCCTGCTAAGTCCTCTCAACTTTGAGCTATATATCCTGATGTGATGCAGTGAATTCTGTCTGATGAAGACTGAAGACAACGTTGTTCCAGTCCTCTGCTCAGGAATACCACACAGATACCCACAGGTCAGGGTGTTATGTTCTCCATGGATCAGTCACTGTCACCTGGCCCCTGAAGAGGCTTTACCCTGTGGTTAGAAAGGAGCTGTCTGTGGGGAAACTGAGGAAGCACAGGCTTTTGGATGTGTTCATCAGTTTGTAGCAGAGCTCAGAATAAACACCAGAGCTCCTGCTCTCTGTTCTTCACCTCTTTTCTCTTTGGCAAACCCTCTTTTGGTTCTGCTCATCCCTCAATTTATCCATCTGCACATCTTAGTACTTTATATTAAATTATTAAGTTTTGGAAGAGGAAAATAGTGTAGGAAAAAAATATCTTGCATGGTGATATCCCCTGTGCTAAATACATTCCAAAGTAGATGTTTAATTCAAGGAATCACCTTGAAATCTTGAAAAAGGTAAGACTACATATAACAGTTTACATGGTATAGTAATAGAAAGTAAGGACTAGAACATTAAAAGATTATAAAATAAGATGTTTCAGGTAGAACTGCCAGACGAAATAATTATAATCCTGTTTTGTTTGTTTGTTTGGTTGTGGTAAAACACAGAAATAATTTTATTCCCTGTATATGTGATAATCCAAATGCCCATACCTGCCTGCACGAAAAAGGGAATCTGAATACCTGAGCACTGCAATAGCTCTGGTTGCTGAAAGGTTCTGTTCACAAAAAAGCTGTAATGCTAAAAAAGCCAAAAAAGTCAACAACAAAATCCCTACACAATTAGATCAGGTACAGAGGAAATCAGTTATAAATAGGCTTGAGACTTTCATTAACTGAATGCTATTTGCTGTCTATGCTATTAGATAATTTCAACCATTCCTTTAGTCCTTCAATTGCTACTAAAATCAGCTTATAAGATAGTGAGAAACAAATGCTGCCTCCTGTATATGCTATGCTTTGTTGAGATAAAATAATGATATGTTAATTATATATTTCAATACAAGTAACCATGTCTGTGTAACTACTGCATAGATGCACATTTGAAATAGAAATGGCAGGGGGAAAAAAAAGGAAAAATAGAAAAGAAAGGAGACATCAACAACAAAAACATAAAAAGGCAAAATAGCAAAGCAGCTGCTTACAACTACCTGAAGGAAAGATTATCTCTTATCCTAGTTTCCTCTTGCTGAGGGAAATGTGATGTGATCAGGTCACTGCATGTAAAACGCTGTAAGAATGTGATCTGCACTTCATCATTATAAAATTCAAACATTCTCGAACCTTTTATTCCACCCTGTTCATATTTATCTTTTTGGTCCTGCCTTCATTGGGTACCACATTTGTATTGATAAATGGTAGGTACTTGGAGATGTATTGATGGGCTGAAGACAGTTCAAAATGCAGAGTGCTGTGGCTTTGCATATCATTACACCTAGCTGGGTCTGTGCCTCTTGAAAGCTGTCGATTTGTGCATTATTGCTATTCAGGCTGATAAATGACAGTAATTGTTCTTAAGTTGAAGAGCTGGCTTAATGTGCTGACTTGCTTGGGAATTCTGAGCACCAGGGTTAAACTAGTGCTCCAGTGCTTCTAACAAAATGGTCCTTTCCAGCTCAGAATAGATACTTAATTGAATTACTTTAGCCTTCATGCATTTTGCAGCTTTGCATTTGAAGAAAAAATATTCATAACAAGATCAGGGAATTTAGAGCTGTTCATAGGGAGGTCAGGCTTGGTATGTGCCCCCACTTCAAGGCACCTGCTCCCAGTGGTGCTACCACAATTAAAAAAAAAAAAAGTTGAGAGGGAGAATATGTTAGTCCTATAATAACACTGAGAAAGACATAAAAAATTAGATGGAGATGTATCACTATTATTTTTTTTCTATTGTCCCAGTGGTGGAACTTAGTAAGACACACTTATAAAGATGTAATACAGCTAATTTTGTATGATTTTAAAAAACAATGTTTATTCATGTTCAGTAGCACTGATTTTTCAGGTAACTAGGTTTAGGAGAAGTGTCTTAAAGCCTCTGTTAATTTTTTTCAAGAGGAGATTTTTTTTTAGGGATAAATCAAGCAGAATTCGTCATGAAACTACAATTCAAAATTTTCAGAAATTGAGTGCAACTTGTATTGAATTGTTCACATTTGGCACTCTTTATGTGTGATGCAGTACAAATTCAGGTTCACAATCCAAACAACTCAGTGTCTCAGTGATTCAGTGCTTAGGCCAATTTGTTTTCAACAGTTTCTCTACAGTTCTTTTGGGTGACAGCTCTGCATTTCCACATGGACACCAAAAAAAAAAAATCAGATTGAAAAAATTGAGCTGTTAAAAAAGAAAACACAAAGATTCAGAGTGAAGTTTATTTATTGCATTGTGATTCTCTATGATGACATATTTGTTTCACATATGAATGTGGAGTGGGATCAACCCCTTTCACATGAGCTATATAAAATGTTTCTTTTTACCTACAAAGATAATATAGTTATTAAAGGGTTTCTGTAGTTCCAGGTGTTGTATTTGAGATTTCCTGGGTCAGCATTGTAAAGATATAGATTGTTCATTCAGGGAGGGTTTTAGTAACAAGGCTATTGCAAGATTCTTGTCTTCATATTCATAACTGCTGGAGCTTCAATGTCTGATGTGTATTTTCTAAAAAAGTTATGAAAGCACTGGAAAATAATTCATTATTTGTTTAGTCATCTTAGGAAACAGGAGTCCTTTTCTGCAGTCTTAAAAAGGGAGATTATATTCTGACATTATCAGAAAAGCATATCTTTTTCTTTTACAAAGACTCTTGGCTGTTACCTGATGTAATTCAAGGTTATTTTTCATTCAGCTACTTTCCTCAGAGCTGTGTTTTTAAATCACTCACCTACATCTACCAAGTAATCACGGACAAAGTGCCATGAGTTGATGTTTGGGACCACTGAAGACTTTTCTGGGCATGCAGATGTGCTCAGCAAGCACCTTTAGCTGATCCCAGAGTATTCCCAAAGCTGACAATTGAGCAGGGAGGGTTATACTACTCATTTACTACCTACTACTTTGGATTACCAAGCCTTTGGAGAACGTTTATCTTGTTTGCATTCATTTATCCTGTTTACATTCATTGAATGTTGGGGTTCATCTACCGAATGTATAAGAAATACTCAGTTATATAAGCTGTAAAAATTTCCAGGTTTTTCCCTTTTTATCCCTTTGTGGCAATTCTGATTTCTTGGCTCTGCAGATCCTTGTGTGTGTACTGAGCTAGAATTCACTGAAGGTACTACTTTATTGCTATTTCCTCCATTCCATGCCTGAAATACATTTTCCAGTAAGGACAGACTTGTTACCTGACTATAATATTCTGGAAAATGTAGATTTTCGTCACTTATCTGCTTTAAAATTGAACAAATAGTAATTCCTTACTTTTGTAATAGGAAAACAGCATTAACTGAGTTCACAGGAAGGTGGATTTCGTAGGCCTTGGTGGATATTGTATTTAGTCTCAGTTTTATTCAACCACTTTTCCTGACTGAGCTCATTTTTTGTTATTCATGAACCCTAAAGCCATTGCAGCATAAACCTTAATGGATGCTATCTTTCACATGCTGATCTTCACATGCCCAGTTTTTTTGCAAGGTCTCTGATTGAAGGTTAAAGAATATTGTGACTCAAGCATGTATTTTATTTTTCTCAATCTACTTTTCTCCAGTTCTTTAAGTCTTTGCTGTTCAAGTCAGGATAAAGAAGATAACAGGAAAGTTCAGGTCATAGAAGAACTTCGGAATACATAATTCAGAAATGTTGTGCTAGTGAGCACATTTAATATTTGTCTACTAATTTTATATAAATGCTAATATGTCTGTCCCCCCCAACCTCCCCAGGAATTAATTTTTATTTTAAAGAAAAAATCCTGATCTTCTTAGTTCCACGAGAACTGTTACAACCTAGACCTGCTGTTACAGATTAGTTTCTGTCAGTGTTATTAGTGCACTCCATATACTGGCCTTTTAAAGCACAGAATGTTTCTCTGTTGAAGACCAACAGATGCCATCTCTCAGAATCTATGGACTGAAGTAACATTTGTGAACTGTTTTATTCAGCCAGTTGGGATCATGACTATTCTAAATTTAGAAATCTGTGAGTGAACACTTTTAAGGTCTCTTGATTCAGAGGCTAAGTCAGGCACTGTGTAATCCAGAATCCATTCTTAATTCCAATATAATATGGAGAAAAGAGTCTGTTTAAGGTTCTGAGCATCTGCAGGTTCCACTGAAGTAAAAACCTGAAGAGATGGAAGGTTATGAAAAGTTGAAGATTTAAATGTTTTGGGCAGTTCACTGATTCCTTTGCTGGATGTGAATTCCTTACAATTTTGTTTAGAATTAAATTTACTTTCTCTTATCTGAAGTGTTAGTGATGTGCTATAGGAAGGATAATACTGAGGAGAAAAGTGAGTATTTTGAACAAGAAGGTGAATTTGTATTTTTATCTCAATTCTCTCATCATTCTTTCTATGTGATGTTGCATCTTGCTGAATGTAGAATTATCCTTTGCAGGATAGAGTGCAGGAAATTCCCTGTAGTGACTTAATTCCCTCTGTCTGACTTCATTCAGCTCCCCAGGTGGTTGCGCTGGAAGTTTGGACTAATCATGGTTGGTTCTGTATTTGCCATGAAGCCAGGCTCCTCATGCCTGGGCTTGGTTCTTTTCTCCTTCTGGGCACAACTTCTCTTTGCACACGTTAAGCCCTTTGCAGCTGGCTGGCTGTCAGCTGACCTGATGGAAATTCCCTGTAGTGACTTCATTCCCTCTGTCTGACTTCATTCAGCTCCCCAGGTGGTTGCGCTGGAAGTTTGGACTAATCATGGTTGGTTCTGTATTTGCCATGAAGCCAGGCTCCTCATGCCTGGGCTTGGTTCTTTTCTCCTTCTGGGCACAACTTCTCTTTGCACACGTTAATGGGATCCAGCAGGAGATAGCTAATGCAGATATTTCATGGTTGAAAAGGATGGAGAGGGTTTTGCTGCCTGATTTTTACCTCCCTGTGTTCATGGTGTGCTGTATATGGATGTGCCAGTATTAATTTCTGCTGTGTATTCAGTGCCCTCTCCAAATCAGAGCTCCACAACTTTCATTGGCAAGGTAAAGCCATTTCATGTGAAGGTGCCCACACCAGAAATCTTACCACAACTGACCAACTCCTTCTTCCAAAAAGGAAAAGGAAGGCAAATTAATCGTTGCACAGAATAAAAAACATATTCTTCAGAAAAAAAAATCTACCAGAAGCTGGAGTAGACTAGATCTTGAGGCAAAATTCCTATTTAAAGCTGATTTAGATTTTATGCCCTACGCAATGAACTCTGTGGAGCAATGTTTTCTTCTAAAAAGATAGACTCTTGTGCTGTAGGCATGCAATTATTATTAGAACAACATATGCATCTAAGTTTGCCCAACCTTTCCAATTAAAAAAAAAAAAGGTTTTTAGTGTCTTGAAAATTTGTCAAGCATCACCTATTTTTACAGGCCAAAACTTGCAAGTTCATGAAATTACTGTTTCAACTAACATGCTTTAGTTTTTAACTGAAGTGGTTTTGAGAACTAGATTACAGGAAATGTGCTATTGGCTAATGTTCAATATTCTTGCAGCTGTTTTTTTGGAAGCTTTGACTTTCTTTGCTATAGATCTACAGCAGGAGGGCACATTTGTTTGTTTTGCATTTTGGTGACCACATTAAGAAAACCCCCAATCATCATTTGGATATGTTCACAGGTATTCATTAAAAAGTTTTAACTCAAGGGGTGAGTTTGTCAGGGTCAAGATTTCTGCTTTGGAAAATGCTACATTAAATTGAAATTATATCTTGAGAGTGCTCTTCTACAATTTTAATATTTGTTAGTGAAGCATTGTGGCTGATATGAACAAGTTCAATATTGTGAAAGCATTAGGGATTAATTAGTAATTGGGAAGTTGTCCCAGCACGTGTGCAGTACTTGGCTCCAGGTCCCTTCTTGGCTGAGGGGCTGCAGGAGCCCTGGGACTCTGCCCTGGGTTTCACCTGCAGGGCCAGCCTGGCTGCTGGCATCCTGCTGGGTCAGAGGCACAGGTGAAATCACAGGAACCCAGGTGCAACCTCACACAGTCTTAACACTAAGAGAAAAGTATCAACCTTCAAATCCCCCTTCCCAGCTCTTCTCCCTTGTCCATCTGCCCCACAGCTGCTGCAGAGCCTCGTTTGGCTCAGTGGCTGCAATTGGTGCCCAGCCCCAGCCCACCTGGGACAGGGTTTATAGGGGTGTGGCTCAGCTCTGGGCAGCCCTTTGTGCTTCTGTCCTCCTCCTATCCATGGAAAACACCCAGCCCTTCCTGATGGAACAGGTATGTGCATGGAGTTTGTGAACGTGTGTGGCTGACGTAAAAATCAGCCACAAAAATTGTGTGAGAGATTTAGAGAGGAGTCTTTGATGCAATGGTGTTTATTTGGTGATGAGTTCCACTTTCACTTGTCTTTGAATATTTCTATGAAAGCTGTGGCACAGTGATCTGCAGTTTTCAGAATGCAGTACTGTTAAAGTAACAAGCTGGCAAAAATATCAACTCTTTAACTAGAAAGGCCTTGCTAAAATATGTTATGTATTTGGATGAAGCAACCAGAAATAAATGGAGAGGAATTTTCAGCTTTTTAAAACAGATTGTATATTTTAAGTAGGAGGATTCAGGTAAATGTAAAAGTGTGCAAATGCTTCCCTTCTTAGTTGCTGTTTTTAAGAAGTATATCAGTATGTATTTCACAATGGGATGGCTTTAGAACTTCTCCCTTTGCATACTTAGTCTGTAAGAATGTTTTCTACTTTGCAGAAATTAGCTTGCAATTTGAAATGTTACAGAAGCATCATCTCATCCCCCAACATTGCTTTAGAAATAGAGAAAATAGGAAAATGTTGATCTGGAAGAGCTGCTGGAAGAATAATTTTATTAAGATAGACAAGAGTCTTTAAATTTTAAAACTCTTTTCTTACTTCATGTTATTAAAGTTCCACAAATGTTTTAGATTCACTTCTGTGAGACTCCTGATACAAATAAAACAAGTGAATCTCTCACAGTAAAGTACCTCTTCATAAACTTTGAAATCTGTGCTAACTGCATGGGGTTCTTTTTTTTTTTTTCCCTAAAGTGCTTGGAAGTTATTTTTGCAGAGTTAAAATTGTTTATAAGTTGGTCTTGTTTGATTTTTTTTTCAGAGTGATTATCATGCAATTATTTTGTGTTGTTTTATTTTTTATTTTTTTTTCCCCTAAAGTGCTTGGAAGTTATTTTTGCAATTAATATTGTATGTAAGTTGGTCTTGTTTGATTTTTTTTTCAGAGTGATTATCATGCAATTGTTTTCTGTGTCTCCTTAAAAAAAAGTTAATCCAAGCAAGAGTTACCTATACTAACAAAGATATTAGAGACTTTAAGGCAGTAGATTTTTTAAATAATGTCTTGCCTATTAAAATTTAATTTCTAGTTTCTCAGTGGGCAGGAAAGTAGATATATGTGTATCCTTTTGTGTCCTTGCAGAACTCCTGCATTGAATGTGAGCTTTTGTGTTGTTTTGGAATGATGCAGAGAAGTGATACGTGGCTTTCAACAGCAATGCACTTGGATTTTGAATGCATAATGGCTATTGTGTAAGAAAACAAAGCTGGAGAAAGTTTTGTGTGTGTTCCTATGTTTTTTCCCCCCCTTGATTTGTAAATGAAATTGGGGAGTAAAAGAAATACTGCAAATCCACTTCTGAGCACCCCCTCAAACACCTGGTGTCTTGTTAACTGCAGCAGGACTGTCTCTGGGAGTTAACCATGGGCAGAGGTTTCTTTCTGACTGTGGGCAAATCAAAGAACTAGCCAAGAAAAGGTTCTCCTTCTCTAGGATGCTATGTGGGGATTTATCCTATGAAAAGGAATCTTCACTACTTAGGCCACGAATGGACTTGCATTTGAATCCTGAATTTCTTAGTTTGGCAACATAGAGTGTTTTCTCTCTCTCATCCTAAGGCAGAAATATGTTTTGTGCCAATTTCCCATTAATGGGAGAATGAGCTATATTGGCTTCAGTTGGTCAATTGATTTCTTTTGCCTGAAAAGGGAATTATTAAGGCTGCAATGAATAGTCATGTTTGACTCTACCAAACATCTGTTTGCTCCTGGAGGCTTTACTGTATACAAAGCTAGAGGATTAAAGTAACAAACTGATAAATCTATAAGCATTTTCAGAACGAGGACTTTTCAATTTATCTTCTTGTCTGCAAGATTTCTGCCTACACCAGCTTGTGTTCCAGGATCCCAGCTCATTTCCTGTACTTGGGTCTTGGGGTTGTTTCTGCATTCGACTTTGTTTCCAGGAAAACACAACAAATCTGTGATCATTACAGCATGTCATAGTAATTAATAACCTTTGGTTTCTCTTTGTGGAGCAGACCTGATTGTTTTAAAGGATATTTTAATCTAAAATCAAGGAGTAGAGAGATAAGGGAGCATTAGTTTGTTTTGTTGTAACAGATGTGTTTCTTGCCAAGACTGACCAAGTGGCTGAAATAGCTTCATTATTTTAGATGGATAGCTAATTACTGTCCTTTTTTTATTATTCCTATTTCTGTCCTTCATGTGGTGGTTGTGAATTAGCTTTGTGCCATTTTCTAAAGTATCAGGCATTTTTATACATTTGGTATATTGAATGGCAAATGCTTGATGTAAAGTCTGCAGTTTTACTCCATAACCAGATTGTAAAATATGAACTGAATTAATCATAACTGCAAAGAGTAATGGCACATTTTCTCTTATTTTATCTTTACTGCCTTTCAGATCATGGTTTAAAACCTTCTACATCTGGTGCACAGAATGAGGCAGCAGCTTTGGTAGTGGATAGCAAGAGGCAAAGGTCAAACCAGAGGCTGCACAAATATTGTGCACTGGATTTATTGTTTTAATTAAGAGTGTGGCAGTTCATCATAAACTGTTTATGGTGTTTTTGCACAGTGCAGCATTTTGAAATCAACTGTTTTAATGAAAACATAATGTCATATCTGTCAAAGTTCTAAATATTTTGAAAGTGAAATATGAAAACAAGAACTTTAATTCTAGGTTTACTGGGATTAGCTCTTGGAATTGTTTTAAAATCCCTTATGTGTCATATCACAGGTAGCATAGTTCTGCTTTAGAAAGGAAATGGAAAATACTGTGTGGAGCTCATTTAATTGTGAAAAAAGCATGGTGAGGGTTAATGTATTGAAAGACAAAGCTGTTAGGATTTGCATTGGAATGCCAGAATTAAGACAAAAACAGAGATAAGGCATTTCCTTTTCCCTAAGCAATATGTTAATGCTGTATCCTGATTGTGTGTTAAAAAAACAACCAAAGATGACCCCACAAATAACCCCCAAACTGAGTGAATCCTTAAACCTGGAAAGAAAGAAATATGCTGTGGGTCATATGATGCTGTAATGTATTATCATCAGGGTCTTTGTAACTAATTATTTCCAAGACCTAATGTGGGATTCCTTTCTGTGGAGTTTTAAGGCTGAACATTTTGTAGTCTAACAAATTTCTGCTGCTGTTCTGTATTCATGTAGCTATGTAAGGCAATTTTTTGTTACATTTTTTGTGTAGTCTGATAAAATATTTGTATAATCTGAAAATTATATTTTTGTAGTACTCTCCTTGGAAAATAGAAATTAAGTCTGTCATTAGATGCTAGGCCACAGTAGTTGACTGAGCAGGGTAATGTATGTTACATTCTGTGCTATACTTGGTCAAGTTTCATATATATCGTATTCCACGTTATTTTATTAAATTTAATATCTGCACTTCCTATTACCAGACATGCCTCTCATTCAAAGCACAGAGGCACAGTTCTCTAATCAGAAGTGACAAGCTATATACTTTCTTTCAGCCATTATTCGGTAGCCTAGAGCAAGGAGCTATGTTTCCTTGAAAATGTTTTGAATTGGGTTATTTTTATTGAAGTATTAAAGTAATTCTTCAGATTTTAGGCTATTATTTAAGTACTTTTGGGAGAATGCAATAACCTCTGGATTCTGTAGCCTTTGTTATGTTAACAGCTGTAGCTGCTAAATGTATCTTTTTAATGCTTGTTATGTAAGTGTCTGGAAAAATCATCGGACTGATAGAAACTAACAATATTTAGGAAATAAACAAGATTAGTTGACTAAATTAGTTTACTTTTGAAGTATAATATCAAAGCGACTTGCTATTTAAATATACCAATGGATTCTGGTCGCCATACCTTCACCAAGGAATGGTGCAACATAAAGTTCATATTTGGCAGATATATTCTGAGGTTATGAAAATTATACTTTCCTATGTGAAGGCAATGTGTTGCTTTTGATGATGTTGGCTAAAGCCCTCTGCAGAAATTCCTAAATTTAGGTTTGGTGAATATCCTTGTTGGAAGGACTTCCGGAACCTTTGCAGATTTTGTACATCCTTTACAGACAGAAAGCAGAGTGAAAGTGTTGGAATAGATGGGGTGGGTTTGGTTCTGGAGAAGGAAGGAACAGGGTGTCTCTGTAGCCCTTCTGAAATAGGACATATCAGAGAGAATCAAGGCAAAATAGCATCACTGGGGGTACAGGAGCTGAGGTCCAGATGTTCTCTGGAAGGTGATCTCAGTGTATCAAACATCCCTCCCATGTGTTGTGTGTGCATTCACAGGGGGATGGTGAATTCCAGAGGGGCTGGCAGTGTTGGCTGGAATTAGGTGAACAACGTGCAGAGATCCAGAGTCTTGGCAGAGGATCTCCCTGACATCAAAAGAAAGTTCCATCCTTTGATAAATGCAGACAGTGAGCCTTGTGGAGCTTTGTAGTGGTGTGTGTGTGAGAGAAGGATAATGCTGAGAAAGTAACTCCAGTCTTGAATAAAGATCTTCTTCTTACTTGCAAACATTATGGGCACAATTCAAAATATTTTCCCAGAAACAATTTCATTAAAAAATGTTCCAATTGTAGGCATTATTCATTGCTTGTTCCTACTGTAGTGGTTTTTTTTGTTTGTTTGTTTCTTTTAGGGTATGTTTTAACTTTTGAGAGCTTTCGTTTGCCACTATGGTGAATTGATAGTGCTTGTTGTGGTATTAGACATCAACTTTGTTTATCTGTGCTCTGTACAGTTTTGGTCTGTTTAAACATGCAGAGGGACTTAATCAGGATTTTTGACCAGGACTATCCTAGATCTAAACACAGCTTCATGTGTGTGTTTTCAGTTCAAAGGATGGTGTCACTGTCTGATTCAGATGAATGAAAGTGTAGGAGCTCCACAGGCAGTGTAGCCAGGCTAAGCAAGGAAAAAGAGAAACAAAGCACTCATGGGCAGGTTAAGGGGAAAACAGGAAGTCTTGCAGGCACTGCAGGAATACCTGTGCTGAAAACAGGATTAAGCTCCATTATATTATCAGCCCAGTGGCTGTGTATGTAGTTTTGATTAAGTAATTACATGCACACTGTATTATTAGATTTGCAAATGCAAACTGTATCACAATCACAAAAGTCTGGGACATTTCTGTGGAAAATATGGCCCTGAATAGACTTTCAGATTAACATTTCTTACACTTTGGTGGAATTAGAATTAAAAATCAACTGTATAATGAATTTTTGAAATGAATTTATCACTGGTTGAAATACAAAAAGGAGTACTATTAATGTGGTTAATATTAAAATAAATGAAATAGGTAAGAACTGATGTGAACCAGTTGAGTAAAAACCCATGAGAGATGACTGAAACATGTTAGAAATTAAAATATTAATTCTAATAATAACCGGCACTGCACATACAGAATGAAAACATCAACAGAGTAATGACATTACATGCCTTAAATATTTCATAAGATGCCTAGCAATACTTGGAAAAGATACAGAGTGGCAGCAGAGGGCTTCAGTAGAAATGTAGATATGCAGGAAATTGTGACCTGGAGAAGATGGGAGGGAAGTGTCTCATCCTGGCCCTGTTCTTACCTGTGCCTTACACCCAGGCTTGGACACAGGACACAAAGTTGAATCAGCCATAGATCTGCCCCTGTGAGTTCAGCTTGACCTGGCCCATCTTTTAGGGATGGAGTTGGGATGTCACTGTACAAGCAGCTGGAGGATGCTTCTGGGTCCCTCCTTGGCTTTTGCTGACTGTGGCTACAATTTTCTTGGTACTTCTGGAGCCAAGTGCTGGGTTTGGCACTTCAAGGCTGGTTTTGCCTCCTGTGAAGGTTTTCTTCACTGCCTGCAGTGATTCAGCCAGCTGTATGTGACTTGGGAACTGCTTGGTGAAGTGTTGTGGCACTTGTAAGTCTGATTAGGTAAAAGGGGAATCTCCTTTTGGCCTTGAAAACCTATGGCTCTTCTTTAGATATGTGGTCTGCAAGACCACTAATGAATATCAGAATTCATTTGGTTCTCTGTTAAAAGGATGTGATACAGAATTCACTTAAAGATGTGAAAAATGTCATTAACATATGCAACTTGACTATGTTTAATTGTCAAAACCTTTATTTTGAAATCACAGGTGTGTAACATTTGGAAATATGTCAGTTACTTGCTGGGGCAGTACAGGAATAGTGCAGTATTTCAGTGATATAGTATGAACATTAAAAATGCTTCATATTTCAACTTGTAAATCCTGAATTAAAAAAAACCCCAAAACCCAAAAACATACTTCTGCAGATAAAATACATGCTGTCCCTAATGTGCACAAGGGAGAAAAAACCAAAAAAATCATCATTCCCTTTAATTTCCTACTCCTGCTTTCTGAGATACACGAGTTTTTATAACCTGCTCATCACTGATACAGTTTCATTTGTAGGAATAAACCTGTTAATCTGGGTGTAAAGGTAGAAATGACAAGAGGATATGTAAATGGGTCAAATGTCCAGTTTTCACAAAAGACACCTGTCCCCAGGGACAAGTATTTATCCTAAAATGGGACAGGTAAACAGTATTTGAGGATCTTGTGTTTAAATGTGAGTGGAAAAAGAGGTGAAGGGAAAAAAACAGTGGAAAAAATTGCATGGGAAACAGACCTCAAACTTTTCCCCCTTAATTTTTCTTAAATGAGTATCTGTTTATTATTGCATGGTATTGAATGTTGACTATTAAAAATAGTGACTATTTTGTTAAATAGTGCTGTCATGTGGCAATTTAAATGCTGCATTTTTAACAAGTGAATAATTAGCACTCTTAATGAAAAGCCATAGTTTGATAGGCCAATTTCTATAGTCTTGAGGTAAAATCCCCCATTATATTTATTGTAATAATCTACAGCAAGATAAAATGAATAGAAATATCTGAAAATATATTAAGATATATATTTTTACATTGGACATTAGTGCTATATACAAAATATATTGGGAATGTGTTTCAAAATATTTCAAACATTGTTGACCTTTCTTATATAATACCAAGCTCAGGGAAATATATTTGCATAGATTTAGTAATATATTGTAAATAACTACATGGGACAGTGCACATTTTTCCTTAAGATGCAGCATTATAAGCAAGACATTAAATTATGCCTATCAGACAAAGCAGCAGAATCTCAACATTTTTTTATAGCACATTCTATTGGGAAGACATCTCTGCTTCTAAAAAGCACATGCATTAACTGCCTGATTCATGTGGTGACATGTGGCATATCCAAATGTGTTATGGATCTCCCAGGAATAAAAACAACATAGCAAAATCATCACCTTGGGATGTTCATTGAGTGAATATTTTACAGACATACTCCTTTTATATTTATATAATAATTTAGTGTTATGACAATTTTTTTAGCAGTGTTGGCAGTTTTTCTTTTTTATAATGGTATTATATTTGTGAGCCTATTAAGTGCACATGGGCTAAACTAGAGAAAAAAGTATTTTTCATAATTCCTTGGGGTGCTTGTAGCACAAGAACCATATTGGTATAGAAAAATGTTAATAAAAGGTCAAGCAGAACTTTCCAATGTTTATCATGATAGCAATAGCAATTTGGGGCTTTTTTGAATTGTATATTGAAGAAGCAGATTTATGGAGTGCATAGAGAGGAAGCCGTACCTGCTGTACTTGGTACTCCAAGTCCTTATTAAGAGGCACATCTACCTTCTAAAAATGATAAAAGCAAATGTTTTCTGCCATTTATCCTTTTAAATATCTGGAAATTGGTGTGAAATTGTACACAATGAGCTGCAGCAATTGTGGTTTTTTTTGCTGTTTCTGAGCTCTGGAGCTGAGCACGGTGCTCGCGTTGTGCAGTCACTTTTCCTGCTCCAGAGAGCTGGCATCCAAAATGGGAACAAGGCTTCTGCTAGAGTGTATCCAAGTACAAGAGATAGGAAATGCTGGCTCCTAGTTTAGGGATTTGTCTGTGTGTCCTGGTGCACCTCAGATTTCTATTTGCACTGAAACAAGGACCTGGCCAGGCTGTTGTCCAGCAACCCTTACTGCAGCCATGTAAAAGTCTGAGCCCAAATTCTGATTTAATGATTCTTGTGCAGCATTTCTTCTTGCAGAGGTGCAGTGATTTGTTTAGTTATAGACCAGATGTGTCTATTTAGAGTGTGCAGTTTATATAATGCCTGTCCATATATATTCAACAAAGCTGAAATAGTAAAAGGTGCATGATTTGGCTGCCCGTGAACAGGATGAAAGGTGGCTGACTCAAATGTCATTGGTACCTTATCAGGTGTTTTTTCAAACTGGAATGGGTCTGCTCTTGCACTCTTGAAGTCTATGGGATTTTATTTATTTTTTTATAAAGTATATTTAAATGCAAGCTGTGATGAGATTAACTCTGGTGTGAATGTACACGTGTGCCTTTGCACCCTTGCTGTGAGATTACAGCCCCCCAGTTATCCCCAACTCTCCAGTGAAGGAGGAGTAAGTAAATTGGTGTGCTGCTGCTTTGTGCATTAATTGCCTTGAGTGTCTGAGTCCCAAAACAAATGAAGTGATTTCTTTCATTGTCTTCCTGCTGACAAGGGTGGGCTGGAACATTCTATGGTCACACCTGGTAGCTGGGTTAGGATTAACTGCAACAACTCCAAAACCCTGAGCAGCTCAGAATATCTGGATGATCTACAAATCAGTGCAAGCGTCTTCAGGCCCAATATTGAGACAATAGTAATTTCTAGATAAGTTTCAGCTTCTCCTTCAGCAGATAAAACTCTGTGTACCTACAGGTCTATGTACAGTGCACAAATCTTATTAAATATTCTGAACTAGATACTTTTCTACCCGTTTTATGTAATGTAAAAATAATTTTCCTCAATTGCTTTGTAAATCTGTCTCTGATAGTATGGGATGCTTCAATTATATGCAAGTCACAACAATGTTATGCTGCAGATTAAAATACTGACCAAAGACAAATATTGCATCTCCCGAAAACAGAAATGTGTTTTCTGTGCAAAAGTATAGATAAAGGCTATTTTCTTGAAATTGATCCAAGCTGGCTCCACAGGAACAGAAGCATGAGCATCCAAAGTAGCTGTAACAGCAGGAAATTCACTTTTCATTGCCATTTTGCTGTATCCCTTGTGAAAAGGGTTGAAAATAGTGCAGGGAAACTACAGGAAATCTATATCAAATTTTCTTAGAGATCCATGTTATTGTTTAGCAATTTTCCATTGTATCATATTAGCATTGTATTTAGTATTTCTTTTTGGTAGAGTCAGTAGGGATTTTTTTATGATATCAAAACAATATTAAGAATTAATAGAAGTGTTAATGAAGAGAAAATTATGTTGGTAAAATAAGATATATAAAATATATAAACAATATCAGGTTTGCCAGTACAAACTGATCTGCTGCTTAATATCTGGTTATTCATGGTGTCCATTTTTATCAAATGGTCTAGAAAAAAATATTTCTTATGCATACATAAGGTATTAAAAGAAAGGAAATTTTTTTAAAATATTTTTTTTCTCTGTGTAATAGCAAGGCTTCCCTGGGAGCTTTTCTGTGCAGTGAAATTGTGATGCTTTTCACATGTATAGAAATCCTTTTGTAGGTAGACCTGAAATAGCTGGGGAGTTGGTGAACTAAACTGTGTGAAACCCCCACAGTGGGAAGATGAAACATCCTGAACATGGGCAGGATAATAAAGCATTTTGATTACTGTGATCTGGGGGAATAAGAACTTCTGTAACTTCAGATGTCTTTGAGCAATCTGGACAGAGATTGCCACTCAAATTCTGCCTGCCTACAGAATAAATATCTTTGAAATTGTCAATTCATTTTCTAATTCTGAAATGTTTCAGTTTGATACTGTAGTTTGGAGTTTGACTGTAGGTGCTGGTTCCCAGCCATGCCAGGGGTGTTGAGGCATGGCCTGAAGCCTAAATTAATAAACTGCTTCAGGATTTTCAGGCTGGGCTCTGTGCTGGCACTGCCAGCTTGGGCAGTGGGGCCAGGGGAGCAAAGGATGGGAGGCAAGGAGGCAGTGAGGTGAACAGGAAAGAGGTGGGTTGTGAGGAGGAGAAGGAGGTGCAGGTGATGAAGCACATTCCAAAATGAAAACTCATGACCAAGGAGCAGCTTCACTCTACATAACACACAACATGAGACCTGACAGAAGTTACTTAGCTTAACTAGGTATTTTTTAGGTAACTTTTCTAAAATTAAACTCTTGGGGGTTTACATCTAGAATTTGTCTCTACTTTAACTGTTGTTACAGCAAGCCCTGAATAATTTTTTATTGTTGGCTCTGGAAACAGGAGAGAAGTGAACAAGTCCAGAGGAATCCCATGTAGTGTGTGTGCTGTAGCTCAGCAGCTGACAAGGCTGGGAGGATGGTCCAAAACGTCCCATTTCTACCCAGTCCTGCAGGGACTGCTGGTGACTGCCCTCCTTCTCTGCAGTCCATCCCCAGCACTCCTGCAGCCTGTCTGGAAGGAAGGTGCCAGAAAGGCCAGAGCAGAGCCTTGGCCTGCAGTGTCTGTCTGGGCTGGAGCAGACCTCAGAGCCAGTGCAGTGTGCTCCTGCCTCTGCTCTGTCCCCTCTTGATGAGGACAGCCGGAGTTCCAGCAGCTTCCCTGAAGATGGTTTTTGTTCCTCAAGCCCAGGAGGAGCAGTAATTTGGACACAGGCAGCTAGCCAGTAACAGGCAGTGAGATTTTTGTGATACAACTTACTTTAGGTGTTGTCATTCGTATTTCATGCAATATCACCTTAATTGAATATCTTTCTCACTTTTCAAAGATCTGTGTACTCCCTCCTCTTCCACATGTTTGAATTTTGAGTGCCTAAGATTGCTTCCATCTTTTGTTGGCTACCTTGCCAGAAATATCCAATGTATCCTGTGAGTCTGAGGTTTAAAAAAATGGCATAGAAGCAGGTTTGGGAACTTTGAAACACACATGATCTGGTTGTTTTGTTTTTTTTTCCCCCCCAAGACATAGTTGCCCAGTTTTGAGAAGGTCCTAGAGATGGAGCCATGAGCTGCTCAAACAGATAAAAATGTCCAATGCTGTATCAATGGCACGGAGTGTTTGTGCTCCATTTATGTTCCTGTTACTATCTAGGATGATCTTCCTGTGCAATTTTGGGGACACAGGGCTACTGCTGCCTCAGGAACAGTTATTCAGAGCTGAAGAGTTTGTCATCCACATGAACTAAAAATGATTGCATTGCATTGTTATTCACAGCCTCTGATGAAGAACATAAATGAGAATGAGACACCTGTGACCTCTTCAATTACCCGGAGGTGCCTCACTGCCATTTCTGCCTTCGGCCACTTCCAGGGTCTGTGTCTTGTTTGGACATGAATGAGAATTGTAAGGTGTTTTATTAAACAAGAAAATTGAAGGATGAAACATCTAACCATTCTACGAGACATGTTCAGATTTCTGAAATTGTGCTCATATTTTGGTTTGCACCCACATGGTTTTTAATTTATTGCAGCATTTTCCTCTTAAACACAATAATGATGGGTAAGTTTTTATATTGAAAAAATGCTGTTCATGGAGTATCACACTAATAACTACATTACTATAAAATGCATAATATTAGATTTATAACATTAAATTAATTGTCCAAAAGATGACATTGACCTTCATTTGAATAGCAGACTTTAGCTCTTTGTTTTCACCAAATCCCTTTTATCTGATGTAAAAACAAGTGTTTTTTTTTTTTTAAATGCCACTTTTGCTAATATAGTTAACAATTCTATTGAGCAATTGGTTATAGGAGTAGAAATTTTGTGCAGGTGCCTAAAACCTTGCTGAGATAAACCTCACCAAAACCTTGCTGAGATAAACCTTTTCTGGATGGCAATACTGGATGAGGATTGTACAGAGTTATTTAATACATTTATTAGTTTTAAGAATGTTACTTGAGAATTGCTGTACAGGTTTGTGGAGAGCAGCACCTGTAGTTGCTGCTGAAGACAATTTCAGGAGAGCAGATGGTGCCAATACCTGGGGGAAGGGATATTTTATGGTGCTGAGGTGCACTCCAGCTCGTTTTTAGCTCAGATTCCTGCCCTGTTACTGACGGGACATTGGGGCTTTTCAGGGTGCTGAGGAGCACTCCAGCCCGTTTTTAGCTCAGATTCCTGCCCTGTAGCTGATGGGAATTTGGGAGTTTTCAGGGTACTGAGGTGCACTCCAGCCGTTATTAGCTCAGATTCTTGCCCTGTTACGGACGGTACATTGGGGTTTTTCAGGGTGCTGAGGAGCACTCCAGCCCATTTTTAAAAAGCTCGGATTCCTGACGGGAAACTGGGATTTTCCAGGGGGCTGAGGCACACTCCAGCCGTTTTTAGCTTGCATTCCTGCCCTGTTACGGACGGGACACTGGGGTTTTTCAAGGTGTTGAGGTGCACTCCAGCCGTTTTTGGCTGGGATTCCTGCCCCGTTCCCGACGGGACATTGGGGTTTTGCAGGGTGCTGAGGCGCACTCCAGCCGTTTTCAGCTCGCATTCCTGCCCTGTCGGCCGCGCTCGCCGCCCGCGGTACCCGGTGGCGTGGGAGGGAAATGAAAACAATTGTTCATGGGGGAAATTTATGTGCTTCATCTGGCTGGGTGATTTCCACAGTTGTACCAGTGCCACTTAGGGACTGGTATTGCGTTTTACATCTTTAGGCTACAACAAAGTGGCTTTTCCATCTGCTGTGAAGCCTCTAATAATGCCTGTCTGGCTGTGTTTCTGTAGTACAGTGTTTCATTTGAATAGCAGACTTCTTCAGCTCTTTGTTTAACAAATGCCTTTCATCTGATGTAAGAACCCCACTTTTGTTTTAAGGATATTTTCCTTTTATCCATGGTGAACAGAGGATTCCGTTTTCTTTGCTCCTGATACTGCTGGGTACAGATTCATTTAAGTACCTGCAGTAGTGGCATCCAGTTGAGTTGTAGGAGGAAATGTTTCCTGGATGTTATGCAAAGGGCCTCTGAATTTATTCCGTCATAGCTCTGACACTGTTCATCCTGTTCTCTTCCATGCTTTATTCACATAGTCCCATTAAAATCAATGGGATTATTTGTGCAAGGCAAGGTTTTAATTCGAGTGATTTTTTTTTTCTTTCTCACTGTGACTGTTTTTGTCATGTTTCAATTTCTGTAATGATTAAAAGTGTAATATTTTCTGATTTTAACAATGTGCTTCTGATTTTTGTTAGTTTAAAATCTTAACCAGTACACTTGTGCAAATCTATCTACAAATAAGTTCTTTCAGCTCTGTTTTACAGGATCTTAACATTGACAGTTTTATCAAACTGCATTATAGTGTTCAGTACCTTAACATTTATTTCATTTAAAATTTCTATAAAAGTAAATTATTTGCTTCACCTTTGCAGACTACAGTGGGGATATATACACACACCAGATTCTGATCATTCAATGAGAAGTTTCTGTCCTTATCTCAGCAAATTCTGCTGGTTTACTGATAATTTTTAGATGATGTTTAAACAAAATGCAAACAATTTGTTTACATAAATGACCCAGGTGAATAGGTGAGACAGCTATCACAGTGTTAGAGTGTTTGGAATTTGCATGTCATAAAACGCAGAAATGCACGGCTCCTCTTAATAGTAAATGGCATTTCTTTACAAATGCTGGTAGTTGTAGCAATATTTATCAGTAGATAATTTTCAGAGATACTATGGGTTATGTGCATAGTAACTTTGGCAGTAAACATTCTGAAGTACTGTGATCTCTGATGGATTTTATTTCGTTCTGTACTGATTGCATTTGTAATGCTTTACAGATGGGAAACAGAGCCAGATTAGAGTTCACAATAAGCTTTACCTTTTATTGTTGTATATATTTTATAGGCAGATTAGATTTCTCTATTTATCTGTATTAGGGTATGTAAGCAAAAAAAAGTGTGCAAAACCCTGTTGCATAAAAATGCAAAATACATCCTGTTGTTAATGCCCAACACAAGCACCTTGGGGTTTGAGGACCTATATTTATTTTTTTTTGTATCTGTCCTTTTGTTTCTCTAGAAGAGATGTGTTTGGAATGCCTTTATGGTAGTTATTTGCCTAATTTGAGAGAACATTTACTTGACAAAAAGCAAACTTTTAAAGTTACTGAGAAGTTCCTTCTGAGGCCGCTGGGTCCTTGCTCAGCCAATTAGAATTTACCCTTTTTCCCAGCAGTCTTGCAATTGAATTATTCAAAATTGCATTTCTTTATTGCAAGTTACCAGATTCCAAAGTGAGAAAATGCTAAGATCATGAGCAAATATTTGTGACAAATTATTACCAGTTCTGTATAAGAGAAGTGGGTGATATTAAGATTAGTAAATATGAATGTGTTCTACTAGAACTGGACAGAAGATGGTTTGATGCTGAAATATTGATTTGCTTTTGAGCAGGTGAGTATTGGTGGAGGGAGACAGATATTTGTGGGTTGTGCCAAAAATCACAGGAGGCTGAAATGCTTCTCTGGTTTCTGTTGCTGTTTTCAGTGAACACAAAATGGTAAAAGAAGTAAAGAATGTGAAATATTTTACTAATTTTATTTGCATTTAACTTTTAAAAAATATTATTGCTTGAAACTGAAGTTAACTTTTTAAATTATTTATGTTAGCAATAATGCATGTTTCTGTTATTGAACTATATCTCTATGGTTCATCTAGTGAACAAAATCCTCCCTCAGCTAATTATAACTTACAGTATTTTCCCAGCAGTCTTACAATCAAATTATTCAAAATTGCATTTCTTTATTGCATATTGCTAAAACCCAAGACAAGCAGACATCAAGATAATAAACAATTATTTATTGCAAATTATTACCTAATATATAAGATTAACAGCTTGTAACTATTAAGATTAATACATGTGGTAAACTGTATTTATTATACTTATTTTGTAGCAAATATCTTTGTATAAAACATATGTTTATGTATTGCAATTAATGAGAAAAAGTGTAAGATTAACAATTTAAGCTGTGTTTTGTTCTTAGATTTATGCACACTGTAAAATTTATTTATTGCACTTATTAAAAGTATTTAATGATGGACTTCTCAAGCTATATTTTTAATGTGCAAATATGAACTAAAGGAGTGTTAAATTACAAAATGGAAAATTATAACTGAAGTAAAAGTATCTAACTATTTTCTGCTATAAATCTACTTTAAAATGATCATCTTTGGAGTTACAGAATCCTTAAATTGTGGCCTTTATGGTCCATAATGAGTTGTGATGAGTTTTCCTTTTTAAAGGCTTTTTTCATCATTAGAGCTAAACTCAACATCTTGCTCTTAAAGATAAATGTAGCTCATAGTATAAACACTGGAATCATATCTTTTTATGGCGAGGAGTTAAAATAGCATTTGGGGGAGGCGAGAGGGCGAGCCCAGGCAGAGCAGCTCGTGTGCGCTGCAGGGAAAATCTGAGTTCCGAGCGCAGCCTCCTGCTCGGGGTGCCAGAGCTGCTGCTGCTGCTCTCAGCCTGCACAGCTGCCCTGGCACCTTCCAGCTCTCCTCCTCAGGAGCCCGCTTTGCTCCAAGTCCTTCCAAACTGATTTTTCCCTTTGCAGAATTCTGATGTTTTCCAGCGTCTTTTATGATTTCTTCGTTTTGCTAGGGTTTTTTTTACTGCTTCAGCCCGTCCTAGGTTAGGGTCTGGTGTAATAGATTGCCTTTGCATTTTGTTGTTGAAAATACTGATTTATTGCAAATATATTCAGATAGGAGTTTCATTTATATAGTAGCTATTTTTTGGGAAAGAAATTGTTTTTCAGGGAAGGAATCTTCCAGCTGAAATTTATTTCTACTTCTGCGTTTTCCTGTATGTGGCTATGCTTAGTATCCAGCATTTAAAGGGTGCTTAATGATGAAATTATCAGAAACAAGTGATGTGATTTTATCAGGATTTTATACTTAAACAAGCAAATATGTATGTGAACAAGTTGGATGGGAAAAAAACACATTACATGTTTTTAAAATTTTGCATGAATAGGATTGATTCTCATGAAAGACTGTACACACAGTATTTTAAAATGTATTAAACACAATTTGTATTTCACTGATTGGGTGTTTTGTATTAGATTATTTTTCTTAAAAAGCTTTTTGAAAACATCACAATATAAAGAGTCAGATTAATAGGAATGGCAAACTGTGTTTTTAAATTTTTATTTTTTGGATATTCTAAGTCATTATTCTGACTGTTAGTTTTAGCTTTCTATACTGGGTTTATACAACTTTTTTATGTCCATGTTGAAATATTGAGCTATAAGTCTAAGTCAGGTGAAAATGTAGTTAAGTTTCCTTATGACAACTAGTGATTTGTTGGAATGAGAATCAAGTAAAATGATTTTGTTAAAAGTAGTGGAAACTTTGAACTGAAAATAGGGTGTGTGGGGGGGTTGTTAAGCTTTCTGGAACATAAGAAAAAAATCTTACTTTTTGCTTACCAAACAGATTTTGAGTTTTGTTTTAAATGCATTAAACCACCAATGTACTGAGTTCACCTTATTGCTGTGGGTGTTATTCCTGCTTAAAAAAATTCAGTCATTTTTTAATCTTAATATAATTTATTATTAGAGAGTCAATAAGATTTTTCAACCAATTGCTAGTAGGATGAACTGTTTCTGTGGAAGGCAAAGGCTCTCTGAGATTTGTAATTTGTAATAGACAGAGGTGGGTCTGGAAGTGCCTATCAAGACACATAATGCAATTCTGTTTCTGTTGAAGGCAAAGGCTCTCTGAGATTTGTAATTTGTAATAGACAGAGGTGGGTCTGGAAGTGCCTATCAAGACACATAATGCACTCTGAGGGTATTTTAAAGGTTTGTGCTTAGTGTGGTGCTTCAGATCAAACCCAGTGACCTCAGGTTGCCGGTTTTGCTGGGTGGCCAGCTGAAATTTCCTGAAGTGGGAACCAGTTGTGCAGTGCTCCCTCACAGCTTCAGATTTATGGTCATTACAACAACTATTGCACAGCAGAGCGAAAGCCGTGCAGGACGCTGTCCTTTGGTGACATTGGCCACTGAAGGATTTACAGGGGAGAAGTGGACGCTGCAGAGCACAAGTAGCGTTACATTTTCCCAAATTTGTGCTCCCTGATTCTGGAAGCTGGCAATTTATGAGCTGTGCTTTTATGCTTCTGATGATCCTGGTTTCTTGTCTCCAGTGCCCTTTTTAGTTTTGTTCCTCTCCTTGGAGAAATGCAGTTGGGTCTAAAGATGCTGGCGTTGGGAATCTCTGCTGAGGAGGGCACAAGGCTCGGGAGCACCACAGAGTGGTGGAAATCCCACAGCCGCCCTCTGCCTGGTGCTCTGTAGGGAAGCACCCTGGCTGCTCAGAGGCTGGGGCCACAATTATTGAACCCTGATGCTCCTCTCCTCGCGTTCTCTGTGGCAGGGCAGAGCTTGGATGCGGTAGAGATGCTGAGCTTATGGTCAGTTAACAAAGGAGATGTTCCCAGTGTTCTGCGTCTGTGTCTAGGCTTGGTCCTGGCCCTAAGAGGTCCTGCCTGTGGCTGGAGTAGCTCCACAAGATCTCACAGCGTGAGGTTTGGGGATGCAGAGCTGAGTCGAGCCTTTCCACTGAAGTCACAGTTTCCACAAGTTCCCTGATTCTGTATTCATTATATCTGTTTTCTTTGAGATTAACTTGACTGTGGCATTTCTGGAATTTTACTTAACTGAAGTGAGAACAAAACAACCAACTTTTGCAGCTGATCTGTGAAAAGCCATTATCATTAGGCCATCTGGAAAAAAGGCATTTTTAGCTCTTCAAGAGTGGCTAAGAGCTCGTTCTTGAAGAATAGATTTCCTGTGATTGCCACATGATAGTGACAGTGCAGTACAAAAAAAAAAGTGCTGAAACAAGTAGGGTTTTATAGCACCATTTATATTCTAGGTTTATTTCTGCAATAATTTAAACTTTTTCCTGCTTTGCAATTTCTTTGTGCTAGTAAAGGTTTTTACAGCTTTGGAGACAGTGCTACCTGCAATGTTAACTGTGACTGGATCACCCCAAAAACACAACAGCAGAAAAAACCTGGCTGCTTAAAATAGTATGAAGCTGAATGAATGAAACTTGCAGGTCATATGAAGCTTGAATTTTTTGTGACATCAGAAGATACAAAATAGAATTAAGGGTGTTTTCCTGGAAGATGGTGGTGTTGTATTTTCAGATGTTTGAATGTTTATTGCAATAGTCCCTAGGGATTTATTTCTAACATAAAAATGGGTATGTTTTTGATTGTGTGCATTTAATTTGTTTGTGTTTTTGATTTTCTTTTTTTTTTCTTAGTATCTCTTTCCCCTGCTGTCTAAGTACAATATTCTTTCAGAAAAGAGTCTATGACAACAGGAGATGAATTTAGAAAATGTTTTACAAGTTCTCGTGAGAGAGTGTTTATTGATCAGGATTTCTCATTGTATTGTTTAGAAAATCCAGGCAAAATGTATGGCTCAGAAGTGTTTCATTTCTTTAAAACCAGAAATTGTTTTTTAAAAAAATCCCCAAATAAATTGTACATGATATAAAACTCTTTGGGAGAGTGTCCTCTTCAATGTCCCACAGATGCGGGACTGTTAAAATGGGAAATCGTGTGTTGATTGAAAAAAAAATGAGAAAAGATGCTTTATTTGAGCAGGGTAAAGGATGTATCCATATCTTCTGTCACAAAATACTTGGCACTGGTGAGACACCTTGAGGGCTTTGTCCAGTTCTGGCCCTTCATGGCTTGAGACACATTGAGGGGCTGGATGATCTTTGAGGTCTTGTCCAACCTCAGTTACTCTGTGGCTCTATCAAAAGGATGGGTGTGCAAAACTAAGTTCTTTTACAGAGGACAAATATTAACTAAGGATGGCTTGATGTGAGCTTGTGATGGTGGCTCTGCAAACATCCCAGAACAGCCAAGAATGGTCTGTGCAGTGAAGCTGTTTGCCCACACCAGGATTTAAATGCTGGATTTGGGTGCAGTGCAGGCAGCAGGAGTGCACGGGGGACAGTAAAGAAAAGGTTCTGCTCATTCTGCTGATTCTTTGTGCATCAGCTGCCCAATTCCCCACTGGGGGACTCTGTGCTGCCAGCCAGCACTTCTTCCCTTGTGTGGACAGGAAACCAGAGTGGCCAGCTGGAGGGGATGGGGTGTTCTGTTTGTTTTCTGAGTGTGTTCCATACGTATTTTCTTGTACAGATGGTCTCTTGTTCTTTGGATGTACTCCTGAAGGAATAAACTGTTGCAGAATATTCTACCCAACTGAGCCTATATCTGAATCCTAAACTTTTGCCATAGATTTTTGTAGTCTAATGATGATGTTTTCCTCCTCCTTAGTTTATTTTTTTCATTTCTAAATCACATTTATATTTTTAATATATGAGAAGTACTTTTAAATCTTGCTTTTCCATATGCTGCTCTAAATGTATACATTCCCCATATTGCAGTGTTATTCAGTGGAATTTATCTGTACTTCAGGAAATCTCAGGCAGGACAGATGGAATTCTGAAGCCCTGCAAAGACACACACTTGCTCCCAAATGGTGATGGATATGAGTCAGGGTTATGAACAAGAGGGAGCTTGGTCTGTGAAAGTGCAGGTGATGAGACCCATGAAATAATCTTTCCATTTAGATGGTGTCCAGAATATGAGACTATCTGAGGATCCATGATGACAGTTGTAGGTGTGGTATCCTTTGGTCATAACTCTGGATTAATAGGCACTGATGTTATGCAGTTTTACAGTATGAGAGGTGTTTTTTCCTGTAATGTTAATAATGGCCAGATCCAGCACTGAATGAATATATATATTTGTATATACATATTTTAACTGAGATGTGCAAGTTCTTTTTGATTATGTGGCTTATTTCTTTTTTGTGCTTTCCGAAGCTCAAAGTCATACAGGTCTCAGTGTCAGAAGCATGGGAGTGCTATTATTTCTTCAGTGACTACTAGGTCTCAAGGATAACATTTTGTATTGGAATTTAATTTATTATTTCTCATCAGCAATAAAAGGGATTCAAGTAGATATCGAAATATATCAAGTAGATATTTCAATATCTAGATATTGAAATATTTTGTGGTTTACCTGATGATTTTCAGGTTTGATTTTGTGGATTTGTATTTAAGTTTTCTGTGCTATCTTTTAGTGTTTTAGAGTTTTCATTGGAGCCTTGAAATACTCAGTGGATACAACCATGTGCATTGTTTAATATAAATGTTTAAAAATAGTCCTGAAATTTTACTTTTAGAAGTCACAAAACCTGCTTGTGTGCCACAGGCCCTGAAGATTGATTAAGAAACAAAGGATATTTGACAAGTTTATAAAACATAATTATTGCCCTGGGCAAATGAGTAAGTAGTATTTTGATTTGCATGTAGGCACTTTTGCAAACCTAGTTTAAATGTGAGGTGTTTTAAGGCAAAATATAAACCCCCTCACAGCAGTGAATACATCCAGCTAGGATTATACAGCCTGAGATAATTCTGGATTTTTGAAAACCCTTGTATCTTAGGGAGAAAAATTTCCACATATTTAATTAAATTAGTGGCTCACATCCTGTTCCCCATGTGTTAGTTAATTTGGTAGGTTCATATATGATTTTGAGGCTGTGAAACACTCAAAGATTGATAAAACTTGAAGTATTAGTAGTTGATTTGAAGGAAGAGATGCTTTTCATGTAGCAGCCTGGTAGGAGATTGGAGTCCAAGTGATTGTGGTGTCCTTCAGTAGGAAGCAGCTGGGTTCAGGTACAATCTCTGCAAATTCTCTCCTCTAGGTGGTTTTACCCTATAGCTGAGTATTGTAGCTTCCATGGGTTTTGTTGGAAAAGTCACTTGACTAATTTTTCCAGTGTGGTCAGAAAAATGTGGCTATGAACCTCTGTTTGGAATTTGGAAGAATTAGAATAAGGTAGTGGAGGTGTTTAGCTCAGATTCACTCTCTCATTATTTAAGATTCTATTGGTAGATTACAAATATTTGGTGGTGTGGGGCTTTTTGCATGTATTTGAGGACTTTCACATGTATTTAAGGATTTCTGTTTGCTCAAGGATGAGTTATACTTAGCTTAGGAAAACAGATAAGAAAAAACTTGATGTCTTCGTGACACTACAGATAACCTTGGAACCTTATGATCTGTCCTAATTACGCAGATCATTCTAATTCTGTCTAACTAAAGAAATGACATTAGCATTTTAGGGTACAAAAAGTAGGCCTTCCTGACTGCAGCTCTCAAGAGTTTTGGGGTAAAAATAAAGCAGTTCCTGTGTTCTGAGCTGGCCCACACTACAGCGACGTCGTGCACTAAAGCAGAGAAGAGCAGCAGTAAAAACACCCTTCTCCTTCCTGTGTACTCAACAATGAAGGAAGTTGTTAATTATCAGCTATAGATTTGCTTCTCATTTTTCAAAGCTTACACTAGCTGGTAACTTTGATTATAGAGTATTTGGGGTTTTACATACATTGCCTCATTAGGGAGACAATAAACCAATTTTAATATGTCTCAGTCTGCTATTTTCAGATGAAACTGCCATCATGGGCCTTTTTTGTTACACTTCACAGCCTGGAGTATTTTTTTCCTTTAGTTTAGCATGTTTTTGTCTCCCTATATATTGTAGTCTAGGTATTAGCATTTGTGGCGTTTCACTTAATGACTGTGTACAGTATGTCTTTGGGTAAAATACACAACATATAGTGCAAACTAAGCAGATATTCCACCTGAACTACATAAAAATGAGGTATCTTAGGAGTGATATCTGAAAGGGCGCTGAGTTACTCCATTCTGTAGGCACAGTGGGCCATAAATGGTGTAAACATGGAATAATGAGAATTTATCACACTGGAGTTGAGATCAGAACCTATTTGGGTGAGCATTAATAAAATAGTATAAATAGAAGTATAATATTTTAACATTAAAATATAGCTTGGTTTATAGCTCAGGCCCAGAGCAGGATATAGATACTTAGATGTTGCCTTTTCTACTGGGTCTTGGTTTCCAGGAAACATTTATTTGTTGGAGGACAGGAGCCCTGCCTATAGGAAATACCTGAGCAGGTGACCTTTCCCTGACACCCACTGCTCTCCATGGACCTGTGTGGAGTTCTGTTAGCTGAGACTGGGATGTGACACATGAAAATAACTGAAATTTCAATTAGATTAATCCTGTCCTCCATATCTGAGGTATTATTTTTGGGTCTAGTGTCTAGATCAGGGAAGTCAGAGCGAGCTGTGGTGGTGATTAATGCCATCCTCATGGGGGTACAGAGCACTGGTTGTTTGCCATACCTGGCAGCTCCAGCTAATTGCTCTGTTAATAGAGCACCCAGTGGATGCCAAAGGGCCCTGTTTACATGGCCAGCAGCAGGGGAGGAGGGTGATTTGAGCACTGCATGACATGGCTTTTTAATGATTACTGCAAACTCCCTTTTTGCTGCTACTGGCATGTCACTGCCATCAGGGGAATTCAGCTGCTTTGTGGTTTGAATAACCATGGGTATTGCATTACTGCTGAATTTTAGCTGCTCTTCACACTTAACATAAAACTCTTCAGAGAATTTGTGGGGGTTTTTTCTATTGCTTGAGTGCTTTGTGCTTTTTCCATTTGACAAGTTGTGAAGAGACAAGTATTGGTGAGATTAGGAAAAAAATTCTGTTGCTCAGGCACAAATGCATGTGGCATGAAATTCAGGAGCTGGAAACCTGGGAGTGGAGTGGGTGGTGAGGTCCTTCACCAGCCATTCCCATGGAATTGCTGAGGTGAGCTGCTGCCTGCAGCTTTCCTGGCACAATGGGCTTAGAGGGCAGCCAGCAAGGGCCCAGCTGGACACTGCAATAATTTAAATACAAACTTAAGTTTGTCTGAAGCTCTCATGTATAGTCTGAGTGTATCCTAAGCATTTGAAGGTTTGCAGCTCTATGTTGATGTCTAATTACGGACTTAGAAACTAATTTTAGGCACATGAGTCTAAAAATGTATGCCTTAGTAATTCCAGTGAAATTTTACTGAACTTTCTTGAAATGCCTCTTGCAAATAAACTTATAGGCCATGATTACACATGAGTCTAAAAATGTATGCTTTAGTAATTCCCAGTGAAATTTTCCTGAACTTTCTTGAAATGCCTCTTGCAAATAAACTTATAGGCCATGATTGAGTAAATCACCTAAATGTGCTTTTGGGAAAACTTGCATACCTAAAGGTAATGAATAGTGGGGGATTATTTGTGTGTGTGATCATCTGCTCAAACACTCTGAGCCAGAGTTCAAGCTCTGAATGCTTGCATTCTGTTTCTTCTGGTGACACTTACAAAGAAAATACGAAACCTGCAGCTGACATCACAGCAGCTGATGCTAAATAGAGCTCCTTTTATGCATTTACATGTATGAGCTGAATTTTGTTATTAACAGACAATGATTTATACTGATTCAGATCAGAGCTAAGGATCAGTTCATTATTATTTGGGAGAGGTTACAGGTTAAAAAATTTACAAGAACTAAAGCTGTTGGGGATAAAATGAATGGAAATAGGAGGGGAAAATCTATCTTATATTTAAAATATAGTAAACTTTTATCTATTTGAAAAGACATTATTAGTAATAATTTGTTGTGGAAGAAATACATCTCTGTTATATGTTCATTAAAAGGTTATGGTTAGGTGCTAGGGCCTTATATGCAAAAATATTAGTAAGTTCAAAATTTTCTGATGCTTTTTGGTAAAAAGAGTAATTTTCTTTTTGCATCCATTTAAGGAGTCTGAGTGAAAGTGAGCAGTTTATATTAGGAATTATAGCTGGAATAGAAAGTAAATTTTACAGTGTGGACACCTGCACAAAAGTATACAGTAATACTCATTTCTAATGTAACTTCTGGTTGCCAAAGGGAAGCAATTTATACTAGTAAAGGTCCTCTGATACCAGTAAGGTGTTCCACTACCTAGCTGTAAGAGGATAATGCAAAAAGATTTAAAAAAGCGCCAAATAAACACCAAAAAGTTTTCATCTTTCTTCATAGAAAATATAGAAATGTTTAACTTCTCTGATTTTTCAATAGAAATTTGATTCTTTTGTATAGTCTTTGAACATTTATTTCTGAATTTTAATACTTTTTTTGGTGGAAGCTAAACCACAGTACTAAACCACACACCTAAACTTTTGTTACATTTGCTAGTAGGTACAATTTTGGATTGCTATACCACAGTTATTCTTCTATATTTATAATATCCATTTCTAAAAAAAAAGTGGACTGTAAGTCATGGTTATTTAAGCAAGAGAATAAACATCAGAATCATTGAACCAAAGAATTGTATTTTCTATTATATTTGCACCGAAAATGGTTTCAGGTTTAAACATATACATTAAAAGATTGTGTAAATAAGTGTATGCTGACCTGAAAGAGAACTTCTTTGTGCAATGAATTCATCCATTTGGATGAGGTGAAATTTCATTAAATGTAGCATCCCTCATTTGATTGCTGGGATCTTAATTATTATTACTGCTATTTCTATTATTATTCCTTCTCTTTCTCTCCAAAAGCAAATAGGATCAACACAGTTGGGTCCTGGGCATGCCAATCCATTTCAAATACAGCAGCAAGGCTGGCACTTCTCCCTTGTATCCTGATGTGCAAATACTGCACTAAATGCTGTGTTACTACTTCTGGATATTTTTTAGCAGAGAAAAAGCTTCTCTGGTTTCAAATGCAGCATTTCCAGCTGTATTGCTGAGCAGAAGGGAGGTGAGCTTGTAGCAATAGCAGACAGATGTGAGAACTCTTTGTGCATACACACGATGCAGAAAACCCTTGTTGTGCTGTCATTGTCACTGCCTGTGACACAATTTGCTTCCTAGGTTGTGTTTCTCAGAGTGCTTGAGGCTGCTAAATAGTGTACACATCATTGCTGAGAGGCTGGAAAAAGCCTGGAGAGAAAGATGAGCAACTTGTGTAACTTGGGACAGAAGTTCCATCATGAAGCATTTATTTAAATGTAGCTTGGACTCGGTGGAGGGAAAAGAAATCCATTCAGAAAAACTTTATATGACCTCAATGGGAAAAATATTTAACAGGATGGAAACAAGATTGTCTGATGGATCTTTTCTGACTTATTCCTGGCAGCACAGACATTAAAAACTCCACAACCAAACAATCCAAACAAAACTTGGACTAAAATTCTCATGGTGGTCTCTGCAACTGCCAGACCCTTTTACCCAGTGAAATTACTGAGAAGTTTTATATTCCTGAAGTGAGCAGCTTCAAGTATTGACAATTTAAATGAAAGATGCATTATGACATGTACAGTTTAAATTGTGAGTTATGTAGAGTACAAAAAGTGCTTTAGATGGTTCTAAGGGCATATGAATTTGCCTTATTTCCCCTCTAGATTAGAATTTGTAGTGTTGAGTCCTAGCCTTGGAGAAAACATTGACATCAAAGCAGAGAATACATAGACCATAGTTTTAAGATCATGCTATTAATTTGAGAATAGCCAGGTTTGTGGAAGTATTCCTACTCAACATTTTTTTTTAAATTTATGTATTTCTGTTAAGGTGAGTTTCCAAAGGCACCAGTGTTAGGGAATTTCTCCTCTTCTGGTCAAATCTGTATCATTTGAGCCAGAATCTGCATAGTGGCAATGATGACAGTGTAGACCAGCAGACAAATAAGTAAAATGGCAAAACAGAAATCATTTGCACATACATCAATAGATGGACTTAAAATAGGAATTTGTACATCTTCAAACTCTTTTAATAGATTAATATCATTGGGATAATAATCTATTAATCTTCTCTACAGTACAGGAGGCTTCAATAGCAGTTAATAATGTAATCCCATGGTTACACCTGTTTCCCCTTTGCCCTTTCCAAAAGGGTTTTAAGGAATTCTTCTGTTTGAACATGCCATAAACACGAGCTGTAGTTTATTACTACAGTGTGATACTCTTTTGTAATGCCCTTTCTGAAGGTTACCATGGCAGTGTAATACCAAACAGAGGTTGAGTTTTACATAGCTCCAGGTCTAAGAGGTCAGCTGAAACTAAAGAGACTCTCACTGCAAATTAGAAGGTGCATTTGAGGTGGGCAAAAGGTTCTTAAGAAAAACGAGGTTGTTTAAAATTTCTTTCAGTTTGTTCTCTCAGATTATCTGTGGTTATAATCATTGTAGTGATAGAGAAAGTTTGAAAAAGTTGCTGAAAACCAGGTTTCTTTAATGAAACTGTAGTAAAAAGGGCTGGAAATAATAACAACAATTACCCTATTTCCTAAAGAGGCCATTGAAAAACTGCTAGAGTCAGTGATGAAACATGGAATGATAAATGTCACTGACTTGAGTCTTTTCCTCCTGGTTTCTTTTCTTTCCAGAGATCCTTAGGTCAGACCTTAAGCCTGTATCTCAGCCTGAGCATGCATTGGCTCACCCCTATTCACTCTGTCCTTATACAGCTTTTAGTAAATGCTTGACTGAAATGTTCTTGAGCAAAAATTACCCAGGGCCGAAGGAAAGTGTGTTTTTGTCAAGTAGTTGTCAAATTTGAGCCCTGAAAGTTCATTTTACTCCAGATGAAACCATTAATTGGAAATAACCAGCAATATGTTTCACCTCAAAATAAGATTTTGATGTGTCTTTGACAGAATGAAGTGTGGGAAATAAATTAGGAAAGAGATGCCTAAATATGGAAAAATTAAAAAAAAAAAAATTCATGCTGTCCCCAGTAAAAAAAATTTCAAAATCTGAGTCATTATTTCAAAGTAAGGAAATGCTCTTGTGTGGGTTGGTTTGGTTGGTTTTTTTGTGACTTGGAGACTGTGTGAAGCATCTCCCCTTCCCCCAGTAATAACAGGGACTTTACATAACTCTGACCCAGCTGAATGAAAACTCAATAAAGGCAAGTGGTGCTGGTGCCAAGTTGAGCTGCACTGCTCAGATGAGAGTTAGGAAGGAAGTGAATGCTCCTGTCAGAAATGAAGGTAGGTGCTCTAAGGATTTCCAGTTTGAGAAACCTGAAGAAAAGAGTCACAAAAGGACAAATTCTGCCATTGCACCTTAGTTCAGAGGCAAATTAAAAACTTACTCCTGTCAGCACCAATCCAGGAGGATTTGCAAACCTGACATTTAAAAGAGATTTTGTCCATTGGGCTAAGTAATGTAGGAAATTATTATATCAAAAAGGTTATTTCTCATACAAGGGGACTTTCATATGAATTTGCTTGTTTATATGTAGGTTTTAAAGTGCCATGTATGTTCATTGCTTCCAAGGTTCTCCCAGCAGTCAGAGTGAAGCAAGAGCTCATGTTAATTGTCTTATTCACCCTGTTCTTGTTGTTGAGGCAGAATGTTTCATGTTTTTCTCTGCTGGTCTGCAGGTTACTTGAAGATCTCTTGATTCTGGGAATGGCAGAATCTGATTAAAGCTGTTGATTAATGTATATATATATATTTACCAAGTATGCCAAAGAAATTCTATTGAGTATTTTTATCATCTGTGTTATTTAAGGGTCTGTTCACAGAATTATTTCATGCCACAGTGCCTGAGACAGGACCCAGTGTGTTAGGCAGGTATCCACATACCAAAACATCCTTGCTTAAGGAGCTTGAGAAAGTGACTTTTATTTTATCATTCTAATTGTCAGAGTGGAGCAAATGGATTTGGAGCAGTGTATCCCTTTTACTTGTGTTATTTTCACCCTTTTATTCCTATGAAGGGCACATGAGATGGGCAGCAGCTTCTCTGGGCACTGTTGCCTGTGCCCTGGTGTTGTCCCCAGCCTGGTGTGCAGCCAGGTTTATCAAGGTGTGGAAACCAGGGCCAGGCTGGGCAAGGTGCTCAGGGGGAGCTCAAAGGGGAGTGAAGGAGTTTGTGGAAGTTTGGAGATGCTCATCTTGAATTTCAGTCATGCAATGCAGTGTCTGAAAGTATGTACCTAGAGAATATTGCTCTTTATTTAGAATCAATGTTTTGCATGTGAATAGTCAAAAGAAACTTTAAGTATTTTTTCAAGCTGGGAGTCACAGCTTCCACCTCAGATTTGTGGCTGTCAGAGGCCACCATCTGCTGGACTTGTTAGGATTTCTGTTTGTTTTTCATGATGGGCAAAGAGTGAAAAGGAAGATCTTGACAAAATTGTTTTTTTCATGGGAGAAATATAAGTTTATTCTTTGGTGGTTTTTTCCCTCCCTCTCAGAACTCTTCCAGTATTTATATCTAGTCTCCATTAAAAAAAAAATCTTTATTCATGTGAAGAATTTCTGTGAGAAATCAGCAGTATCAGTGTTATCTGGCAGGTCTCTGCTCTGCAATTCTCCAGCAAGTCCTATTTTGAATTGGCAGTATCAGAAGAGATGACATTATCTTTATATGGTTTTGAAAAAAGAAAACAAAAAGTGTCATCAGTGTGAAGGTGAACTTTGGTTGTGATGCCTGTAGGAGGAGTTTTCATGCCATTTTATCTTTGTTCAGCAACTCAGATTGTGCAAGAACTGTCTGAAGACAGATCTGCCTGGCATGAGAGTGTAACAAATGGATATCTCATAATTCTGTTTTTTGTTTGGTTGTTTCTTTTTTCCAGCCAAACAGTGTGGCTTCTTTCTGTAATGATTTTTTTTTCTGTCCTGCTGAGATTCATAAATTTTACTCGTTTATTCAGAAAAAGCTTTGGTAGTGGTAGGAATAAACATCACTTTTGTGGTTGTTTACACTGTTGTTCTTCATTAGAAATAACATCCCTTAAAGTAAATTTTTTGGAGTTTTTTGCATATAACATCCTCTTGGTAAAACGTGTTTTTATTTCAGTTATGCAAAGAGCTTAAAAACTTATTTAATTTGTATATTTAACTTTCTTAGATAAGACTTGTGGGATGATGTGGTCCTGTTGGTTTTTGTTCCTAGTTGCGGAAACCCTGAGATGCCTTTGCAGTGGGCTGTGGTCTCTGTTGGGCAGGCTTGCAGATCAGTATCTCTGTCTCTGTGTGGAGGTCTTGCTCTCAGCTCTGCTCTTCCCTGGTTTGTATTTCCCAGAGCTGAAGGGGAAGGGCAGGGCTGGGGGAACAGGAGAACCTTGCTGTGACTCTGATGTCCTTGTAGAACTTTGCTTGTGACAGTATTGTTACCTTTCCACTGAAAAAGTCTTGTCTCCCCAAAAGTTTGAGAGGGCTTTTTGGTTAGGAGCATGAAATATCACCATAAATCACTTTGAGATTAAAAAAGTGACCTACTTTAATTCAGTTCTGATTATAAATATGTCTTGGGGAAAATTGATGAAGTCACTCCTTCAACTGGATTTTTTTCTTTGATTGGATGGGCTAGGCAGAATGATACAGGAAAAGAAATATACTTTATACCCTAAATGCTTATATGTATCAGATCTACTTTTATATCTGTGTTGTTGTATTTGTCTTTCATCTTTTATTCATGTCTCTTATACATGTGGATATAAACGTTTGTTGATTGCCATATCAAAAGGCAGAAGTAACATCATAACAGTCTGGATGATATGCACAGTAAGACTTTATGATACTCAGAAATTTGCAAGAATTATGCTCTTGATATTTCACTGCTTGAGCCTAGATCTGGTGTGTGAGATCACAACGCCTTGCACAGCACAAAGGGGGCTGCTTTAGGAAGATGTTAGTTGAAGCCTTTCATGCTTTTCACTCTTGACAGTGACTCTAATGAAGATAATGAAGTGGTTGACAACAGAGTTTGGAAGGATGAAATATGATAGGAAAGGAATTGCACAATAGATGTAAAAATGGTAGCTCCACTTGTAGGGTGTGGATAACCAAAGGAGTGATTTGGAGAGACAGATCATGTCTCAGAATTCCAAAGTCCTCAGATATCTTTCCTTGTAGTTCTGTGACAGAACTCGGTTCTGTATATTTAGACTAAAACCACAGGCTTGAATCTCAGCAGGTCAGATTTTTAATCCTTTTAGAATAGAGAGAAACAATTGCAATTCACCCTCCTGGGTGAGACAGTACAGAATTAAGAGCTGCAATCATTGAACTTCCTGACTTCTGTGATCTGGAAGCTGTCAAGGTTAACCTCTGGGTCTATTTCCATTGTTTATGGAGTAGGAAGCGTCATTTCTCTACTGGGGGTAGGAGCTGACTGGGACAAGGTGAGCAACAGACGCACCTTGATGTTTGTTAGAGTTTTTTTGGACTGTGAATTATTTTATTTTACTTAATTGAACAAATGTCTCAATAGATCAGCCCTTGATAAGTATCTGCTGTAGCTAACAAATTTTTTTGAGAGGGGGGAAAAACCTAAAAATGTGGGTAGAGAAAATGGCAAGCAAAGTTTTTACTTTTAAAAGTGAATGAAGCAGAATATTTTCTTCATTCAAAGAAGTGGTATGTGTTTCAAACCAAAAATGTCTCCCTTTGTCCTGGAAATACCCCTAATGCACAGGCAGGTGAAGTGTACAGGACTGTGATTGCAGCTCCAACAAATCAGGACTGGGCCAGTTCAGTGGCACATCTGAGACTGCAGACAGGCCAGGGCACATTTTGGAGATTTTGGCATTGTGTAGGTGCTGTGGAGGCTGAAGTTGGACTGGAAAACCTCCAGGAGTGGTGACAGTGGGCACAGGAAAAGGAGCCCAGCCTACTTTCAGGTTCCAGATACTTTGCAAAGCAAATGAGGAACAAAACATATTATTTTGTGTTCATAATGAATGTCTTAGGACAGGAAGTCAGAAACCCAGACCTTCACTAGGTTGATTTTTTACAATATAGTCTTTTGAGAATAGAATATGGTTTATAAATACAGAATAGACTAGAATACAGTTTTCATATACAGAATAGAAGAGAATACGATTTTTTGCTATCTCCCTGCCCCGCAGTATTGTACTTTTGTATGCTTCAAGATTTAAGGGAATAGGATGTAGTTATTTCTGCTTCTGGTATAGAGATTTTGTCCAGCTTGGTACTCTTCAGAGGTTTTAAATCTGACTTTTGTATTTGAGAGGAACCAAAGTTGTATTTGGCATATATGGAAATCAAGCAGGTTGTATTTAGAAATTTAGTTTTTATATCCAAAGATCTTGGTTTCTAATTCTAAAGTAAAACTAAAAAACATGGCATGGTTTCTCTCTTCTTCCCCCTTCATAGGTACATGTGTCTATTGTTTTAATCCTGATGTAGTTAGGTTGTAAATAATTCTGACTCAAGTAATGGTGAAATACTTTGATATTTGGGGATTTTTGTAGTAACTTATGTTGCTTCATACATTGGTGGTCAAAGTTTTATCCAGTGAGTTGCCTGTTCAAGTTTCCCACTTTGCAAAGTCCTACAGGACAGATACTCCCTAACTTGTAAGTGAAAAGCTCTCAGGGACACAAGCAAGAGAGGGTGACAACTTGTGACAGGACAGTGGTGTTGGGAGAGGGCTTGGGGCTGGTGCTCAGCTGGGAAATGCAGCCTTGCCTCAGCTGCAATCAATAATGCTGGCCCCAGCAACCACCCCTTGCTTGATCCCTCCCAAATCAGGGATTTGGATTAAAGTCCTGCTGCTGATCACATGATGTAGCCCCAGCTAAAGCTGCACAAATTGAAAATAACTGGACAAGGGGCCCTCTTGTTCTGTGATTGGGAGCTTTGTGGTCCCTTTAACCTGGTCTTCTACTAACAAGGATTCCTTTTATTGCCCATAAAATTCACGACTTCTGCTGAATCCAGAGGACAGGCACTTCATTTCTCTGCACACAAATGAGGGCAGTGAGAGTGACACTGGACACAGTTTATTTGCAAATGGAAACTGCAGTGGAAAGCCTGGGCTCTGGAGGCTGCTGATGAGTTTGTCAGGACACACCTAATTCTCCACAAGGCTTTTTGAGTCAGTTGCAGGTGTGTGGGCAATTCTGCATCCAGCTGTTGTCTCAAAGGCCAGCACTGTCTTGCCAACCAGCCTGGCTGTGTTAGGGCTCACTTCTGTACAGCTCTGCTCTAGCTCCCCTTTACTGAACCCAATAACATCAGCAGGCTCCCTGCAGGTCATTTCATCCTTTGCTATTGCCACTACTACCACGAAAATGTTTTTAAAGTACAATTTTGGAACCAAAAATTAAGGTGCACAGAGCTGGCTTCTCATTGATTGCAAGGAACAGACACTGATTTCCTCCCTCCCCTGCAATCCACATGCCCAGGTAATTGTCTTGGTACCTGAGATGTGTTCCTACATGCAAAAAACTGTTACTCTAAGTTCCTGTGTAGTTTGTGGCAGAACAAATGGAGTACAATGCTTGTTAATGGATTATTTCCTTTGGAATCCATGCTACACAGATTCCCATCTTTTTAAAGATATCCCATCTTTTAAAACTGATTTTAAGTAACAGACTTAACCTTAAGTGTGGAAACACAGATACATTTTTACAAGACCTATGAATACTGTGAAAAAATACTGATGTGTATTTTGCTAACTGTGAGAAATCTTACTGCTTAGAATTTAGATCAGTGATATGTTCAATCAATTTTTTATTTAAATAATTTTCTAATGCATTAAAAAAAAATTGAAGACATTTTCAAAGTTATATTGACTCACAAATAGAGAACTGAAGCATAGAGGAATTGTTTTCTTTCCCTTGGGGTAACAGGGTCTCACTGAGTTTAGGGAAAGGAAAATGGGCCTGTTTGATCAAATACACTTTTTGATAATCTATCAGATATGAAAGGGAGTTCTGTGATATTCTCTGAAACCTTGCAAAATGAGGCTTTATCAAATGGCAAAGTGAATTTCAAAAGCAATAATCTGCTTTCAGTGGCAACCTGGATTAGTTAGGCTGTGAACTGACTTGAAACTCCTGGTGGCATAGAAGGAGGTAAATACAGCTTCCAGCTCAAATTCTGTAGCAATTTTAAGGAACAGACTGTTCTGCAGGAACAAATCACTAACTGCAGCATGTGGAGCTGTGCCTTGTGTCATAGGTCAGACCCTGATCATTCTAAACATGACAAACTTTGCTATGCAGAGCAAATCCTGTCTGGCTGTAAAGGAGCAGGTATGGCATGAGAGCAGCAAAATGAAGGATGAATGGTTGACAATTTCATGGCACAGCACCCACAGAATGGCTCAGTGATCACAGCTGGAAATAACAAACAAGAGTGAGAGGAGCAAGGCTGGCATCAGAAAGGGTTTTGGTGATTAAGGAGCAAATACTGGGAGTTAATTATAACTTAGTAAAGTTCCAGGCCTGCTCCCATTAAGCCAGTGGGAGCTGAGAGGCAGCAAGGTGGAGCTCACAGTGCCCTGGAAGGATCTTGGGTTTGGTGCTGCCATTCCAACTCCCCCCTTGGCCACTGTGAGCCCACCAAGAGCAGACCCACATCTCACCACCAGGATGGCTCAGGGGGGCACAGCAAAGTCATCTCCAGGTCTGGGAATGAATTTGTTCTCTCTGTGCTTGCTGAGCTGATCCCCTGGGCTGGTGTGTGCTTCAGAGAGCAGGGCTGGGCACAGCAGGGCAATCTGCAGCCATGTGTGGTGTTTGCACTCCAAAGCTGCAGTCACCAGCTTGGTGGTGGCTGCTCTCAGTGCAGGAGAGGAGTTGGAATCTGTGGTACAAACTGTGGTGCTTGTGGTACAGTTACATTTTCCATGTGGCAAAACAGTTCACAGTCTGCCTAAACTCTCTGCATGCTCTTTACCTGCTCTGGAGGAAAAGTTTTTGGAGGTCAGGACCGACCCATCAGAATGTGCACTCAAAGTAGCCAATAAGCAATCCTTTATTATTTATAGCACCATCATTCAGAAATGTATTTAAGAAAAGGGATGATCTATCCTCTACATGTTTCTTAAAGGGATTCCATTTTAGCTTCAATGGTAATTTTTACCTTTTCCAGTAGAATTTATTGACACAATGCCTAGCACAAGCCCTAGATTTTGCATCATCCTTTTGTCTGCAAGCATATTCACCAGCCGCTTAATTTGTCATAGCCCTGGAGGTATCAAAACTAATGAGCTTTGTTTGAATAGACTTTTTCCAGTTCATCTAGCACACTTTGGGGTAATCATTCAGTTTCTGTTTGCTTCTGATGTGAAGCATTGTGGGAAATATAAGAAAATAATGGTTTAAAAAAAGCAGTATAAATTGTTAACAGCCACATTCTCTGAAAAGCCCTAAAGATGTTATATTTTTAATTTCTCTATTTATTGAAGTATTGTGAGTACCTTAAGTACAATCATTACAAGATAATATCAAAGGAGAATCTGATAAAATGCTATTTTTCAATTAGCTCTGAGCTTAATACTTTGCTTTTTTAAGTATTTCACAGCTAACAAATCTTTAAACAATCTAACCTTTCAGGATTTGGAAGTGGACAAGATAATAACTATGAATACATAATACTGCAGCAGTGCTAAGGGTTTAAAAATCTATTACTGGGATTACATACAGGAATACCTTTTATTGGTCAGACAATTGCATTTTCATTTTTATAAAGCATTTCCCTATACCCGGTATTATACCACAGAGATACACAAAAATGGAATGCAGAGCTGTGCACTGCATAAGTAATTTCTGAAAGTGTCAGATACTCTGTACAACATATGCTTTTGATCTCAAATTCCTGGGAAGATTTGTCCTTCTTGCTGATTAGGACAACATTTGCCTTATATGCTTTAGGATGATGTATCTTTAACTTGTAGCAAGTTTCAAATTATTGAATAAGGGATTTCAAATTATTTTTCAAGTTAGGGCAATGAGGAATGATTCCCTAGAACTTTTGATTAATTTCTTCTGAAAGAAAAAAAAAAGAGGACCCTGGTAGGCCAAGCTCTAAATTAAGCAGCTCAGTGAGTCATTATTTTCAACAGGATATAATAAGCAACTGAAACTTAACTGTGTGCTAAGTGCATCAGTAAAGCATAACACTTCGAAATAATCCATTTCAGTCCAAAAAGGGCTGTTTCATATGAACAGTCACAGGACCTTTCAGTATATTTCCACATTTCTCATTAAAAGATGATTTGATGAAAAGCTTTTTCTGTGTAAAGCAGAGTGAGGAAGAGAAGGAATGGCAGGAGTTATTTGCTTTTTAAATCAATCTGCTTTGGAGATTTTTTGTAGTGCACTGCCATATTAAGATGACTTGGAAAAAGCCACTAGCAGGAGGGAGCACAAAGTTAGTTAGAAACTCAGCCTACTAAAATTGAGCTAAGTAGGAACTGTGGCAAGGGTTGTACCTTTCTTTAGAACAGAATATTTTATATCACTGCAGTGCACTTGGAGATGCCCATGCTGCTGTTGAATAAAACACCCTCAGTATCAGGAGCTATTTCAGGTTGCTCACCAGCTCCTGTTCCTGAGGTTTATTTTCCATCCCAGCTGGTACAGGTGGAGTTTTCCACAAGGCAGCTGCAGTGTTTCTGTGGCTCTGTTGGGTCTCCTGGCTTGGAGCCCTCCCAAGCTGCCCTGTGCTGTGCAGGCATGCACTTAGTGACACAAATCAGTTTGCAATGCAGGCTTCTGCAGGCTCCATGTGTGATATTGAGCTCTTAGGTGGCATTGACAAGCAGTGTTTGTCTTCTCAGAGATAGAGCTATAACTTCTGCTCGTTGCCTTCACTGTCCTATTGAGGCTCTCATCACTGGTGAATTGGATTGCTGCTGTGAAATCTCCCCTCTTGGAGGTCACTGGGCAGGCAGCTCAGAATACAGAATGTGAAATTTCTTGTGGGGATGGCCAAGTCAGGTTCAACAAGTGCAGTATTGCACATAGGTAAGGAAAAAAGCTTTTGATTTGTGCATTATTTTACATTCTGGATGTGCAGCACTTCCATCCCCTTATCCTGTGGGAAGGCACTGTCCCTTTTCTTCCTTTACTGTTGCTTAAATGTTCAGGCCCCAGATGGGATTTTAGGTCACTCTCTGCTTACTGCAGCTTATTTCAACCTTTTGTTCTAAACAGTGACCTGCTCACAAATCTCAGTCATAGAAACAAGAGCGAAAAAGCTTTTGAGTTGTGCATTATTTTACATTCTGGCTGTGCAGCACTTCCATCCCCTCCACCTGTGGGAAGGCACTGTCCCTTTTCTTCCTTTACTGTTGCTTAAATGTTCAGGCCCCAGATGGGATTTTAGGTCACTCTCTGCTTACTGCAGCTTATTTCAACCTTTTGTTCTAAACAGTGACCTGCTCACAAATCTCAGTCATAGAAACAAGAGCTTAGAGGGACTGCATTCAGAGTGGACAGAAATGTGTCCAAAACTTCTTGGAATGCTTTCTCTGAGAAAATGAGATGCTAGATCAAACTAACAAAAAAAAAAAAAAAACCACCACAAAAAAAACCCCCAAAAAACCAAAACCCAAAAAACAAAAAAACCCCCCCCCCCCCAAAAAAAAAACAAAACAAAAAAACCAGAAAAAAAACCAAAAAACCCAAACCAAATAAACTTAAAAAAACAAACTAAGAAAAAGCATTCTTGAGGTAAAAAGACACGTTTTGTTCTGTAATCTCTTTCAGGATTATGATATTTTTTCTGCTCTTTTTCCCCCCCAAACTCTGCTCTTCATTATTTTATTCGCCTCTTGTTTATTTTTGATATTTTCTTCTTTTCACTTGCCTAACCTTAAAAAACCAAACTAATAAAAAGTGTTTTTGAGGCAAAAAGACACTGTGTTCTGTAATCTGTTTCAGGATTATGACATTTTTTCTGCTCTTTTTTCCCCCCCAAACTCTGCTCTTCATTATTTTATTCGCCTCTTGTTTATTTTTGATATTTTCTTCTTTTCACTTGCCTATTTATTTAGAATCTCTCTACTATGTCTGGTGTATTCTCAAGGATAAATTCATTCAGGTAATCCATGTGGTTTTTCATATTCCAAACTGTTTATATAATTTCTTGGGATTAAACTGCTGATTTATACAATGGGATATAAAGTGGAACTCCAAGTACAGGGTTATGAAACATGTCTTGAAAATACATCCATGTTATAAATAATAAAATAGTTTTATGAGAAAGGGTGCTAAAATATTAAATGAGGCTGTCTATTCTTTATCATGACATGTATTTAATGCACTTTTTATTGTCTCCACCACTTTAAAAAAATCTTACTTCAAACTTTTAATTACAGCACAAGACCAGTTTTCTTGTTGTAATTGTAAATTTGGATTCTTTCTTTAGCTCACAGTGTTCTATTAATCCTTACACTGGCTAAAATTTATGCAAAATTTTTGGGACCTTAAGGTATTGTCGAAGGTTTCAGAGTTCTGTTACTTCCCCAGAAGTTTGGTACACAAAGAATGTGAAAGGTTCAGTGGTTTATAATTTGGTTGGTTTGTAGAATGCTGTTGGGCTTCAGTGCTAGGCAGACACTTCAGTTTACTGTAAAAACTGCCTGTTTGTTTCTAAAGCACATGGCTGAGGTGAGAGCAAGACTTGTCCCCACTGTGACCTGGGGGCTGCTCTCTGAATGTGGAGTGCTGGGAGTGGCTGATGCCCAAGGGGCAACACAACCACAGGGACCAAGCAGCCGAGGGATGGACTAGAATCTGACTCTGGGAGGTGCTGACAGAGAAAATCTGAGCTTTGCTGCAGTTCGACAGGAGATGGGAGCTAAGAATAAAGACTTCTGTGTTCCTTGTAGATAAACAGACCTGCAGCAGAGCAACTCTGCCATCAGAGTGTGCTTCTAAAAGAAGGAGCCTGCTGCAACTTCAGCTAAGCACTTCAGGAAGGAAAAAAATAAATCCCACTTAGAGAAGAAGTGTATAGTCCCTGTGTTCAGGGAGTGCCAGGCAGCGTTGGGTCACAAAAAGCATTTATTCCTCAGGACAGCATGATGGCTGTGTGAAGTATTTACCTGTCTTTAGGGCTTCAGGAAGTCACTGTTTTTGTCAAACACTTCCTCCTCCTTTGGTGGATGGTACTTGTGGCATTCTTTTGGGGTTTATTATGGTAACTTTTGATTTTTATAGCAGTGGGTTCAGCTGTTGGTTTTGATATACTTGTGTAAACCTAAAGGTGGGTATACCTGAGGGGTTTGGCAGTCTGAAGTAGCTCATGCTCCTAAGTGTTGCTGTACTGATGAGTTTGAATAATCTGTTGAGTGCAGCAAACAAATTTGGTCAATTTGACTATCTGTCAGCTTATGTTAGAAATTTGGAATATCTGGTTTGGCATATCTGGGACAAAGTTGCTGAAAAATGCTGGTGAATGCACCAAACCCTTTCTGATTAGAAGCTTCAAGAGTAACAGAAAAAGTCCCCAAAAGGAACAAATTAAAGGCTGCACTTGACCTTAGGGCTTTGCCTTAGCTTGAATTAGTACCTGGATTAACTGCTTTTGCAATGATAGAATGGGGCAGACAAGATTAAAAATTTTTGATGATAAATTGCTTAAAGCTCTATGCGAGTCCCTTCTACTTTCAACATTTGTATTTTTTTTTACTATAGAATAACTTTTTGTATCAGTACCCTAGAATGTTTAGATCTTCTGTTACTGGACAGTTGTGCCTCAGTCATGCTTTAAATTTCATTATTGTTCAACGAATAAATTTCCACAGCTCCAAGTAGACAAAGTTGCTTTACTTTTAAAATATATAAGGTCTTACAGACTTTTAATGAAGCTTTTCCAATTAGTAGAGTGAATTAATTCAAATTTTTAAAATAAGAGAAGTATATATTTTAAATTATGCCATTGAAATCAGTGGAGGTGGTATGAGTGATCCAGGTATGGGCTGTTTCCTGCTTTGTGTGTCTTCATGACTCAGGAGGGGCAAAGCACAGAGCTGATGCAGAGGTGGAGCCCTGGAAGTTGGATTGTTGCAAATTTGGACCTGCAGTGGTATATAATACATGCTAGAGCAATTTTTACCTCACTTAACGACGTAAAGCAGCATGGGATCATCCTTCAGAGCAGCCTGGAAAACTGGAATGAATTCATTGGAGAGAAGCAGCTGAAGAATGGCTGAAGGGAAATATTTATTTGTTTATTTGAAATGAATTCACTGAGATATGAATGTTAGTGTGGCATGGCAGTGGAATTAAATCCTATAAAAAGACACAGCTTTTATAGAACTATTGTTCAGCTGACAAAAACGTATCGAGTACAGTGGACACTGACTCACATTGGCAGGAATCAGCTTTAGGGAATTCTGCTTCACCAAACAGATCTCTTCACTCCTGATGTTTGACAGTATTCCTTCCATTCAGAGGAATCAAAGATGAGAAATATGAAGAGGGAGGGGTACTTTTAGAATAACTACCTTCATCTGGAAATGAAATCAGATATTAATTCTTAGAGAAAGTAAAATTCAAAACCTCTGAAAGAAGAAAAAAATACAAATATATTTTTATGAAGACTTGTGTTAAAACCTTGGAGGTCTTCCTTCATTCTAACATCTAAAGGTGAATATGAAATTTGTTGCTAGAAAATTATGTATCATTGTGGAACTCATATAAGATGCACTCAACAGTTAAATGGATTTTTTTATCTGTAATTGTACAGAAGATTTATATAAATTACCTTGTAAAAACATGGTAATAGAGGGAAAGAGTACCAAAAAGTAATAGCAGAATTGTCAGAAGACTTGAGAAAGCTTGAATAGTATGTCAGATGTATTCTGAGTTTTGACTGTTCTACATGTGTTTAAAAAATTCAAGCATGCGTGGCAGCATGTATTGTGTAATTTCTGGGGCCAGAGGGAATGCTCAAGGAGGGGGGAATCCACTGGTCTGTATTTGATGCAATTGTAATAGAAATAGTTTAGAGTTCCTGAATGTTTTTCAGTCTTTGTTTTTCTTTTATAATTTAAGACATTTGTTCTAATATCTTATTTACTCAGAAAAAGTGAGCTTCCTAAGAGTAATTTGTGAGAATGAGTGGGAAGGTTTCTGACAAAATACAGGTGTGACATAGTTGGGTTGTGGACAGTTTTCTGTTCTTCTGCTACAAGAACTGATTGTATGCTGTCTTTGTGTTATGCTGACTTTGGGTTTCACATCAGTTTGACACAGTTTTGTCATTCTCTCTTCAATTTGCCATTTCAGCAGTTGTTTCTAGCACTTAGTTTGGTTTCCTAGTAAGAGATAACAATGCTCCCCCTATGCAGCTTGACAGAGGACATTAGCCAGAGCACCAGAATAAAGTTCCTCTGGATCTTGCAGTAGAACAACTGATTGCCCTTCTAGTGCTTGTGGTGCTTCATTGAACAGCTTCAGACAGACTTCCCTGACTGGTTTCACACCTGGGGTCTGCTGAGGACACTGAGCCTCAGCAGTGCCATCGTTCCACCTTTCTGTCCCTTCTTCTGGAGAGCTGGCTAGAATGGTTCTTTGCTGAAGAGGGTTTGATCTCTTGCTGCTGAAGGTGCCTTCTGTAGTTCATGCCAGAGGAACAGCGCTGATTTGAAGAGGGGAATATCAATGTTTGAATAACATTTTTTTGCACCTTTATAGGTTTATCTGTGCAAGAGACAGGGTTAGAATTGCCAGCTGTGGGAGCTGGTTACCTCTGGAATTTGATATGGGTGTGTCCTCTTCAACAGCTGACTTTTCTTCCCAGTTCATTGGGAATCCTCCATGGATTTCCTTTCTAGGTATGGATACTGGGCATGTTATCCACTGGAAAAAGAATGGAGCAGCTTCCCTTCAGGCTGCAGTGTAACTAAGTTCCAGCAGTGCTGGTGTCCATGGAGAATATATGTAGGGCCAAATCCTGTTTATGGTTTGGGTCAGATTGTGTTTGTTCTTGTAGTCCAGGTGCTGGTTTGTTTTTTTTTTTCACTTATGGATTTGAATTCAACCTGTAAGGATGTAAGTTCTTGTTTCTATTGAATTATGTTAAACTGCACTGAAATGTATATATTTTTTTAGTCCTGATATTCAAATTAAGTCAAAAGAGGAAAAAATGGCCTTTGGCCCTATGTACATGTTAAAAAAATACATGTAAAATCTTTTCTTTTTTGCAAAGCTTGACTAGACAGTTAAAATATGTGTTTGAAATAGTCTGAATCTGTTTAATTAGACAGTTCTAGATGCAGATAAAAAGTGATTGGAAGTGTAATATTTTAGAGACCTTGGCAGTTTGGCCTTGGTTATCCTGCAGGAATGCCAGTGTCCAGATGCCACACTGGAATTTGATTTCAGGCACTCAGCTGAAGCGTGGCTGCGGGACATCACCCAGCCAGGTGCTGCTCGTGTTCTGTGATGTTTGTTTGGGGTAAGCCCCTCTCTGATCTAGGAGGGTGACATGAAGTTGTCAATAAGGATATGAACTGGCTGCCAGCAGCTCCATCACTGAGGCTGCAGCTCGGGAATGACAGGAGTGAAGTTGTTGCTGTGGTGCCCAGCACTCAGGTGCTGCAGGGATGCTCTCTCCTGGATGCTTGGCTACAGCACATGCTGTTATTGGTGTCTTCCAACTTGTATTTAAATGTGTACGTACTCTTGATCCACATGGGGTTTGTTTGTTTGTTTGTTTTTTCCCCCAGTTTTTATCCTGGGTGGATCAGGATAATCATTGAATCTACTTTTTTCCCCACTTTTCTTTGTTATGTCATTCGGTTCATTCTCAGGTACGTTTTCATAGGGGAGTTTAACTTCCTGACACATGTATTCTTTACCTAATTCTGAACATGACATAAAAAGGAATCTTTTTCTGCTACAGTAAATATTTTTGTAGTACAGCATGCGTATTTAATGTAAGTAGGTTTCTGAGATACCATGCAAAATGGACCCAATTTTATTAGAGTAGCCTAAAGAACAGAATAAATCCTTTAAGCCAATTGTATAAAAATGCAAATTTAAGTCGAGCAATTAAAAACAGATAGAAATTAGAGATTTGGATTTTGCAGAGCAAGCTTTCCACAGCCACTGCCAGATTACTGTGCAATTTATCTGGATTCTGTCAGCGATAGTCAGACTAGATTTTGATAAAGAGCAGCAAATCTGTCCCTCCATAGCTCCTGTGACTTGCCGCAAATTTCATTCAAGTTGAAGCGTCTGTACAATCCCTTGAATAATTTGGAGTTAATCATTTGTACTTCACAGCCTCTGATAGGCCTTAGACTTGGGGGGTGGGAACGGATTTGGCTTTTTAATCGCCTTGTATATTGTACAGCCTGAGATAAATGACACAGACTGTCTGAAATCTACATTCTTGCTTCTGATGCAAAACTGTAATTAATTTTGTGCAGTGTTTCAGAATTGATCGTGGTCACTTGAATTTCTAATTTTTCATTCACTTCAAAGACCTTTTTTTAAAAAGAATGTGCTTGGAGTGTGTGAATGCTCTGTGATGCTAGTGTACTAAATGAGTATTTTACGCCTCTTTTTCAATAAGGTGAAACAGAGGTCAAGGCGTGTGGCTCGTGTTTATCTCTGTCCCAGCCTGCTTCAGGATGTATTTTCTGACTTATAGGAAATGCAATCAAACTTAGGAAATTACATCTAAATACTTAGCATGTTCACTTCTGTGCCTTGTAGAAATCCAAAAGGCTTCTTTCAGAAACCCTTTTCAGTATAAAACAATTAAGCACAATTTAGGCAATAATTACCCTAATTAACTACACTATAATGTTTGTATTCAAGATTATAGAAACATTGTATCTGTTCTCTGCTGCAATAACAACAAGTCTTCCTAATTTCTCTGTATTGATAGTACTTGTATGTGCTTCTTTGTTTGGTATATTTCACTGTAAAAATATTTGTCAGTGAAAGATTGAACAATATGAATGAATTTGATTATGCCATTGTCAAAAACCCCATGCATCACAATTTCTTGTTTTTAATCACTACTGTAAACCTCACAGCCTGAGGGCATAGTTTTAATTTGGGTGCCTTACTAATGAAAAGAAAAAAATAATTGTTTTGCCTGGATTTAATAATAAGCAATAAAATCAGCCAACCAGATTTTACCTCTGCATTCAATCTCTTTTTTATTATAAAACATTTTTGTCCTTTTTTTTAGATTACAGGCGTAGATACCGAACATTTTACTAATAAATATTTCAGTTTGCTTATGAAGGCTAATGCTGTCATCTGAATATGGAATTATATTTCTTTCATGCTTCATTATCATTTCATGGTAGTAATGACAGTGAGGCGATGGAATATTTACAGGCTTTTCAGAAGACATTTATCCAATACATTTCCCTGAAGGGCACCTAGGCTTAAAGATACATTATCCTTTTATAAAACACTGCCCAGAATCCCAATTTCTGAATCAACCAATCAGAACTTGTTTTGCAGCAGTTACTGCTAAAACCCTCAAGCCAGTCTCATATTAATCCTGTGAATCTGGTGGTGGGGGGTGTGAGTGGAGGGCTGGGGAGAAGGGGAAGAGGGAGCACTCCCTCCTTAATCATCAGGCTTGGTACTTTAAGTAAAATATGTTATTTCTTCTGTACTGATGCAGTTTTTCAAACCAGTTCTTGGAACATTTCATTGAGATTGGGTGGACTGCAGCAGTGAAGGCTGGGTGTTCAAATTTGGATGAATTTTCTTAATTTCAAATTTGTTAGGCTTACGTTGCATTAATTTATGATGTTGTTGTCTGTTGGACCATTGCATGAGCAGATTCCTTGGATCTCTGTTCTGGTACACAAACACATCACAGGAATCCACCTTGGGTTAAAAGTACTCTGGCATTCATTCCATGTGTTGCTCAGTAGTTTGGCCTTTCTCTCAACATGCCCCTGTGCTTTGTGTCTAGCTAAGAGATCTTGTTTTTAAATAAAAGAAAGCAGAAGTCTTACAGTGCTCTGACAGCAGTGTGTCGGTGATTAGTTTTTGGAAGAGGGAATGGAATCGGGATTTTGCTGCTGCTGCTCTCTATACTTGCATGTGCCTATGCTGCATTTGGCAGAGCAGTAGGGAGATTTTTTTTGATTCCAGAAGAACTCTGAGGTGCTGCAGAGCTCTGTAGGAGCTGATGGACTCTGTGCCCTTTGTTGAAGAACCTGAGGATCTCTGCTGTATAAGTGATTTAGACATAACATGCACTGCACTGAAATTAATACAGTGGAAAGATCCCTATACTGGCAGTCCCTGATGCTCAACATTCTCCAAGGTGGACAAAGGTGAAATTGTTTTTAGTGAAAGCCGTAGAACAAAACTTTATTAGGAAAAAATCCTGTGTAATAACAATGAAGAATTATCTCATCTGAGAGATGCACATCCTGAGCTGCATGCAGCTTACATTATCCTCCTTAAAGTGTTGATTTTAAATTTCTCTGTCCAGGAGTTCTAACTTACAGCTTCAAAATCCTGAGGTATTTTGAAGTGTATGCAATATTTGCTACTAGACCAATTGGCATATACCATCTGTTACCACATGCATGTATCCAAGATATACTGCATTTTATCCCCAGAAGGGGTGTAGAAAATGCATGTCTGCCAAGAAAGTTGAGTGGCTGTGGTGAAGGAGTCTGAAGTTACATTTATGCTCTTTGGCAGCCAATCTCAGTGCCTCTGGTAGTCCTGTGAGCAGGCACTTCTTCTGCTTTTCTGTTTTTCCTAAAATGCAAGCTTTAAAATTCACATGGGCAAGTCACTTTGGGGCATATTTTTACTGGGCTTGAGACTTGGTTCTCTTTCTGACAACTTGGTCTCCATTTTTGCATACAAATTTCTGAGCAAGAGCAACATGAAATAAATACCTGTGTATTTTCTGCTCTAACTACTTGTTTTGTGCCTGAGAAGGGATAATTAGAGATAAATGTGCTCAGATGTGCACCTGCATATCAATTTGGCTGCAAAAATAATTTCTGTTGTTCAGTTCTCAGTGTCTATCAATATAACAGCCTCTACACAAAGAGGACTTCCAGGTCTTGAGCCCCAGTTGTTGTTTAAATAAAAGTAAAATTCTATATACACAGAGTGAATCTCTTAAGGTAAGACTAATAGACTTGCTGACTGGATTAAAAGATATGCATATGATAAACTGACCACTGATTTACAAATTAAAAGTGATTCTTGTGCTAGGTTGTGCTAAAGTCAGCATAATGTAGAAGATTATTTTCATTCTGCAGTCATGGAGCACTTTTTTCTCTCCATCAATATGGGACCAGTCATGCCCAACACTGTTCTGGTAAAATGAGAATTCCCTGAGTCCCTTTTGTTGGCACTGTTGGAAATTTTTGTTCCACTTATTTTCACAACATTAGGGAAGAAGATGCCTGATGTGTTTGAGCAGAAATCAGTCTTGGTGGCTGTTAATCTCAATGAAACCACAAAGCTGTTCCACAATACAATTAAATTCCCAGTTAACAATCTCGTGTATATCTTCACTAATGCCGTTGTTTCCTCTGTAATCTCCACTGAAATGCTTTAATGATTTCTAATGACTTCTAGATCTAAAGCAAGATTGATCTTGTAGGCTGTACATACTTGTTGATGCTCTGTCTGAAGACTGTAGATACAAAGACAATGGTGAGTCACCATTGTGCACAGCCTGTTTGTATTGTTTTGAGAATTTCAGTGCTGCTGATATTCAAGTGATAGCAAAGTTGGTGTTTTGCATATCTGTCTTTGTCTGGAATGCCTGTGGCTGTAGTGGTTTGAGCTATTCACCTTTTGCTGCTGAATTACAGGCCTAGAGAATGGAGGCTGTGCTGCTGTATATCAGCATTGGCAGGAAACTGCTGGAGGGGCTTGGAGCAGTGTCTGAGCAGAATGTGCCAATGTGATGGTGGAATATGGATTCATAATGCTCATCCTGGCTGGAGAGAAATGTGCAGCTCAGGAGGAGTGGCAAATGGAAGGAACTGGGCTGATCTTGAAAACCCAACTTCTGCTTAAAGCCCCTGCCCTTCTCACAAACCCATAACTGAAATTATTGGGCTAAATCTCAGCGCTCAGATTCAGGGTTTTGGGAGGAGCAGAAAAAACAGATTTCTGTGTACAATCATCTTCATAAATAGCCTCATATTTTATCCCTGTTGGTTCCTCTCCCCTCAATCTGCAGAAATGTCTGTCCTTGGAGATTAGATACTCTGGCTGCATGCAGATCCTGAGCTGCTGCAGTGGGAAGGATAGGTCTGCATGACAATTGCTCAATACATTAGATACATATAGGGCTCACTTAGTGTCAATATTTCTGAGAATTAATATTTGGAAGCATCAGCATGAGCTATTTGTAAGATCTTTCAGGAAAAGCCTTTCCTGCTTATGATTTACTTTGAAGAATAACACTCTCCTTCCAGAACTTGTTTCAGTAGGTTGGCTTTAAGAGCATCAAAGGAATGAGGCCTCTCTAAAGTGAATGCTAAACTGAAGATATATTTGATTACAAAGGAGATTGTGCATAACAGTAATTTGTATCTCTAAATAACCTCTCATGCAGTAGATTTACAGTTGGGATGTGTGAGGGGGTGTGCCTCATGCTGCAGGATCATAAAGCTTGTAGATAAAATGCAACATATTACTGGAGCATGCCTTTCACCCCTGTGAGTGCCAGGTATCTCATCCTACAATAAAGCACTTAATATTTTTTTGAAAATTATTTTTTAACATTTATTTGGTTTTGCTTTGGATTTTTTCTCTAGTAAAAAGAGCCCCCACCAAAATCATAACCAAATTAGTCAGCCAAAACATCCAGAGCAAATACATTTAATTTAAACAATCAGATTTAAACGATATTTAAAGAAAGTTTTTCTTAAAACAAAATTTTGCAATTGCAACTTAGTACTTCCTGAATAAGATAAATATAATAACAAATAACATGCAGTAATCCAACCTACTAACAGGTGTAGGTGAACAAATGTTGCATTGCCATTAGCACAAAATTGTTCAAACACATTGATTGCTTGACCAGATCATTAGAGAGCCATGCAAAGAGGAAAAAAATTAGTAACTGTTATGGTGTTTTCAGCAGAAATATCTGTTGTGGGCTGTGAAAGGTATCACTCCATGCTTGCTGGATGCCATGGAATGTCACTTGCTTTGGTGTCACTACTCTGGCATAGCCTGTGTCCAGTTCTGGGATTGCTGCAACTTCCTCCCTCCCTCTGGATGAGCCCATTAGCAGGCATTGACTGCCCACTGTAATCTTGATTTCCTTTCTAGTTGCTGATAATAAGAAAAATGTAATAATTACACTAGACAGGTCTCTGAAATTGTGATTATCTAAGTAATAATCTCGCAGCACAGGCTTTCTTTGTTTTTAAGAGCCAAAGACTACTTTTCACCTTGTGATTAACCAGGAAAAGGGGGTAGCATCAAGAAAATGCACATCCTGTCCCCATCCCTTAAGCCTCCTGCTAAATCCTAAGCAGCTGTGTATGACTGTTATTACTCAAGAGAATTTAAACTCATAACATTTGAGATGAAAAAAAGGACTCAAAGCTGCTCACCAATCAAGAATGAAACATTTCCACTCTGCAAGAGTTGCCCCGATAGAGAATAAATCAGTAAATCATTAACCATGGTGTGTCCCCCCCCAAGTGTGCATCACTCTGCAGTGGTTTAGGGCAAACACAACCCCTTGTACACTCATTGTCCCTGGAATCTGATACAGCACTTGCTTTAAAATCCACTTTGATCAGTGAACATTAAGCAAAGTGTCGACAAAAGGTCATTTGGCCTCAGGGAGGAAATGGAAAATTTTATGTACAGAACACATTGCAGTGAGTACAGGGTCATTATAACTATGAGAATAGCTGTTGTGGTTTTTCCTTTTTTATTTTTCTGGCTTGGCTACTATATGACTTTGAACTTGGCACAGAAGCACAGGCTGCTGAAGCAAGAACTCCTCCCTCCAGTGATCACATGAGCCCCTGTGAATTCCTGACAGGGCCGGTAAAGAGCCCTGTCCCACAGCAGATATCATATTTTGACATAGGACTTCAATTGCAAAATGTTGATGACCAGTGCAAATGTATTGATTTGAGTTTTCTTCTCCCCCCCCTCAATAGACAAAAGTGTTGTTTGCAGTTAGAAGAGGAGGAGAAAGCTAGTGAAACAGAGTTGAATCTACTTCTTAGAAGCCTGGGTTATCAAACTCATTAATCTACATGTCAAGAGGCTAGGAATGAATAATTGTGTGTAGAATTTATCTGCCAACATGATAGCTACTTTTCAGCTCTCTCTTCAGAGCTCTTTCATTGTGCTTGGCTTTATTATATGCTTTGTCTTTTCTATTTCTAGTCTGTTGGGGAGGTATAGAAATATGTACCTCAGCACTACAGAGGACAGTTGCTTTGAAACATGGCACTGGTTAGTTTTTTGCATGCACATTTTTTCTTACTTAGGTGTTTAAACATCAGGGTAGCTTGCAAAATTTACTCTTTTTCACTTATTAATTCTTAGCATTATGAAGATTATTCCGCAAAAAGAAAAAAAAAATCTCACCTTAAAGGTAACATCATCTTTGTGCTGTTTTTAACAGCTTTGTGGTCAGTATTGGTTGCTTTATTAGAATAGTGTTCTTGTTATTAAAGCGTATAAGTGATGAGGATTCAGGGCATTTTATAAAAAATGGTGTGTCAGGAATCTCAGTAGTGTCAAGGTGTTCTCTGTATTATTTACTGTCTGGGTGTTCATTTCCATAAATGACAAAATGCAAAACCAAAGCTGGTGTGGAGATGGTGGTGGAAGGAAGCTTTGCTAATTTGAGTTCAGTTTATAACTTTCTTTCTGAAAGAACCTTGTCCCAGTTCTGATCTTGAGCTTATTTTATAGTGGAGACAGTGGTGGAAGGCAGCTTTGGTAGGGATGTGATGCTACTTTGAGTTCAGTTTATAACTTTCTTTCTGAAAGAACCTTGTCCCCAGTTCTGATCTTGAGCTTATTTTATGCCAGTTTGGCAGTACAGTAGATAAACCACTTTTTCCAGGACTTCCTATTTTATTTATACCAAATCCTCATGCCTTGGTCTTGCTTACTGTGGGTGTTTTCAAGACAAAATGTTCATGTAATTCTGTTGCCAAAATTTAATTTCAGATTTGTAATATCTGGGAGCCACTGTGCTTGATTCTTGGAAAATTCCTGGGGGTGTGTGGTGTGTGTTATTTTTGTTTGTTTGTTTCTTCATTACTAGGGCAAATGAGGTATCAGAATTTTGTGAGCACTCAAAACCATTAGGCCAGACTACTCTGTATCTGCTGATACCCAGGAATTCAAAGGGAGAAGTAATAATTTTTGGTACTAATGGCAAAAATTATATCTGCTGCTAATCTCTTGCCTGAGCTCTCTCTGAGGCATCTGTCCTGTTTCCTGGCACAGCCAAAATGCTTCACAGAGATATTACTGGTAGCAAAATTCAGCATTTGGTATTACACCACTGTAAAGGGCCTAGTGAGAGGTAAATAGTGTATTTTTTAAGAGTCATGAACAATGGCTTCTCATTATTTTCACTGCACCATTGGATGAAAGGAAAATGTGTAATGAGAAAGGGAGGGAGCTTTCTGTTCAGTGTGTGTATGGAAAGCCAGAAGACTGTTTATTGTAACAGGATGAAGGTACTGCAAGTCTAAGTGGTTTCAACGATGTTTCCTTCATCCCAGGAGCATCTGAACCCAGCTTCTGCCTTGTCAGCCACATTTATGATGTGTTCATAATTAAATGTCCACGAAGCTCACAGCATGCTGACCACAGAGGGGCCATAAGCAGTAAAGATAAATGAGAGAGAGAGATGTAATATTGCTTCACTTGTGGATTTAGTCTGATGTTAAAGATTGTCAGTGATAATTATTAATATGTGACCTGGTTGAGTCTTTATGTGAGCAATCACAATTTTAATAAAGTGGTAAACTCTGCTCTCTCTATGTAATCTCTATATTTGACTGTTTTACAATTAATTCTAAAATTTCAGAAAAATTTTCAGTAGTTGAAAAATAATATGGGAGCCTATTAATGTGAAAATGCTGCTACTGGCATTTTTATTTAAAGCTTAAGTAGGACTAAAATTTGAATGAAATTGAAAAGAAAAGCTATAGTCTAAATTGTGGTATGGATCAAATCTAATCTGGTCAATTGTTTGTCACCTCAGATGAATCTTTGGCATCCTTGTTAATACCAGTAAAAAACAAATGGATGTGCTATATGGTATTATAATCCTATATCTGTTTCCAGCTAAATTTCCAGTTTACTGCATTGGGTTTATTCACCTGATTGCTACCAAAAATAGCTGTGTTGTGCAACTGCAAAAAGTATTTTGTTGTTGCATTTGATGTTTAGGACTTGCCACTTATTTTCTCCTGCTTATATCTCTCAATTGTATTTATTAACAATTGAACAGGAGATATATTTCAGTTTAGAAAATCAAAATAATGTAGAATATGATAAATTTGTAAAGAAATGTCGCCCAGTGACTGGCACACTACTAAAAAGTGCCCAGTGAGAATTTAGAAAGTATTGTCTCTTAGGTTTTCAAAATGTGATTGCAGGAGGAGTGCTGTTGTTTAGTTATATCAGGAGTTAATGCTCCAACACAAAATTAATTTTGAAAAAGCAGTGAACATATGAAGGCAACAAGTTATCGTAGGTAATGGTGTTTTGGTGTTTGAAATTTGGAGCTGTAGGAATGCCAGATATTTACAGCTGTGCATCTGAATTTAATTTCTTTTTCTCCGTCATTACAGAAGTAGAATGAAAAAATGTGAACTGCAGAAATCAGGTATTAAAGTGTGTTTCAGAGCCAGTTAATTTTTGTTATTTGAAAACAAATAATTTAGCAAATTTTCACACAAAGGATTATTTAATTTCCTACCAAGAAATAAATGTTATGTTGGAGTGTGTATGTGTTTATTTTTCAAGGCTGTTTTACAGCTGGAATTCCCATTTATTTGGCAGTATTTTCACATGCAGGGCAGCTGCAGTTCCTGGTTAGTATTTACCTGGTTCCCAATCACCCCCAGAGCTCCATAAATTCAGAATCTGATTTTGACACTTTCACAAATGTTTCTTCTTCACTTTGTGTGTCTTTTCTGAAAGGTGGATGGAAATTGTTCACCTGAGGGATCGTACCTGTGAGTGGCTAAAACCAAATGAAGTATTAGGTGTGTTCCAGCATGCTCCTACTGAGGAATTTCATGGGTTTATTTGTGAAGTAAGATAATATCGTAGCCTTAGTAAAGGTAGGAGAAACTGTTTCAGTTTTTTTTTTATTTTAATGTGGGAAGAAATGTGAAAATTCTGTTTCTCTGAAATGACTGCAGGATATATTGTGAGCACAAAATCCTGCCAAACCATTTTCCTCTGCTAATACAGGTGCTTGGGCAGGAACAACTCTGCTTTTCTGCTGTGTATTGAAATGCAGCTCGATTGTCTGTGCTCTAAAAGGTTCAGTTTATTCCTGAATCCAACCATTTCTTTAACTCACCAGTGTATGCAAACTATTAATGATACTTAAGTGATGTGTACATCACAATGGATGGTACTTTTATGATGTTAATAAAAGTAATTATATGCACCAATATGGTAAGGGAAAAAGAGTAAAATTCAAGGAAATGTTTATTAAATGCAATCATTTATTGGAAACAAATGCTGTAGTGTTGTCTTTGTTTGGTTGATCAGCCCAAGCATTTTATCCAAGTTTGCCTGTCAGGCTTGCATGTCTTTGCAAGCCTAATTGACGCTAATAGACTTGAAAAGAGGAGGAGTAAACTTAGAACATAATGCACATATAAAGATCCAGAGAATTGGTAACTAGTTATAAATGCATCAAAGTGCTTTCAAATGAAAAGCTTAAACAAAGGAATAACATTTGGATAATAAAGAAGTCCATTACGCTTAAATGGCTATGAACAGGTAAAAAAAAAAGAGGTGTTCTGTCAAATCAATACTTGTAGTGCAAAATTAATCACACATTTGACAAGACATGATTCTGTGTTATTTCCACCTACTGTATCTGATTCCATCTGAACATCTATTATTAATAAAATAGTCTCTCTCAAGAAATTCATTATCCTAGAATAAATACTTTATTTTTCTTTGCGAAAATGTAGATTTGAAATATTGTTGCCCAATTCATTCAGTGCAGATATTTCTTGCAGATATTTTCCTCCATCTCACTTCAATAATTGTATCCTTCTCCCATTAGTTCTGCTCACATGACACTTATCATTTTCTTATTTTACACATGACTCTAACTGTGGAACTGTGGCCTACATACAAAATGTCACTCAAGATCACAGAGGCTGAGCACTCTTGGGCTTAGTAGTATGTAATATCAATCTGTTTTCTACGGATACATTTCTTTATTTGTTTATTTTCTTTTTCATAAATATGAGAATCCCAGTAATTGCTTACTGCTTTTGAATTCTACAAATAAAGACTTTATGGAAAATGCTGTTAGTGTTGTAAATGGTGACAACTCTGGCTGGTGGTGGGAGGACACAAGATGAAAAGGTCTAGTCTGGTTCTTGCTGAGCTAAATGAGAAAAAAATATTGAGGGGAGACAACAGTCACAACTACTGGGATTAGGATGTTCTAGAGTTTTGTGAGTGAGACCAGGATTGATGGATTTGAGTTGGTCTCCCAAAGGTAGGAATGGTAACCTCTAAACTACATTGCAATGTTACGTTTTAAACCTGTGTAGGAAAGTCTTTTTCTTTGGTAACTTTTTATGTATTATATTTTATATCTGTTTTCCATAACCTTTTGAATCATTTTTATAATAGCAGATTGTGATAATCTGCATTTCTGTCTTGCAGCTGAAGTTTTGAAAATAAATTGCAAAGCTCCGACATTAGGTCAATATAACTATAGAATTTTTTGCTGTTCTCTTGTGTGTTACTTTTAAAATCCGAAAAGAAGTTGAAAGAACGCAAACATTTAGTGCTTACTTCTGAGAAATAAGTTATTTAAAATACAGTCATTCCATAGCTTTTGAAATCAGAATTATTGGAATCCATTATTCAAATATGAAAGTTAATTGGACCATAGCTACATCAGTGGATTGCTACTCCTCCATTTTTTTGACTATTTGGGTAATAAAGTCTAATGTCATAATGGAACTACACTTTCCTTGAAACATATTAAGTTCTCATTGACAAACTTTAGAAGGAAAATGTGAGTGTTAAACTCCATTCCTTTGTAGTAGACATTTGCAGTTACTTTTACATTATTTTATAATGTTGACAATTTTATGCTAGATATTCAGAATTCATTGAAATAATAGAGCATTGTTCATAAGCCACATTTGCCTATGTGTTAGATAATGAAATATGATAATATGCTTTGCAAGGCTGCAATATAATAAAAGAGTTCAAATTTGCCATATAAATGTAAAGGAGTAAATAAAATCACTGCAGATGATGCACATTTTGTTCCCAGTGCACATTATAGACAACAAGCTGAGTGTTCATGGTGAAGGTTGTGCAAAGTGTCCAACTGACTTAGGAAGTTTTACTGGCTTTTAAAACTGGGCTCAAGAGTCTTGTGATGGGTCTTAAATTTAGACTGATGTAGGTACATGTGCCATGGACTATCAGCATTTAACTGTCATAGTTGTTGGCTAACCAGGTGCTACTAAAACGAAAAGCCCTCCTCTCTACTATAGTGGCTGTCTGATTGTTCTCTGTATGGTAAATCTTGAGGGCAAAAGGCTGAAATTATGGACTTGTTGAAGTTGATGACATCTTCCTGACTTAGGTCAGGATGTAATATAAGGCCAACTTGAACTGCAATTTCAATTGGAACAGTTGGTGTCAAAATCAATAATTAAATGCACTTGGAAATTAAAAAAACCCCCCAAACTAGCAGGTGTAAGCTGTCAGGAGTTGGCCACAGTGGCTGCAGTGAAGAACTGTGTGGAAATCAGTGTTGGGAGTGACTTAGAGCCCTTGATCCCCTATGGCACCAAAATGTGTAGGGTGTGCAGGCAGCTGTGTTTCCCAGCTCTGAGGAAGTGCAGGTTGAGTACTGGATCCCTAAGAGAAAGAAAGAAAGAGGTTTTTGGATCCAAACTGCTTTCAGCCTTTGAGTGTTAGCTCGAGGAAATAAATTAGAGGAAGTAATGCCTTAAGTACTTTGATTATGCTAACTTTAGACAGACCCATTTGCCTGTGTATTATCTAATGTTTTTCCCCTCCTATTTTAATATTCATAAAGTAACTTTCTTTTTTTCCTGTATGGCCCTGAGTAGCCTGCCACTTACTCAAATTCCAGAGATGGTTCATTTGTAATACATGCCAATTCTATAGACCTGTGAGTGCAGATGAAAGACATAAAATGTTTATTTTTAAGTTAACCTTTCTTGCTGTCCATATGTAATTCTTGGACCAACTGCATGGAAATGTTTGTATGGCAAAGGATACTCTTTCATCAAATTTTGGACCACATTCAGTAAAAGCAGAGGAGAGCTGTTCTGTGATGAGGTGAAGATGTTCAACCCCTTTTTTTTAATGAGTGGCAAAAATGTCAGAATCGTTTAGAATCCTTGAGCTGCTGAGTAAACACAACTTCTTGACAAAGAACCAGACATTTAAAGGTGGGGTGGCCTTTGGGGTTCTCTGAGTAATTGAGTGCTGGTTGCTTGAACCTCTCACTTAATCAGCCACGTGTTCTTTGGAAGCCTGAGAAGCATTGACTGAATTTACCTGGCTTTTGTGTATATTGGGCAGAGAAAAACACCACGGGCTGCTGTGTTTGACGTGGTAGAATCCTCACAAAAGGGAGTAATGTGCTCTTGGTGACTGTCACTGCCCCTGTGATCTGGTGCATTCTGAACAGATGGTTCATAACATTGGGTGCACATAAATGTCCAAAAGTCCTAAAGTCCAAAATAAGGTAGACCTGGAGCAAAGTGTGAGGGGAGATTTGGGTAACTCATTTTACTCAGAGTGGCAGCCAGACAGGAATATTTTTCTTGCATTTTTAATACATTCATCAGAAACCTTGATGTTGAATAATGGAACTAATTCGAAAAAAACTCATGCCCAGGTATTTTTTGAGCATTCACATTAGGTTTTTTTTCATTTCTAAGAACTGCACACATTGTGTGACCTCATGCAGAACTGATCAGAAATGAAGATTAACTATATTTTTAACATAAAAAGTGAACTAAAATTGAGACTAATGTAAGAAGTTTGGATTTATAAACTGCATCTCCTATAAGTTGCGTGGTTGGAAAGAAGGATTAAGTAGCTTTTTGTTTAGGTTTTTGATGGCTTGTTGCTCTCATCAGAATTGTGATATATTCATTGTCTTTGCTTCATCTTGAATGAGAATGCTCTACAAAAGTTGTGGTTCTTATTGTCCTATTTTAAGCCTGTAAATTATGACAAAGAGTTTGATTTGGGTGCTCTAATTGTGTTCCTGTTTTGTTCTAGTGACATAATAGAAGCAGATGTTGGGTTAAATGTAACTTTTCCCTTTTAGTACAAGGTTTTCTCTGTGCCTGCTCATCATGTGGGGTGTAGCAAATAACTCTTCTGTAGCTGGAATTTGATTAATATGGTGGTCATGTCCACTTGTTCCCCTGCTTGAATGTGTGTGCTGTCATTATAAAAGGAAATATAAATGGCATTGATCACAGCTGAAAACGTGGCTCCTCCTGGTGTTGCCCTGAATGGCAGTTGTAGAATGCTGTCTGTGGGGAAAGCTGCTGATTCCTGATTCATAAAGCTATTTTTCTTTGTTAGAGATAAGAAGAACTCAAAGTGAAAATGGAACTAGTGCTAGAAAATGCCAAGGGAGTTTCTTGGTTCAGCTATTGGGAAGCTGACAGTTAAATATACTCTTGTCCTTTTCACTAAGTGTTATTATTACCTCTCTGTGCTCTGATGATTTCTGGAGTTACCAGTGTGCTGCTAGGGTTGAAGCTGAGAACTATTATAAATTCTTATCCCAAAATATGATTTAATTTATTCATCAGAACAGATATTTCTTACTTGTTCTGCCACAAATGTTGAGGATTTTTGCCAAGCTTTGTTGCTTTGATCTTAAAATGATAAATAAAGAGGATATTGGTTAACTTTGGGTTTAGATAATAAGACTTGAAAGTTGATTTTATTTCTTGAGTGATTACATTTACCTTTTTCATTAAAAATTTGGCTTTGATAGTGCAAGAAGCAGTTTTATTCCTGTGGGATACCTCGCCTCACTCTTTCTTCCATTGTTCTGTTAAGGTTCTATCAACCTGGCAGTTTCCCTGGACCTAGGAATGCAGGTAAGAAATAAGAGAAGAAATATCACTGTTCTGTCAAGCATGGCATAGCTCAAGCTCATTTGATTGAGACATGTGATGCATTAAATTCCTCCACAAGAAGAGTTTCTCACTTTTAATAAACATTAAATCTAATTTTAGTTTTGTTCATGGCCTGTGTGAGCACACCTTTGTACCCTGATTTTTTCTGCTCTGAGTTTGCAGTTCTCCATTCTGAAAGTGAAGGATTGAATGTGATTTATTTCATGGGGATGTTTTATGCTTGCAAGAGATGAACAGATGTTTAGAAAACAAAGCTACTAGTCACTAGTTTTGTTACAGCTACCCTAGTAATCAATTGTATGAATTTTACAGCAGAGCTGCATTGGAGTGAATGTTTCAGAGGAATTTCAATCAAAAGCAGTGCCATTCTGAGCTTGAAACATAGGCTTAGATTTATTTTTCTAGCAGTGCAATCCTCAAAGATTATACTTCATGCACCATTTTCATGCATGTCAACAACATCCCTTACAAAATATGAAGATGAGCGTTATTTCATGGAGGTGGCACAAAGTAATACAATAAAATGGATTTATTTCATCTTAATTTATTTAAAATGTGCCTAGACTGAACTGAAGTAAAATCTGTGAAATGAAATATCTTGTTCACATGAATACATTGGGGAAAAAAAAAATCAGCGCTGTTTTAACTTTGAAAAGAGAAGGGGATCATGTGGCCTGATTTTACAGGCATGGTTGGATATTGTTCTAGTGATAGGCTTCACAGGGTTTGTATAGAGATTTAATTTTCCAATGTCCAAAAGTACACATCCACTGTAGTCTGAGCTGTCCTGCAGGCCCTGCTTGGCAACACTCCCCCTTACAAGTCAGGACTTCTTCTGTCCCTGGCTGTGCTGCTGGTTTGAGGCAGCACACAGTGACAGTAAGAGACAACCTCTGATAATTAAGATTAAAGACAAAGTTTTCTCTTTAATATCACCAGTGTTAATCACAGTTCTGAGTATAGAGCAGGAGTGACCCAGTAGAACCAAACATATCTAAGCCGTGATTAATCTCTGCATAAAAACTGAGCAGTCTGACAGCACAGTAAGGCTTAAGTAGATAAAAAGTATGGGCATATACATAAAAGTATAACTTTTTTGTTCTGGGTAGTAACTTCTTACATGGGGTGGGCTGTGTTCCCTATAGTCTACCTGACCAGACCTTAGCTGAAATTTCTCAAGAGTTGGTTCTCTGCTTTGAGCTGTGCTTAGTTTGTACTTTAGCGAATGCATCATCCCTCCATCTCCCCACTTACAGCTTTTCCATCTTCTGTTTCCTATTTCAGCATATAAGTGAATGAAAAGCTAGGCTGTTCAAATAATTGCTTTGTAGCTGGCTTTTAAAATGCCATAATTTTTGTTAATTTGAAATTTATACTACTATTCTGATAAAGAATCACTGATATTTTTAACTGTCATGATGCTAAATATAAAAATTAAAAAAAAAAAAAAAAACAAAGAAAAGCTTCACCAATTTGGTGAAGGAATTTGGTTACAAGGAAGTAACTGTGATGATATCCTAATGTTGGGAGGCAGCATTCATGCTTTATATTTTGTATTAAAAGTAGTATTTAAACACTGCTTTTCATAGATGATAGCAGCACTGAT